>NC_090295.1:27231693-27532822 GCF_037392515.1 Haliotis asinina
AATTAGGCATAAAGGTGAATCGGAGCTACAGATTTTCAAACCAGCTGAAATGATGGAGGGGGGTTCCTGATGGAGTGGTAGAGGGTCCAAACACAGTCTCATGAAAGTCAACTTTGGCACCCCAGCAAGGGTAATTCTGAGAAAAGGGTAATAGTAGAAACATCACGGTTTCCAAATAGGCATAAAGGTGAATCGGAGCTACAGATTTTCAAACCAGCTCAAGTGGTAGAGGAGGGTTCCTGATGGAGTGCTAGAGGGTCCAAACACAGTTTCGTGAAAGTCAACTTTGGCACCCCTGGAAGGGTAATTCTGGGAAAGGATAATAGGGGATACATCATGGTTTTTAAAGAGGTAAAAAGGTGAATCGGAGCTACACATTTTCAAACCAGCTGAAATGATAGAGGAGGGTTCCTGACTGAGTGCTAGAGGATCCAAACACAGTTTCGTGAAAGTCAACTTTGGCACCCGAGGAAGGGTAAACAATTGAAATGGCAATAGGGGATACATCATGGTTTGGAAATAGGTAAAAAGGTGAATCGAAGGTACAGCTCTTAAAACCCGCTGAAATGATAGAGGAGGGTTCCTGATGGAGTGCTAGAGGGTCAAAACAGTTTCATGAAAGTCAACTTTGGCACCCAAGGAAGGGAAATCAATTGAAAGGGTGATAGGGAATACATCATGGTTTGGAAATACGTAAAAAGTTGGTACCCCAGGAAGGGTAATTCTGTGAAAGGGTAATAGTAGATACATCATGGTTTTAAATAGGCATAAAGGTGAATCGGAGATACTGATTTTCAAACCAGCTCAAGTGGTAGAGGAGGGTTCCTGATGGAGTGCTAGAGAGTGAAAACATTTCCATGAAAGTCAACTTTGGCACCCCAGGAAGGGTAATGCCGTAAAAGGGTAATAGTGGATACATCATGGCTTGGAAAAACGGATAAAGGTGAATCGGAGCTACAGAGTTTCAAACCAGCTGAAATGATAGAGGGGGGTTCCTGATGGAGTGCTAGAGGGTCCAAACACAGTTTCATGAAAGTCAACTTTGGCACCCCAGGAAGGGTAATTCTGTGAAAGGGTAATAGTGGATACATCATGGTTTCCAAATAGACATAAAGGTGAATCGGAGCTACAGATTTTCAAACCAGCTGAAATGATGGAGGGGGGTTCCTGATGGAGTGCTAGAGGGCCCAAACACAGTTTCATGAAAGTCAACTTTGGCACCCCAGGAAGGGTAATTCTGTGAAAGGGTAATAGTAAATATATCATGGTTTCAAAATAGGCATAAAGTTGAATTGGAGCTATAGGTTTTGAAACCAGCTCAAGTGGTAGAGGAGGGTTCCTGATTGAGAGCTAGAGGGTGAAAACAGTTTCATGAAAGTCAACTTTGGCACCCCAGGAAGGGTAATGCCGTGAAAGGGTAATAGTGGATACATCATGGTTTCGAAATTAGTAAAAAGGTAAATCGGAGCTCCAGATTTTCAAACCAGCTATAATGATAGAGGAGGGTTCCTGATGGAGTACTAGAGGGTCCAAACACAGTTTCATGAAAGTCAACTTTGGCACCCCAGGAAGGGTAAATCTGTGAAAGGGTAATAGTGGATACATCATAGTTTCCAATTAGGCATAAAGGTGAATCGGAGCTACAGATTTTCAAACCAGCTGAAATGATGGAGGGGGGTTCCTGATGGAGTGGTAGAGGGTCCAAACACAGTCTCATGAAAGTCAACTTTGGCACCCCAGCAAGGGTAATTTTGAGAAAAGGGTAATAGTAGAAACATCACGGTTTCCAAATAGGCATAAAGGTGAATCGGAGCTACAGATTTTCAAACCAGCTCAAGTGGTAGAGGAGGGTTCCTGATGGAGTGCTAGAGGGTCCAAACACAGTTTCGTGAAAGTCAACTTTGGCACCCCTGGAAGGGTAATTCTGGGAAAGGATAATAGGGGATACATCATGGTTTTTAAAGAGGTAAAAAGGTGAATCGGAGCTACCCATTTTCAAACCAGCTGAAATGATAGAGGAGGGTTCCTGATTGAGTGCTAGAGGATCCAAACACAGTTTCGTGAAAGTCAACTTTGGCACCCGAGGAAGGGTAAACAATTGAAATGGCAATAGGGGATACATCATGGTTTGGAAATAGGTAAAAAGGTGAATCGAAGGTACAGCTCTTAAAACCCGCTGAAATGATAGAGGAGGGTTCCTGATGGAGTGCTAGAGGGTCAAAACAGTTTCATGAAAGTCAACTTTGGCACCCCAGGAAGGGTAATGCCGTAAAAGGGTAATAGTGGATACATCAAGGTTTCCAATTAGGCATAAAGGTGAATCGGAGCTACAGATTTTCAAACCAGCTGAAATGATTGAGGGGGGTTCCTGATGGAGTGCTAGAGGGTCCAAACACAGTTTCATGAAAGTCAACTATGGCACCCCAGGAAGGGTAATGCCGTAAAAGGGTAATAGTTGATACATCATGGTTTGGAAATAGGTAAAAAGGTGAATCGGAGCTACAGATTTTCAAACCAGCTGAAATGATAGAGGAGGGTTCCTGATGGAGTGCTAGAGGGTCCAAACACAGTTTCGTGAAAGTCAACTTTGGCACCCCAGGAAGGGGAATCCCGAGAAAGTGTAATAGTGGATATATCATGGTTTGGAAATAGGTAAAAAGGTAAATCGAAGCTACAGATTTTGAAACCAGCTGAAATGATAGAGGAGGTTTCCTGATGGAGTGCTAGAGGATCCAAACACAGTTTCGTGAAAGTCAACTTTGGCACCCCAGGAAGGGTAATCAATTGAAATGGCAATAGGGGATACATCATGGTTTGGAAATAGGTAAAAAGGTGAATCGGAGCTATAGGTTTTCGAACCAGCTGAAATGATAGAGGAGGGTTCCTGATGGAGTGCTAGAGGGTCCAAACACAGTTTCGGGAAAGTCAACTTTGGCAACCCAGGAAGGGTAATTCTGTGAAAGGGTGATGGGGGATACATCATGGTTTGGAAAGAGGTAAAAAGGTGACTCGGAGCTACAGATTTTCAAACCAGCTGAAATGATAGAGGAGGGTTCCTGATGGAGTGCTAGAGGGTCCAAACACACTTTCGTGAAATTCAACTTTGGCACCCCAGGAAGGGTAATCCCAAAAAAGTGTAATACTGGATACATCATGGTTTGGAAATAGGTAAAAAGGTGAGTCGAAGCTTCAGATTTTCAAACCAGCTGAAATGATAGAGGAGAGTTCCTGATGGAGTGCTAGAGGGTCCAAACACAGTTTCGTGAAAGTCAACTTTCGCACCCAAGGAAGGGTAATCAATTGAAATGGCAATAGGGTATACATCATTGTTTGGAAATAGGTAAAAAGGTGAATCGGAGCTATAGGTTTTCGAACCAGCTCAAATGATAGAGGAGGGTTCCTGATGGAGTGCTAGAGGGTCCAAACACAGTTTCATGAAAGTCAACTTTGGCACCCCAGGAAGGGTAATTCTGTGAAAGGGTAATAGTGGATACATCATGGTTTCCAAATAGATATAAAGGTGAATCGGAGCTACAGATTTTCAAACCAGCTGAAATGATGGAGGGGGGTTCCTGATGGAGTGCTAGAGGGTCCAAACACAGTTTCATGAAAGTCAACTTTGGCACCCCAGGAAGGGTAATTCTGTGAAAGGGTAATAGTAAATATGTCATGGTTTCAAAATAGGCATAAAGTTGAATTGGAGCTATAGGTTTTGAAACCAGCTCAAGTGGTAGAGGAGGGTTCCTGATTGAGAGCTAGAGGGTGAAAACAGTTTCATGAAAGTCAACTTTGGCACCCCAGGAAGGGTAATGCCGTGAAAGGGTAATAGTGGATACATCATGGTTTCGAAATTAGTAAAAAGGTAAATCGGAGCTCCAGATTTTCAAACCAGCTATAATGATAGAGGAGGGTTCCTGATGGAGTACTAGAGGGTCCAAACACACTTTCATGAAAGTCAACTTTGGCACCCCAGGAAGGGTAAATCTGTGAAAGGGTAATAGTGGATACATCATAGTTTCCAATTAGGCATAAAGGTGAATCGGAGCTACAGATTTTCAAACCAGCTGAAATGATGGAGGGGGGTTCCTGATGGAGTGGTAGAGGGTCCAAACACAGTCTCATGAAAGTCAACTTTGGCACCCCAGCAAGGGTAATTCTGAGAAAAGGGTAATAGTAGAAACATCACGGTTTCCAAATAGGCATAAAGGTGAATCGGAGCTACAGATTTTCAAACCAGCTCAAGTGGTAGAGGAGGGTTCCTGATGGAGTGCTAGAGGGTGAAAATAGTTTCATGAAAGTCAACTTTGGCACCCCAGGAAGGGTAATGCCGTAAAAGGGTAATAGTGGATACATCATGGTTTGGAAATTAGTAAAAAGGTAAATCGGAGCTCCAGATTTTCAAACCAGCTCAAATGATAGAGGAGGGTTCCTGATGGAGTGCTAGAGGGTCCAAACAAACTTTCGTGAAAGTCAACTTTGGCACCCCAGGAAGGGTAATTACGTGAAAGGGTAATGGTGGATACATCATGGTTTGGAAATAGGTAAAAAGGTGAATCGGAGCTACAGCTCTTAAAACCAGCTGAAATGATAGAGGGGGTTCCTGATGGAGTGCTAGAGGGTCAAAACATAGTTTCATCAAAGTCAACTTTGGCACCCCAGGATTGGTAATCCCGTGAAAGGGTAGTGGGGCCTACATCATAGTTTGGAAATAGGTAAAAAGGTGAATCTGAGCGACAGATTTTTAAACCAGCTGAAATGATGGAGGAGGGTTTCTGATGGAGTGCTAGAGGGTCCAAACAAACTTTCGTGAAAGTCAACTTTGGCACCCGAGGAAGGGTAATCAATTGAAAGGGTGATAGGGGATACATCATGGTTTGGAAATAGGTAAAAAGGTGAATCGGAGGTACAGCTCTTAAAACCAGCTGAAATGATAGAGGAGGGTTCCTGATGGAGTGCTAGAGGGTCAAAACAGTTTCATGAAAGTCAACTTTGGCACCCCAGGAAGGGTAATGCCGTAAAAGGGTAATAGTGGATACATCAAGGTTTCCAATTAGGCATAAAGGTGAATCGGAGCTACAGATTTTCAAACCAGCTGAAATGATGGAGGGGGTTCCTGATGGAGTGCTAGAGGGTCCAAACACAGTTTCATGAAAGTCAACTATGGCACCCCAGGAAGGGTAATGCCGTAAAAGGGTAATAGTTGATACATCATGGTTTGGAAATCAGTGAAAAGGTGAATCGGAGCTACAGCTCTTAAAACCAGCTGAAATGATGGAGGAGGGTTCCTGATGGAGTGCTAGAGGGTCAAAACATAGTTTCATGAAAGTCAACTTTGGCACCCCAGGATTGGTAATCCCGTGAAAGGGTAGTACCTCTTGCATCATGTTTGGAAATAGGTGAAAAGGTGAATCTGAGCTACAGATTTTCATACCAGCTGAAATGATAGAGGAGGGTTTCTGATGGAGTTCTAGAGGGTCCAAACACAGTTTTATGAAAGTCAACTTTGGCACCCCGGGAAGGGTAATCCCGTGAAAGGGTGATAGTGGATACATCATGGTTTGGAAATAGGTAAAAAAGTGAATCGAAACTACGGCTCTTAAAAACAGCTGAAATGATAGAGGAGTGTTCCTGATGGAGTGCTACAGGGTCCAAACACAGTTTCGTGAAAGTCAACTTTTGCACAACATTAAGGATAACTCTGTGAAAGGTTGATAGTGGATACATCATGGTTTAGAAATAGGTGAAAAAGTGAATCGAAACTACGGCTCTTGAAAACAGCTGAAATGATAGAGGAGGGTTCCTGATGGAGTGCTAGAGGGTCCAAACACAGTTTCATGAAAGTCAACTTTGGCACCCCAGGAAGGGTAATTCTGGGAAAGGGTGATAGTGGATACATCATGGTTTGGAAAAAGGCATAAAGGTGAATCGGAGCTATAGGTTTAAAAACCAGCTCAAATGATAGAGGAGGGTTCCTGATGGAGTGCTAGAGGGTCAAAACACAGTTTCGTGAAAGTCAACTTCGGCACCCCAGGAAGAGTAATTAATTGAAAGGGTAATAGGGGATACATCATAGTTTGGAAATAGGTAAAAAGGTGAATCTGAGCGACAGATTTTCAAACCAGCTGAAATGATGGAGAAGGGTTCCTGATGGAGTGCTAGAGGGTCCAAACAAACTTTCGTGAAAGTCAACTTTGGCACCCCAGGAAGGGTAATTACGTGAAAGGGTAATGGTGGATACATCATGGTTTGGAAATAGGTAAAAAGGTGAATCGGAGCTACAGCTCTTAAAACCAGCTGAAATGATAGAGGAGGGTTCCTGATGGAGTGCTAGAGGGTCAAAACATAGTTTCATCAAAGTCAACTTTGGCACCCCAGGATTGGTAATCCCGTGAAAGGGTAGTGGGGCCTACATCATAGTTTGGAAATAGGTAAAAAGGTGAATCTGAGCGACAGATTTTTAAACCAGCTGAAATGATGGAGGAGGGTTTCTGATGGAGTGCTAGAGGGTCCAAACAAACTTTCGTGAAAGTCAACTTTGGCACCCGAGGAAGGGTAATCAATTGAAAGGGTGATAGGGGATACATCATGGTTTGGAAATAGGTAAAAAGGTGAATCGGAGGTACAGCTCTTAAAACCAGCTGAAATGATAGAGGAGGGTTCCTGATGGAGTGCTAGAGGGTCAAAACAGTTTCATGAAAGTCAACTTTGGCACCCCAGGAAGGGTAATGCCGTAAAAGGGTAATAGTTTATACATCAAGGTTTCCAATTAGGCATAAAGGTGAATCGGAGCTACAGATTTTCAAACCAGCTGAAATGATGGAGGGGGTTCCTGATGGAGTGCTAGAGGGTCCAAACACAGTTTCATGAAAGTCAACTATGGCACCCCAGGAAGGGTAATGCCGTAAAAGGGTAATAGTTGATACATCATGGTTTGGAAATCAGTGAAAAGGTGAATCGGAGCTACAGCTCTTAAAACCAGCTGAAATGATGGAGGAGGGTTCCTGATGGAGTGCTAGAGGGTCAAAACATAGTTTCATGAAAGTCAACTTTGGCACCCCAGGATTGGTAATCCCGTGAAAGGGTAGTACCTCTTGCATCATGTTTGGAAATAGGTGAAAAGGTGAATCTGAGCTACAGATTTTCATACCAGCTGAAATGATAGAGGAGGGTTTCTGATGGAGTTCTAGAGGGTCCAAACACAGTTTTATGAAAGTCAACTTTGGCACCCCGGGAAGGGTAATCCCGTGAAAGGGTGATAGTGGATACATCATGGTTTGGAAATAGGTAAAAAAGTGAATCGAAACTACGGCTCTTAAAAACAGCTGAAATGATAGAGGAGTGTTCCTGATGGAGTGCTACAGGGTCCAAACACAGTTTCGTGAAAGTCAACTTTTGCACAACAGGAAGGATAACTCTGTGAAAGGTTGATAGTGGATACATCATGGTTTAGAAATAGGTGAAAAAGTGAATCGAAACTACGGCTCTTGAAAACAGCTGAAATGATAGAGGAGGGTTCCTGATGGAGTGCTAGAGGGTCCAAACACAGTTTCATGAAAGTCAACTTTGGCACCCCAGGAAGGGTAATTCTGGGAAAGGGTGATAGTGGATACATCATGGTTTGGAAAAAGGCATAAAGGTGAATCGGAGCTATAGGTTTAAAAACCAGCTCAAATGATAGAGGAGGGTTCCTGATGGAGTGCTAGAGGGTCAAAACACAGTTTCGTGAAAGTCAACTTCGGCACACCAGGAAGAGTAATTAATTGAAAGGGTAATAGGGGATACATCATAGTTTGGAAATAGGTAAAAAGGTGAATCTGAGCGACAGATTTTCAAACCAGCTGAAATGATGGAGAAGGGTTTCTGATGGAGTGCTACAGGGTCCAAACACAGTTTCGTGAAAGTCAACTTTGGCACCCGAGGAAGGGTAATAAATTAAAAGGTTGATAGGGAATACATCATGGTTTTGAAATAGGTAAAAAGGTGAATCGGAGGTACAGCTCTTAAAACCCGCTGAAATGATAGAGGAGGGTTCCTGATGGAGTGCTAGAGGGTCAAAACATAGTTTCATGAAAGTCAACTTTGGCACCCCAGGATTGGTTATCCCGTGAAAAGGTAGTAGGGCTTGCATCATGGTGTGGAAATAGGTGAAAAGGTGAATCTGAGCTACAGATTTTCATACCAGCTGAAATGATAGAGGAGGGTTTCTGATGGAGTTCTAGAAGGTCCAAACACAGTTTTATGAAAGTCAACTTTGGCACCCCAGGAATTGTAATGCCGTAAAAGGGTAATAGTGGATACATCATGGTTTGGAAATTAGTAAAAAGGTAAATCGGAGCTCCAGATTTTCAAACCAGCTCAAATGATAGAGGAGGGTTCCTGATGGAGTGCTAGAGGGTCCAAACAAACTTTCGTGAAAGTCAACTTTGGCACCCCAGGAAGGGTAATTACGTGAAAGTTTAATGGTGGATACATCATGGTTTGGAAATAGGTGAAAAGGTGAATCGGAGCTACAGCTCTTAAAACCAGCTGAAATGATAGAGGAGGGTTCCTGATGGAGTGCTAGAGGTTCAAAACATAGTTTCATGAAAGTCAACTTTGGCACCCCAGGATTGGTAATCCCGTGAAAGGGTAGTAGGGCTTACATCATGGTTTGGAAATAGGTGAAAAGGTGAATCTGAGCTACAGATTTTCATACCAGCTGAAATGATAGAGGAGGGTTTCTGATGGAGTTCTAGAGGGTCCAAACACAGTTTTATGAAAGTCAACTTTGGCACCCCGGGAAGGGTAATCCCGTGAAAGGGTAATAGTGGATGCATCATGGTTTGGAAGTAGGTAAAAAAGTGAATCGAAACTACGGCTCTTCAAAACAGCTGAAATAATAGAGGAGTGTTCCTGACGGAGTGCTAGAGGGTCCAAACACAGTTTCGTGAAAGTCAACTTTTGCACAACAGGAAGGATAACTCTGTGAAAGGTTGATATTGGATACATCATGGTTTAGAAATAGGTAAAAAAGTGAATCGAAACTACGGCTCTTAAAAACAGCTGAAATGATAGAGGAGGGTTCCTGATGGAGTGCTAGAGGGTCCAAACACAGTTTCATGAAAGTCAACTTTGGCACCCCAGGAAGGGTAATTCTGTGAAAGGATGATAGTGGATACATCATGGTTTGGAAGTAGGCATAAAGGTGAATCGGAGCTATAGGTTTAAAAACCAGCTGAAATGATAGAGGAGGGTTCCTGATGGAGTGCTAGAGGGTCAAAACACAATTTCGTGAAAGTCAACTTTGGCACCCCAGGAAGGGTCATCTCGTGAAATTGTATTAGTGGATACATCCTGGTTTGGAAATAGGTAAAGGGATGAATCGGAGGTACAGATTTTCAAACCAGGTGAAATAATAGAGGAGGGTTCCTGATGGAGTGCTAGAGGGTCAAAATACAGTTTTATGAAAGTCAACTTTGGCACCCCAGGATTGGTAATACCGTGAAAGGGTAATAGGGGATATATCATGGTTTGGAAATAGGTAAAAAAGTGAATCGGAGCTACGGCTCTTAAAACCAGCTGAAATGATAGAGGAGGTTCCTGATGGAGTACTAGAGGGTCAAAACACAGTTTCATGAAAGTCAACTTTGGCACCCCAGGAAGGGTAATTCTGTGAAAGGGTGATTGTGGATACACCAAGGTTTGGAAATAGGCAGAAAGGTGAATCGGAGCTATAGGTTTAAAAACCAGCTCAAATTATAGAGGAGGGTTCCTGATGGAGTTCTAGAGGGTCAAAACACAATTTCGTGAAAGTCAACTTTGGCACCCCAGGAAGGGTCATCCCGTGAAATTGTATTAGTGGATACATCCTGGTTTGGAAATAGGTAAAGGGATGAATCGGAGCTACAGATTTTCAAACCAGCTGAAATAATAGAGGAGGGTTCCTGATGGAGTGCTAGAGGGTCAAAACACAGTTTCATGAAAGTCAACTTTGGCACCCCAGGATTGGTAATACCGTGAAAGGGTAATAGGGGACATATGATGGTTTGGAAATAGGTAAAAAAGTGAATCGGAGCTACGGCTCTTAAAACCAGCTGAAATGATAGAGGAGGTTCCTGATGGAGTGCTAGAGGGTCAAAACACAGTTTCATGAAAGTCAACTTTGGCACCCCAGGAAGGGTAATTCTGTGAAAGGGTGATAGTGGATACATCATGGTTTGGAAATAGGCACAAAGGTGAATCGGAGCTATAGGTTTAAAAACCAGCTCAAATGATAGAGGAGGGTTCCTGATGGAGTGCTAGAGGGTCAAAACACAATTTCGTGAAAGTCAACTTTGGCACCCCAGGAAGGGTCATCCCGTGAAATTGTATTAGTGGATACATCCTGGTTTGGAAATAGGTAAAGGGATGAATCGGAGCTACAGATTTTCAAACCAGCTGAAATAATAGAGGAGGGTTCCTGATGGAGTGCTAGAGGGTCAAAACACAGTTTCATGAAAGTCAACTTTGGCACTCAAGGATTGGTAATACCGTGAAAGGGTAATAGGGGACATATGATGGTTTGGAAATAGGTAAAAAAGTGAATCGGAGCTACGGCTCTTAAAACCAGCTGAAATGATAGAGGAGGTTCCTGATGGAGTGCTAAAAGGTCAAAACACAGTTTCATGAAAGTCAACTTTGGCACCCCAGGAAGGGTAATTCTGTGAAAGGGTGATAGTGGATACATCATGTTTTGGAAATAGGCATAAAGGTGAATCGGAGCTATAGGTTTAAAAACCAGCTCAAATGATAGAGGAGGGTTCCTGATGGAGTGCTAGAGGGTCAAAACACAGTTTCATGAAAGTCAACTTTGGCACCCCAGGATTGGTAATACCGTGAAAGGGTAATAGGGGACATATGATGGTTTGGAAATAGGTAAAAAAGTGAATCGGAGCTACGGCTCTTAAAACCAGCTGAAATGATAGAGGAGGTTCCTGATGGAGTGCTAGAGGGTCAAAACACAGTTTCATGAAAGTCAACTTTGGCACCCCAGGAAGGGTAATTCTGTGAAAGGGTGATAGTGGATACATCATGGTTTGGAAATAGGCACAAAGGTGAATCGGAGCTATAGGTTTAAAAACCAGCTCAAATGATAGAGGAGGGTTCCTGATGGAGTGCTAGAGGGTCAAAACACAATTTCGTGAAAGTCAACTTTGGCACCCCAGGAAGGGTCATCCCGTGAAATTGTATTAGTGGATACATCCTGGTTTGGAAATAGGTAAAGGGATGAATCGGAGCTACAGATTTTCAAACCAGCTGAAATAATAGAGGAGGGTTCCTGATGGAGTGCTAGAGGGTCAAAACACAGTTTCATGAAAGTCAACTTTGGCACTCAAGGATTGGTAATACCGTGAAAGGGTAATAGGGGACATATGATGGTTTGGAAATAGGTAAAAAAGTGAATCGGAGCTACGGCTCTTAAAACCAGCTGAAATGATAGAGGAGGTTCCTGATGGAGTGCTAAAAGGTCAAAACACAGTTTCATGAAAGTCAACTTTGGCACCCCAGGAAGGGTAATTCTGTGAAAGGGTGATAGTGGATACATCATGTTTTGGAAATAGGCATAAAGGTGAATCGGAGCTATAGGTTTAAAAACCAGCTCAAATGATAGAGGAGGGTTCCTGATGGAGTGCTAGAGGGTCAAAACACAATTTCGTGAAAGTCATCTTTGGCACCCCAGGAAGGGTCATCCCGTGAAATTGTATTAGTGGATACATCCTGGTTTGGAAATAGGTAAAGAGATGAATCGGAGCTACAGATTTTCAAACCAGCTGAAATAATAGAGGAGGGTTCCTGATGGAGTGCTAGAGGGTCAAAACACAGTTTCATGAAAGTCAACTTTGGCACCCGAGGAAGTGTAATCAATTGAAAGGGTGATAGGGGATACATCATGGTTTGGAAATAGGTAAAAAGGTGAATCGGAGGTGCAGCTCTTAAAACCCGCTGAAATGATAGAGGAGGGTTCCTGATGGAGTGCTAGAGGGTCAAAACAGTTTCATGAAAGTCAACTTTGGCACCCCAGGAAGGGTAATGCCGAAAAAGGGTAATAGTGGCTACATCAAGGTTTCCAATTAGGCATAAAGGTGAATCGGAGCTACAGATTTTCAAACCAGCTGAAATGATGGAGGGGGGTTCCTGATGGAGTGCTAGAGGGTCCAAACACAGTTTCATGAAAGTCAACTTTGGCACCCCAGGAAGGGTAATGCCGTAAAAGGGTAATAGTGGATACATCATGGTTTGGAAATCAGTGAAAAGGTGAATCGGAGCTACAGCTCTTAAAACCAGCTGAAATGATAGAGGAGGGTTCCTGATGGAGTGCTAGAGAGTCCAAACATAGTTTCATGAAAGTCAACTTTGGCACCCCAGGATTGGTAATCCCGTGAAAGGGTAGTTGCGCTTACATCATGTTTGGAAATAGGTGAAAAGGTGAATCTGAGCGACAGATTTTCATACCAGCTGAAATGATAGAGGAGGGTTTCTGATGGAGTTCTAGAGGGTCCAAACACAGTTTTATGAAAGTCAACTTTGGCACCCCGGGAAGGGTAATCCCGTGAAAGGGTGATAGTGGATACATCATGGTTTGGAAATAGGTAAAAAAGTGAATCGAAACTACGGCTCTTAAAAACAGCTGAAATGATAGAGGAGTGTTCCTGATGGAGTGCTACAGGGTCCAAACACAGTTTCGTGAAAGTCAACTTTTGCACAACAGGAAGGATAACTCTGTGAAAGGTTGATAGTGGATACATCATGGTTTAGAAATAGGTGAAAAAGTGAATCGAAACTACGGCTCTTGAAAACAGCTGAAATGATAGAGGAGGGTTCCTGATGGAGTGCTAGAGGGTCCAAACACAGTTTCATGAAAGTCAACTTTGGCACCCCAGGAAGGGTAATTCTGGGAAAGGGTGATAGTGGATACATCATGGTTTGGAAAAAGGCATAAAGGTGAATCGGAGCTATAGGTTTAAAAACCAGCTCAAATGATAGAGGAGGGTTCCTGATGGAGTGCTAGAGGGTCAAAACACAGTTTCGTGAAAGTCAACTTCGGCACACCAGGAAGAGTAATTAATTGAAAGGGTAATAGGGGATACATCATAGTTTGGAAATAGGTAAAAAGGTGAATCTGAGCGACAGATTTTCAAACCAGCTGAAATGATGGAGAAGGGTTTCTGATGGAGTGCTACAGGGTCCAAACACAGTTTCGTGAAAGTCAACTTTGGCACCCGAGGAAGGGTAATAAATTAAAAGGTTGATAGGGAATACATCATGGTTTTGAAATAGGTAAAAAGGTGAATCGGAGGTACAGCTCTTAAAACCCGCTGAAATGATAGAGGAGGGTTCCTGATGGAGTGCTAGAGGGTCAAAACATAGTTTCATGAAAGTCAACTTTGGCACCCCAGGATTGGTTATCCCGTGAAAAGGTAGTAGGGCTTGCATCATGGTGTGGAAATAGGTGAAAAGGTGAATCTGAGCTACAGATTTTCATACCAGCTGAAATGATAGAGGAGGGTTTCTGATGGAGTTCTAGAAGGTCCAAACACAGTTTTATGAAAGTCAACTTTGGCACCCCAGGAATTGTAATGCCGTAAAAGGGTAATAGTGGATACATCATGGTTTGGAAATTAGTAAAAAGGTAAATCGGAGCTCCAGATTTTCAAACCAGCTCAAATGATAGAGGAGGGTTCCTGATGGAGTGCTAGAGGGTCCAAACAAACTTTCGTGAAAGTCAACTTTGGCACCCCAGGAAGGGTAATTACGTGAAAGTTTAATGGTGGATACATCATGGTTTGGAAATAGGTGAAAAGGTGAATCGGAGCTACAGCTCTTAAAACCAGCTGAAATGATAGAGGAGGGTTCCTGATGGAGTGCTAGAGAGTCCAAACATAGTTTCATGAAAGTCAACTTTGGCACCCCAGGATTGGTAATCCCGTGAAAGGGTAGTTGCGCTTACATCATGTTTGGAAATAGGTGAAAAGGTGAATCTGAGCGACAGATTTTCATACCAGCTGAAATGATAGAGGAGGGTTTCTGATGGAGTTCTAGAGGGTCCAAACACAGTTTTATGAAAGTCAACTTTGGCACCCCGGGAAGGGTAATCCCGTGAAAGGGTGATAGTGGATACATCATGGTTTGGAAATAGGTAAAAAAGTGAATCGAAACTACGGCTCTTAAAAACAGCTGAAATGATAGAGGAGTGTTCCTGATGGAGTGCTACAGGGTCCAAACACAGTTTCGTGAAAGTCAACTTTTGCACAACAGGAAGGATAACTCTGTGAAAGGTTGATAGTGGATACATCATGGTTTAGAAATAGGTGAAAAAGTGAATCGAAACTACGGCTCTTGAAAACAGCTGAAATGATAGAGGAGGGTTCCTGATGGAGTGCTAGAGGGTCCAAACACAGTTTCATGAAAGTCAACTTTGGCACCCCAGGAAGGGTAATTCTGGGAAAGGGTGATAGTGGATACATCATGGTTTGGAAAAAGGCATAAAGGTGAATCGGAGCTATAGGTTTAAAAACCAGCTCAAATGATAGAGGAGGGTTCCTGATGGAGTGCTAGAGGGTCAAAACACAGTTTCGTGAAAGTCAACTTCGGCACACCAGGAAGAGTAATTAATTGAAAGGGTAATAGGGGATACATCATAGTTTGGAAATAGGTAAAAAGGTGAATCTGAGCGACAGATTTTCAAACCAGCTGAAATGATGGAGAAGGGTTTCTGATGGAGTGCTACAGGGTCCAAACACAGTTTCGTGAAAGTCAACTTTGGCACCCGAGGAAGGGTAATAAATTAAAAGGTTGATAGGGAATACATCATGGTTTTGAAATAGGTAAAAAGGTGAATCGGAGGTACAGCTCTTAAAACCCGCTGAAATGATAGAGGAGGGTTCCTGATGGAGTGCTAGAGGGTCAAAACATAGTTTCATGAAAGTCAACTTTGGCACCCCAGGATTGGTTATCCCGTGAAAAGGTAGTAGGGCTTGCATCATGGTGTGGAAATAGGTGAAAAGGTGAATCTGAGCTACAGATTTTCATACCAGCTGAAATGATAGAGGAGGGTTTCTGATGGAGTTCTAGAAGGTCCAAACACAGTTTTATGAAAGTCAACTTTGGCACCCCAGGAATTGTAATGCCGTAAAAGGGTAATAGTGGATACATCATGGTTTGGAAATTAGTAAAAAGGTAAATCGGAGCTCCAGATTTTCAAACCAGCTCAAATGATAGAGGAGGGTTCCTGATGGAGTGCTAGAGGGTCCAAACAAACTTTCGTGAAAGTCAACTTTGGCACCCCAGGAAGGGTAATTACGTGAAAGTTTAATGGTGGATACATCATGGTTTGGAAATAGGTGAAAAGGTGAATCGGAGCTACAGCTCTTAAAACCAGCTGAAATGATAGAGGAGGGTTCCTGATGGAGTGCTAGAGGTTCAAAACATAGTTTCATGAAAGTCAACTTTGGCACCCCAGGATTGGTAATCCCGTGAAAGGGTAGTAGGGCTTACATCATGGTTTGGAAATAGGTGAAAAGGTGAATCTGAGCTACAGATTTTCATACCAGCTGAAATGATAGAGGAGGGTTTCTGATGGAGTTCTAGAGGGTCCAAACACAGTTTTATGAAAGTCAACTTTGGCACCCCGGGAAGGGTAATCCCGTGAAAGGGTAATAGTGGATGCATCATGGTTTGGAAGTAGGTAAAAAAGTGAATCGAAACTACGGCTCTTCAAAACAGCTGAAATAATAGAGGAGTGTTCCTGACGGAGTGCTAGAGGGTCCAAACACAGTTTCGTGAAAGTCAACTTTTGCACAACAGGAAGGATAACTCTGTGAAAGGTTGATATTGGATACATCATGGTTTAGAAATAGGTAAAAAAGTGAATCGAAACTACGGCTCTTAAAAACAGCTGAAATGATAGAGGAGGGTTCCTGATGGAGTGCTAGAGGGTCCAAACACAGTTTCATGAAAGTCAACTTTGGCACCCCAGGAAGGGTAATTCTGTGAAAGGATGATAGTGGATACATCATGGTTTGGAAGTAGGCATAAAGGTGAATCGGAGCTATAGGTTTAAAAACCAGCTGAAATGATAGAGGAGGGTTCCTGATGGAGTGCTAGAGGGTCAAAACACAATTTCGTGAAAGTCAACTTTGGCACCCCAGGAAGGGTCATCTCGTGAAATTGTATTAGTGGATACATCCTGGTTTGGAAATAGGTAAAGGGATGAATCGGAGGTACAGATTTTCAAACCAGGTGAAATAATAGAGGAGGGTTCCTGATGGAGTGCTAGAGGGTCAAAATACAGTTTTATGAAAGTCAACTTTGGCACCCCAGGATTGGTAATACCGTGAAAGGGTAATAGGGGATATATCATGGTTTGGAAATAGGTAAAAAAGTGAATCGGAGCTACGGCTCTTAAAACCAGCTGAAATGATAGAGGAGGTTCCTGATGGAGTACTAGAGGGTCAAAACACAGTTTCATGAAAGTCAACTTTGGCACCCCAGGAAGGGTAATTCTGTGAAAGGGTGATTGTGGATACACCAAGGTTTGGAAATAGGCAGAAAGGTGAATCGGAGCTATAGGTTTAAAAACCAGCTCAAATTATAGAGGAGGGTTCCTGATGGAGTTCTAGAGGGTCAAAACACAATTTCGTGAAAGTCAACTTTGGCACCCCAGGAAGGGTCATCCCGTGAAATTGTATTAGTGGATACATCCTGGTTTGGAAATAGGTAAAGGGATGAATCGGAGCTACAGATTTTCAAACCAGCTGAAATAATAGAGGAGGGTTCCTGATGGAGTGCTAGAGGGTCAAAACACAGTTTCATGAAAGTCAACTTTGGCACCACAGGATTGGTAATACCGTGAAAGGGTAATAGGGGACATATGATGGTTTGGAAATAGGTAAAAAAGTGAATCGGAGCTACGGCTCTTAAAACCAGCTGAAATGATAGAGGAGGTTCCTGATGGAGTGCTAGAGGGTCAAAACACAGTTTCATGAAAGTCAACTTTGGCACCCCAGGAAGGGTAATTCTGTGAAAGGGTGATAGTGGATACATCATGGTTTGGAAATAGGCACAAAGGTGAATCGGAGCTATAGGTTTAAAAACCAGCTCAAATGATAGAGGAGGGTTCCTGATGGAGTGCTAGAGGGTCAAAACACAATTTCGTGAAAGTCAACTTTGGCACCCCAGGAAGGGTCATCCCGTGAAATTGTATTAGTGGATACATCCTGGTTTGGAAATAGGTAAAGGGATGAATCGGAGCTACAGATTTTCAAACCAGCTGAAATAATAGAGGAGGGTTCCTGATGGAGTGCTAGAGGGTCAAAACACAGTTTCATGAAAGTCAACTTTGGCACTCAAGGATTGGTAATACCGTGAAAGGGTAATAGGGGACATATGATGGTTTGGAAATAGGTAAAAAAGTGAATCGGAGCTACGGCTCTTAAAACCAGCTGAAATGATAGAGGAGGTTCCTGATGGAGTGCTAAAAGGTCAAAACACAGTTTCATGAAAGTCAACTTTGGCACCCCAGGAAGGGTAATTCTGTGAAAGGGTGATAGTGGATACATCATGTTTTGGAAATAGGCATAAAGGTGAATCGGAGCTATAGGTTTAAAAACCAGCTCAAATGATAGAGGAGGGTTCCTGATGGAGTGCTAGAGGGTCAAAACACAATTTCGTGAAAGTCATCTTTGGCACCCCAGGAAGGGTCATCCCGTGAAATTGTATTAGTGGATACATCCTGGTTTGGAAATAGGTAAAGAGATGAATCGGAGCTACAGATTTTCAAACCAGCTGAAATAATAGAGGAGGGTTCCTGATGGAGTGCTAGAGGGTCAAAACACAGTTTCATGAAAGTCAACTTTGGCACCCGAGGAAGTGTAATCAATTGAAAGGGTGATAGGGGATACATCATGGTTTGGAAATAGGTAAAAAGGTGAATCGGAGGTGCAGCTCTTAAAACCCGCTGAAATGATAGAGGAGGGTTCCTGATGGAGTGCTAGAGGGTCAAAACAGTTTCATGAAAGTCAACTTTGGCACCCCAGGAAGGGTAATGCCGAAAAAGGGTAATAGTGGCTACATCAAGGTTTCCAATTAGGCATAAAGGTGAATCGGAGCTACAGATTTTCAAACCAGCTGAAATGATGGAGGGGGGTTCCTGATGGAGTGCTAGAGGGTCCAAACACAGTTTCATGAAAGTCAACTATGGCACCCCAGGAAGGGTAATGCCGTAAAAGGGTAATAGTGGATACATCATGGTTTGGAAATCAGTGAAAAGGTGAATCGGAGCTACAGCTCTTAAAACCAGCTGAAATGATAGAGGAGGGTTCCTGATGGAGTGCTAGAGAGTCCAAACATAGTTTCATGAAAGTCAACTTTGGCACCCCAGGATTGGTAATCCCGTGAAAGGGTAGTTGGGCTTACATCATGTTTGGAAATAGGTGAAAAGGTGAATCTGAGCGACAGATTTTCATACCAGCTGAAATGATAGAGGAGGGTTTCTGATGGAGTTCTAGAGGGTCCAAACACAGTTTTATGAAAGTCAACTTTGGCACCCGAGGAAGGGTAATCAATTGAAAGGGTGATAGGGGATACATCATGGTTTGGAAATAGGTAAAAAGGTGAATCGGAGGTACAGCTCTCAAAACCCGCTGAAATGATAGAGGAGGGTTCCTGATGGAGTGCTAGAGGGTCCAAACACAGTTTCGTGAAAGTCAACTTCGGCACCCCAGGAAGAGTAATTAATTGAAAGGGTAATAGGGGATACATCATAGTTTGGAAATAGGTAAAAAGGTGAATCTGAGCGACAGATTTTCAAACCAGCTGAAATGATGTAGAAGGGTTTCTGATGGAGTGCTGCAGGGTCCAAACACAGTTTCGTGAAATTCAACTTTGGCACCCGAGGAAGGGTAATCAATTGAAAGGGTAACAGGGGATACATCATGGTTTGGAAATAGGTAAAAAGGTGAATCGGAGGTACAGCTCTTAAAACCAGCTGAAATGATAGAGGAGGGTTCCTGATGGAGTGCTAGAGGGTCAAAACATAGTTTCATGAAAGTCAACTTTGGCACACCAGGATTGGTAATCCCGTGAAAAGGTAGTAGGGCTTGCATCATGGTGTGGAAATAGGTGAAAAGGTGAATCTGAGCTACAGATTTTCATACCAGCTGAAATGATAGAGGAGGGTTTCTGATGGAGTTCTAGAAGGTCCAAACACAGTTTTATGAAAGTCAACTTTGGCACCCCAGGAAGGGTAATGCCGTAAAAGGGTAATAGTGGATACATCATGGTTTGGAAATTAGTAAAAAGGTAAATCGGAGCTCCAGATTTTCAAACCAGCTCAAATGATAGAGGAGGGTTCCTGATGGAGTGCTAGAGGGTCCAAACATAGTTTCGTGAAAGTCAACTTTGGCACCCCAGAAAGGGTTGTTCAGTGAAAGGTTGATAGTGGATACATCATGGTTTGGAAGTAGGTAAAAAGGTGAATCGGAGCTACAGATTTTCATACCAACTCAAATGATAGAGGAGAGTTCCTGATGGAGTGCTAGAGGGTCCAAACACAGTTTCGTGAAAGTCAACTTTGGCACCCCAGGAAGGGTAATTCTGTGAAAGGGTAGTTGTGGATACATCATGGTTTTGAAATTGGTAAAAAGGTAAATTTGGAACTACAGATTTTCAAAGCAGCTGAAATGTCAGAGGAGGGTTCCTGATGGAGTGCTAGAGTGTCCAAAAACAGTTTCGTGAAAGTCAACTTTTGCACAACAGGAAGGATAACTCTGTGAAAGGTTGATAGTGAATACATCATGGTTTAGAAATAGGTAAAAAAGTGAATCGAAACTACGGCTCTTAAAAACAGCTGAAATGATAGAGGAGGGTTCCTGATGGAGTGCTAGAGGGTCCAAACACAGTTTCATGAAAGTCAACTTTGGCACCCCAGGATTGGTAATACCGTGAAAGGGTGATAGTGGATACATCATGGTTTGGAAATAGACAAAAAGGTGAATCGGAGCTACAGATTTTCAAACCAGCTGAAATGATAGAGGAGGGTTCCTGATGGAGTGCTAGAGGGTCCAAACACAGTTTCATGAAAGTCAACTTTGGCACCCCAGGAAGGGTAGTTGTGTGAAAGGGTAATAGTGGATACATCATGGTTTGGAAATAGGTAAAAAGGTGAATCGGAGCTATAGGTTTTTAAACCAGCTAAAATGATAGAGGATTGTTCATGATGGAGTGCTAGAGGGTCCAAACACAGTTTCGTGAAAGTCAACTTTGGCACCCCAGGAAGGGTAATCCCGTGAAAGGGTAACAGCGGATACATCATGGATAGCAAATAGGTGAAAACGTGAATCGGAGCTACAGCTCTTAAAACAAGCTGAAATGATAGAGGAGGGTTCCTGATGGAGTGCTAGAGGGTCCAAACAGAGTTTCGTGACAGTCAACTTTGGCACCCCAGGAACGGTAACCAATTGAAATGGTAATGGTGGATTCATCATTGTTTGGAAATAGGTAAAAAGGTGAATTGGAGCTACAGATTTTCAAACCACCTGAAATGATAGAGGAGAGTTCCTGATGGAGTGCTAGAGGGTCCAAACACAGTTTCGTGAAAGTCAACTTTGGCACCCCAGGAAGGGTAATTCTGTGAAAGGGTAGTTGTGGATACATCATGGTTTTGAAATTGGTAAAAAGGTAAATTTGGAACTACAGATTTTCAAAGCAGCTGAAATGTCAGAGGAGGGTTCCTGATGGAGTGCTAGAGTGTCCAAAAACAGTTTCGTGAAAGTCAACTTTTGCACAACAGGAAGGATAACTCTGTGAAAGGTTGATAGTGAATACATCATGGTTTAGAAATAGGTAAAAAAGTGAATCGAAACTACGGCTCTTAAAAACAGCTGAAATGATAGAGGAGGGTTCCTGATGGAGTGCTAGAGGGTCCAAACACAGTTTCATGAAAGTCAACTTTGGCACCCCAGGATTGGTAATACCGTGAAAGGGTGATAGTGGATACATCATGGTTTGGAAATAGACAAAAAGGTGAATCGGAGCTACAGATTTTCAAACCAGCTGAAATGATAGAGGAGGGTTCCTGATGGAGTGCTAGAGGGTCCAAACACAGTTTCATGAAAGTCAACTTTGGCACCCCAGGAAGGGTAGTTGTGTGAAAGGGTAATAGTGGATACATCATGGTTTGGAAATAGGTAAAAAGGTGAATCGGAGCTATAGGTTTTTAAACCAGCTAAAATGATAGAGGATTGTTCATGATGGAGTGCTAGAGGGTCCAAACACAGTTTCGTGAAAGTCAACTTTGGCACCCCAGGAAGGGTAATCCCGTGAAAGGGTAACAGCGGATACATCATGGATAGCAAATAGGTGAAAACGTGAATCGGAGCTACAGCTCTTAAAACAAGCTGAAATGATAGAGGAGGGTTCCTGATGGAGTGCTAGAGGGTCCAAACAGAGTTTCGTGACAGTCAACTTTGGCACCCCAGGAACGGTAACCAATTGAAATGGTAATGGTGGATTCATCATTGTTTGGAAATAGGTAAAAAGGTGAATTGGAGCTACAGATTTTCAAACCAGCTGAAATGATAGAGGAAGGTTCCTGATGGACTGCTAGAGGGTCCAAACATAGTTTTATGAAAGTCAACTTTGGCACCCCAGGATTGGTAATTCTGTGAAAGTGTAATAGTAGATACATCATGGTTTGGAAATAGGCATCAAGGTGAATCGGAGCTATAGGTTTTTAAACCAGCTAAAATGATAGAGGATTGTTCCTGATGGAGTGATAGAGGGTCCAAACACAGTTTTATGAAAGTCAACTATGGCACCCCAGGAAGGGTGATGCCGTAAAAGGGTAATAGTGGATACATCATGGTTTGGAAATCAGTGAAAAGGTAAATCGGAGCTACAGCTCTTAAAACCAGCTGAAATGATAGAGGAGGGTTCCTGATGGAGTGCTAGTGGGTCAAAACATAGTTTCATGAAAGTCAACTTTGGCACCACAGGATTGGTAATCCCGTGAAAAGGTAGTAGGGCTTACCTCATGGTGTGGAAATAGGTGAAAAGGTGAATCTGAGCTACAGATTTTCATACCAGCTGAAATGATAGAGGAGGGTTTCTGATGGAGTTCTAGAAGGTCCAAACACAGTTTTATGAAAGTCAACTTTGGCACCCCAGGAAGGGTAATGCCGTAAAAGGGTAATAGTGGATACATCATGGTTTGGAAATTAGTAAAAAGGTAAATCGGAGCTCCAGATTTTCAAACCAGCTCAAATGATAGAGGAGGGTTCCTGATGGAGTGCTAGAGGGTCCAAACAAACTTACGTGAAAGTCAACTTTGGCACCCCAGGAAGGGTAATTACGTGAAAGTTTAATGGTGGATACATCATGGTTTGGAAATAGGTGAAAAGGTGAATCGGAGCTACAGCTTTTAAAACCAGCTGAAATGATAGAGGAGGGTTCCTGATGGAGTGCTAGAGGGTCAAAACATAGTTTCATGAAAGTCAACTTTGGCACCCGAGGATTAGTAATCCCGTGAAAGGGTAGTAGGGCTTACATCATGGTTTGGAAATAGGTGAAAAGGTGAATCTGAGCTACAGATTTTCATACCAGCTGAAATGATAGAGGAGGGTTTCTGACGGAGTTCTAGAGGGTGAAAACACAGTTTCGTGAAAGTCAACTTTTGCACAACAGGAAGGATAACTCTGTGAAAGGTTGACAGTGGATACATTATGGTTTAGAAATAGGTAAAAAAGTGAATCGAAACTACGGCTCTTAAAAACAGCTGAAATGATAGAGGAGGGTTCCTGATGGAGTGCTAGAGGGTCCAAACACAGTTTCATGAAAGTCAACTTTGGCACCCCAGGAAGGGTAATTCTGTGAAAGGATGATAGTGGATACATCATGGTTTGGAAATAGGCATAAAGGTGAATCGGTGCTATAGGTTTAAAAACCAGCTCAAATGATAGAGGAGGGTTCCTGATGGAGTGCTAGAGGGTCAAATCACAATTTCGTGAAAGTCAACTTTGGCACCCCAGGAAGGGTCATCCCTTGAAATTGCATTAGTGGATACATCCTGGTTTGGAAATAGGTAAAGAGATGAATCGGAGCTACAGATTTTCAAACCAGCTGAAATAATAGAGGAGGGTTCCTGATGGAGTGCTAGAGGGTCCAAACAAACTTTCGTGAAAGTCAACTTTGGCACCCCAGGAAGGGTAATTACGTGAAAGTTTAATGGTGGATACATCATGGTTTGGAAATAGGTGAAAAGGTGAATCGGAGCTACAGCTCTTAAAACCAGCTGAAATGATAGAGGAGGGTTCCTGATGGAGTGCTAGAGGTTCAAAACATAGTTTCATGAAAGTCAACTTTGGCACCCCAGGATTGGTAATCCCGTGAATGGGTAGTAGGGCTTACATCATGGTTTGGAAATAGGTGAAAAGGTGAATCTGAGCTACAGATTTTCACACCAGCTGAAATGATAGAGGAGGGTTTCTGATGGAGTTCTAGAGGGTCCAAACACAGTTTTATGAAAGTCAACTTTGGCACCCCGGGAAGGGTAATCCCGTGAAAGGGTAATAGTGGATGCATCATGGTTTGGAAATAGGTAAAAAAGTGAATCGGAGCTACGGCTCTTAAAACCAGCAAAAATGATAGAGGATGTTCCTGATGGAGTACTAGAGGGTCCAAACACAGTTTCATGAAAGTCAACTTTGGCACCCCAGGAAGGGTAATTCTGTGAAAGGGTGATTGTGGATACACCATGGTTTGGAAATAGGCATAAAGGTGAATCGGAGCTATAGGTTTAAAAACCAGCTCAAATTATAGAGGAGGGTTCCTGATGGAGTTCTAGAGGGTCAAAACACAATTTCGTGAAAGTCAACTTTGGCACCCCAGGAAGGGGCATCCCGTGAAATTGTATTAGTGGATACATCCTGGTTTGGAAATAGGTAAAGGGATGAATCGGAGCTACAGATTTTCAAACCAGCTGAAATAATAGAGGAGGGTTCCTGATGGAGTGCTAGAGGGTCAAAACACAGTTTCATGAAAGTCAACTTTGGCACCCGAGGAAGGGTAATCAATTGAAAGGGTGATAGGGGATACATCATGGTTTGGAAATAGGTAAAAAGGTGAATCGGAGGTGCAGCTCTTAAAACCCGCTGAAATGATAGAGGAGGGTTCCTGATGGAGTGCTAGAGGGTCAAAACAGTTTCATGAAAGTCAAGTTTTGCACCCCAGGATTGGTAATGCCGTAAAAGGGTAATAGTGGATACATCAAGGTTTCCAATTAGGCATAAAGGTGAATCGGAGCTACCGATTTTCAAACCAGCTGAAATGATGGAGGGGGGTTCCTGATGGAGTGCTAGAGGGTCCAAACACAGTTTCATGAAAGTCAACTATGACACCCCAGCAAGGGTAATGCCGTAAAAGGGTAATAGTGGATACATCATGGTTTGGAAATCAGTGAAAAGGTAAATCGGAGCTACAGCTCTTAAAACCAGCTGAAATGATAGAGGAGGGTTCCTGATGGAGTGCTAGAGGGTCCAAACATAGTTTCATGAAAGTCAACTTTGGCACCCCAGGATTGGTAATCCCGTGAAAGGGTAGTTGGGCTTACATCATGTTTGGAAATAGGTGAAAAGGTGAATCTGAGCTGCAGATTTTCATACCAGCTGAAATGATAGAGGAGGGTTTCTGATGGAGTTCTAGAGGGTCCAAACACAGTTTTATGAAAGTCAACTTTGGCACCCCAGGAAGTGTAATGCCGTAAAAGGGTAATAGTGGATACATCATGGTTTGGAAATTAGTAAAAAGGTAAATCGGAGCTCCAGATTTTTAAACCAGCAAAAATGATAGAGGAGGGTTCCTGATGGAGTGCTAGAGGGTCCAAACACAGTTTCGTGAAATTCAAATTTGGCACCCCCGGAAGGGTAATTCTGTGAAAGGGTAGTTGTGGATACATCATGGTTTGGAAATTGGTAAAAAGGGTAAATTTGGAACTACAGATTTTCAAAGCAGCTGAAATGTCAGAGGAGGGTTCCTGATGGAGTGCTAGAGTGTCCAAAAACAGTTTCATGAAAGTCAACTTTTGCACAACAGGAAGGATAACTCTGTGAAAGGTTGATAGTGAATACATCATGGTTTAGAAATAGGTAAAAAAGTGAATCGAAACTACGGCTCTTAAAAACAGCTGAAATGATAGAGGAGGGTTCCTGATGGAGTGCTAGAGGGTCCAAACACAGTTTCATGAAAGTCAACTTTGGCACCCCTAGGATTGGTAATACCGTGAAAGGGTGATAGTGGATACATCATGGTTTGGAAATAGATAAAAAGGTGAATCGGAGCTACAGATTTTCAAACCAGCTGAAATGATAGAGGAGGGTTCCTGATGGAGTGCTAGAGGGTCCAAACACAGTTTCATGAAAGTCAACTTTGGCACCCCAGGAAGGGTAGTTGTGTGAAAGGGTAATAGGGGATACATCATGGTTTGGAAATAGGTAAAAAGGTGAATCGGAGTTACAGATTTTCACACCAGCTGAAATGATAGAGGAGGGTTCCTGATGGAGTGCTAAAAGGTCAAAACACACTTTCATGAAAGTCAACTTTGGTACCCCAGGAACGGTAATTCTGTGAAAGGGTAACAGTGGGTACATCATGGTTTGGAAATAGGCATCAAGCTGAATCGGAGCTAGAGATTTTCATACCAGCTGAAATGATAGAGGATTGTTCATGATGGAGTGCTAGAGGGTCCAAACACAGTTTCGTGAAAGTCAACTTTGGCACCCCAGGAAGGGTAATCCCGTGAAAGAGTATTAGTGGATACATCATGGTTTCGAAATAGGTAAGAAGGTGAATCGGATCTACAGATTTTCAAACCAGCTGAAATGATAGAGGAGGGTTCCTGATGGAGTGCTAGAGGGTCCAAACACAGTTTCATGAAAGTCAACTTTGGCACCCCTAGGATTGGTAATACCGTGAAAGGGTGATAGTGGATACATCATGGTTTGGAAATAGATAAAAAGGTGAATCGGAGCTACAGATTTTCAAACCAGCTGAAATGATAGAGGATTGTTCATGATGGAGTGCTAGAGGGTCCAAACACAGTTTCGTGAAAGTCAACTTTGGCACCCCAGGAAGGGTAATCCCGTGAAAGAGTATTAGTGGATACATCATGGTTTCGAAATAGGTAAGAAGGTGAATCGGATCTACAGATTTTCAAACCAGCTGAAATGATAGAGGAGGGTTCCTGATGGAGTGCTAGAGGGTGAAAACAGTTTCATGAAAGTCAACTTTGGCGCCCCACGAAGGGTAATCCCGTGATAGGATAATGGGAGATACATCATGGTTGGGAAATAGGTAAAAAATTGAATCGGAGCTACGGCTCTTAAAACAAGCTCAAATGATAGAGGAGGGTTCCTGATGGAGTGCTAGAGGGTCCAAACAGAGTTTCGTGAAAGTCAACTTTGGCACCCCAGGAACGGTAACCAATTGAAATGGTAATAGTGGATTCATCATTGTTTGGAAATAGGTAAAAAGGTGAATCGGAGCTACAGATTTTCAAACCAGCTGAAATGATAGAGGAAGGTTCCTGATGGAGTGCTAGAGGGTCCAAACACAGTTTCATGAAAGTCAACTTTGGCACCCCTAGGATTGGTAATACCGTGAAAGGGTGATAGTGGATACATCATGGTTTGGAAATAGATAAAAAGGTGAATCGGAGCTACAGATTTTCAAACCAGCTGAAATGATAGAGGATTGTTCATGATGGAGTGCTAGAGGGTCCAAACACAGTTTCGTGAAAGTCAACTTTGGCACCCCAGGAAGGGTAATCCCGTGAAAGAGTATTAGTGGATACATCATGGTTTCGAAATAGGTAAGAAGGTGAATCGGATCTACAGATTTTCAAACCAGCTGAAATGATAGAGGAGGGTTCCTGATGGAGTGCTAGAGGGTGAAAACAGTTTCATGAAAGTCAACTTTGGCGCCCCACGAAGGGTAATCCCGTGATAGGATAATGGGAGATACATCATGGTTGGGAAATAGGTAAAAAATTGAATCGGAGCTACGGCTCTTAAAACAAGCTCAAATGATAGAGGAGGGTTCCTGATGGAGTGCTAGAGGGTCCAAACAGAGTTTCGTGAAAGTCAACTTTGGCACCCCAGGAACGGTAACCAATTGAAATGGTAATAGTGGATTCATCATTGTTTGGAAATAGGTAAAAAGGTGAATCGGAGCTACAGATTTTCAAACCAGCTGAAATGATAGAGGAAGGTTCCTGATGGAGTGCTAGAGGGTCCAAACACAGTTTCGTGAAAGTCAACTTTGGCGCCCCAGGAAGGGTAATCATTTGAAATGGCAATAGGGGATACATCATGGTTTGGAAATAGGTAAAAAATTCAATCGGAGCTACAGATTTTCAAACCAGCTGAAATGATAGAGGAGGGTTCCTGATGGAGTGCTAGAGGATCCAAACACAGTTTCATGAAAGTCAACTTTGGCACCCCAGGAAGGGTAATTGTGTGAAAGGGTAATAGGGGATACATCATGGTTTGGAAATAGGTAAAAAGGTGAATCGGAGCTACAGATTTTCAAACCACCTGAAATGATAGAGGAGGGTTCCTGATGGAGTGCTGGAGGGTCCAAACACAGTTTCGTGAAAGTCAACTTTGGCACCCCAGGAAGAGTAATCAATTGAAATGGTAATAGGGGATACATCATGGTTTGGAAATATGTAAAAAGGTAAATCGGAGCTACAGATTTTCAAACCAGCTGAAATGATAGAGGAGAGTTCCTGATGGAGTGCTAGAGGGTCCAAACACAGTTTCGTGAAAGTCAACTTTGGCACCCCAGGAAGGGTAATCAATTGAAATGGTAATAGTGGATACATCATGGTTTGGAAATAGGTAAAAAGGTGAATCGGAGTTACAGATTTTCAAACCAACTGAAATAATAGAGGAGGGTTCCTGATGGAGTGCTAAAAGGTCAAAACACACTTTCATGAAAGTCAACTTTGGTACCTCAGGAAGGGTGATTCTGTGAAAGGGTAATAGTAGATACATCATGGTTTGGAAATAGGTAAAAAGGTGAATCGGAGCTACAGATTTTCAAACCAGCTGAAATGATAGAGGAGGGTTCCTGATGGAGTGCTAGAGGGTCCAAACACAGTTTCATGAAAGTCAACTTTGGCACGCCAGGATTGGTAATACCGTCAAAGGGTGATAGTGGATACGTCATGGTTTGGAAATAGATAAAAAGGTGAATCGGAGCTACAGATTTTCAAACCAGCTGAAATGATAGAGGAGGGTTCCTGATGGAGTGCTAGAGGGTCCAAACACAGATTCATGAAAGTCAACTTTGGCACCCCAGGAAGGGTAATTGTGTGAAAGGGTAATAGGGGATACATCATGGTTTGGAAATAGGTAAAAATGTGAATCGGAGTTACAGATTTTCAAACCAGCTGAAATGATAGAGGAGGGTTCCTGATGGAGTGGTAAAAGGTCAAAACACACTTTCATGAAAGTCAACTTTGGCACCCCAGGAAGGGTAATTCTGTGAAAAGGTAATAGTAGATACATCATGGTTTGGAAATAGGCATAAAGCTGAATCGGAGCTATAGGTTTTAAAACCCGCTGAAATGATAGAGGAGGGTTCCTGATTGAGTGGTAGAGGGTGAAAACAGTTTCATGAAAGTCAACTTTGGCACCCCAGGAAGGGTAATGCCGTGAAAGGGTAATAGTGGATACATCATGGTTTGGAAATTAGTAAAAAGGTAAATCGGAGCTACAGATTTTCAAACCAGCTGAAATGATAGAGGAGGGTTCCTGATGGAGTGCTAGAGGGTCCAAACACAGTTTCGTGAAAGTCAACTTTGGCACCCCAGAAAGGGTAATCAATTGAAATGGTAATAGTGGATACATCATTGTTTGGAAATAGGTAAAAAGGTGAATCTTAGCTACAGATTTTCAAACCAGCTGAAATGATAGAGGGGGTTCCTGATGGAGTGCTAGAGGGTCCAAACCCAGTTTCATGAAAGTCAACTTTGGCACCCCAGGAAGGGTGATTGTGTGAAAGGGTAATAGTAGATACATCATGGTTTGGAAATAGGTAAAAAGGAGAATCGGAGTTACAGATTTTCAAACCAGCTGAAATAATAGAGGAGGGTTCCTGATGGAGTGCTAAAAGGTCAAAACACACTTTCATGAAAGTCAACTTTGGAACCCCAGGAAGGGTAATTCTGTGAAAGGGTAATAGTAGATACATCATGGTTTGGAAATAGGCATAAAGGTGAATCGGAGCTATAGGTTTTAAAACCAGCTCAAATGATAAAGGAGGGTTCCTGATGGAGTGCTAGAGGGTGAAAACAGTTTTATGAAAGTCAACTTTGGAACCCCAGGAAGGGTAATTCTGTGAAAGGGTAATAGTAGATACATCATGGTTTGGAAATAGGCATAAAGGTAAATCGGAGCTACAGATTTTCAAACCACCTGAAATGATAGAGGAGGGCTCCTGATGGACTGCTAGAGGGTGAAAACACAGTTTCATGAAAGTCAACTTTGGCACCCCAGGAAGGGTAATTCTGTGAAAGGGTAATAGTAGATACATCATGGTTTGGAAATAGGCATAAAGGTAAATCGGAGCTACAGATTTTCAAACCACCTGAAATGATAGAGGAGGGTTCCTGATGGAGTGCTGGAGGGTCCAAACACAGTTTCGTGAAAGTCAACTTTGGCACCCCAGGAAGAGTAATCAATTGAAATGGAAATAGGGGATACATCATGGTTTGGAAATATGTAAAAAGGTAAATCGGAGCTACAGATTTTCAAACCAGCTGAAATGATAGAGGAGAGTTCCTGATGGAGTGCTAGAGGGTCCAAACACAGTTTCGTGAAAGTCAACTTTGGCACCCCAGGAAGGGTAATCAATTGAAATGGTAATAGTGGATACATCATGGTTTGGAAATAGGTAAAAAGGTGAATCGGAGTTACAGATTTTCAAACCAACTGAAATAATAGAGGAGGGTTCCTGATGGAGTGCTAAAAGGTCAAAACACACTTTCATGAAAGTCAACTTTGGTACCTCAGGAAGGGTGATTCTGTGAAAGGGTAATAGTAGATACATCATGGTTTGGAAATAGGTAAAAAGGTGAATCGGAGCTACAGATTTTCAAACCAGCTGAAATGATAGAGGAGGGTTCCTGATGGAGTGCTAGAGGGTCCAAACACAGTTTCATGAAAGTCAACTTTGGCACGCCAGGATTGGTAATACCGTCAAAGGGTGATAGTGGATACGTCATGGTTTGGAAATAGATAAAAAGGTGAATCGGAGCTACAGATTTTCAAACCAGCTGAAATGATAGAGGAGGGTTCCTGATGGAGTGCTAGAGGGTCCAAACACAGATTCATGAAAGTCAACTTTGGCACCCCAGGAAGGGTAATTGTGTGAAAGGGTAATAGGGGATACATCATGGTTTGGAAATAGGTAAAAATGTGAATCGGAGTTACAGATTTTCAAACCAGCTGAAATGATAGAGGAGGGTTCCTGATGGAGTGGTAAAAGGTCAAAACACACTTTCATGAAAGTCAACTTTGGCACCCCAGGAAGGGTAATTCTGTGAAAGGGTAATAGTAGATACATCATGGTTTGGAAATAGGCATAAAGCTGAATCGGAGCTATAGGTTTTAAAACCAGCTCAAATGATAGAGGAGGGTTCCTGATTGAGTGGTAGAGGGTGAAAACAGTTTCATGAAAGTCAACTTTGGCACCCCAGGAAGGGTAATGCCGTGAAAGGGTAATAGTGGATACATCATGGTTTGGAAATTAGTAAAAAGGTAAATCGGAGCTACAGATTTTCAAACCAGCTGAAATGATAGAGGAGGGTTCCTGATGGAGTGCTAGAGGGTCCAAACACAGTTTCGTGAAAGTCAACTTTGGCACCCCAGAAAGGGTAATCAATTGAAATGGTAATAGTGGATACATCATTGTTTGGAAATAGGTAAAAAGGTGAATCGGAGCTACAGATTTTCAAACCAGCTGAAATGATAGAGGGGGTTCCTGATGGAGTGCTAGAGGGTCCAAACCCAGTTTCATGAAAGTCAACTTTGGCACCCCAGGAAGGGTGATTGTGTGAAAGGGTAATAGTAGATACATCATGGTTTGGAAATAGGTAAAAAGGAGAATCGGAGTTACAGATTTTCAAACCAGCTGAAATAATAGAGGAGGGTTCCTGATGGAGTGCTAAAAGGTCAAAACACACTTTCATGAAAGTCAACTTTGGAACCCCAGGAAGGGTAATTCTGTGAAAGGGTAATAGTAGATACATCATGGTTTGGAAATAGGCATAAAGGTGAATCGGAGCTATAGGTTTTAAAACCAGCTCAAATGATAAAGGAGGGTTCCTGATGGAGTGCTAGAGGGTGAAAACAGTTTTATGAAAGTCAACTTTGGAACCCCAGGAAGGGTAATTCTGTGAAAGGGTAATAGTAGATACATCATGGTTTGGAAATAGGCATAAAGGTAAATCGGAGCTACAGATTTTCAAACCACCTGAAATGATAGAGGAGGGCTCCTGATGGACTGCTAGAGGGTGAAAACACAGTTTCATGAAAGTCAACTTTGGCACCCCAGGAAGGGTAATTCTGTGAAAGGGTAATAGTAGATACATCATGGTTTGGAAATAGGCATAAAGGTAAATCGGAGCTACAGATTTTCAAACCACCTGAAATGATAGAGGAGGGTTCCTGATGGAGTGCTGGAGGGTCCAAACACAGTTTCGTGAAAGTCAACTTTGGCACCCCAGGAAGAGTAATCAATTGAAATGGTAATAGTGGATACATCATGGTTTGGAAATATGTAAAAAGGTAAATCGGAGCTACAGATTTTCAAACCAGCTGAAATGATAGAGGAGAGTTCCTGATGGAGTGCTAGAGGGTCCAAACACAGTTTCGTGAAAGTCAACTTTGGCACCCCAGGAAGGGTAATCAATTGAAATGGTAATAGTGGATACATCATGGTTTGGAAATAGGTAAAAAGGTGAATCGGAGTTACAGATTTTCAAACCAACTGAAATAATAGAGGAGGGTTCCTGATGGAGTGCTAAAAGGTCAAAACACACTTTCATGAAAGTCAACTTTGGTACCTCAGGAAGGGTGATTCTGTGAAAGGGTAATAGTAGATACATCATGGTTTGGAAATAGGCATAAAGCTGAATCGGAGCTATAGGTTTTAAAACCAGCTCAAATGATAGAGGAGGGTTCCTGATTGAGTGGTAGAGGGTGAAAACAGTTTCATGAAAGTCAACTTTGGCACCCCAGGAAGGGTAATGCCGTGAAAGGGTAATAGTGGATACATCATGGTTTGGAAATTAGTAAAAAGGTAAATCGGAGCTACAGATTTTCAAACCAGCTGAAATGATAGAGGAGGGTTCCTGATGGAGTGCTAGAGGGTCCAAACACAGTTTCGTGAAAGTCAACTTTGGCACCCCAGAAAGGGTAATCAATTGAAATGGTAATAGTGGATACATCATTGTTTGGAAATAGGTAAAAAGGTGAATCGGAGCTACAGATTTTCAAACCAGCTGAAATGATAGAGGGGGTTCCTGATGGAGTGCTAGAGGGTCCAAACCCAGTTTCATGAAAGTCAACTTTGGCACCCCAGGAAGGGTGATTGTGTGAAAGGGTAATAGTAGATACATCATTGTTTGGAAATAGGTAAAAAGGTGAATCGGAGCTACAGATTTTCAAACCAGCTGAAATAATAGAGGAGGGTTCCTGATGGAGTGCTAAAAGGTCAAAACACACTTTCATGAAAGTCAACTTTGGAACCCCAGGAAGGGTAATTCTGTGAAAGGGTAATAGTAGATACATCATGGTTTGGAAATAGGCATAAAGGTGAATCGGAGCTATAGGTTTTAAAACCAGCTCAAATGATAAAGGAGGGTTCCTGATGGAGTGCTAGAGGGTGAAAACAGTTTTATGAAAGTCAACTTTGGAACCCCAGGAAGGGTAATTCTGTGAAAGGGTAATAGTAGATACATCATGGTTTGGAAATAGGCATAAAGGTAAATCGGAGCTACAGATTTTCAAACCACCTGAAATGATAGAGGAGGGCTCCTGATGGACTGCTAGAGGGTGAAAACACAGTTTCATGAAAGTCAACTTTGGCACCCCAGGAAGGGTAATTCTGTGAAAGGGTAATAGTAGATACATCATGGTTTGGAAATAGGCATAAAGGTAAATCGGAGCTACAGATTTTCAAACCACCTGAAATGATAGAGGAGGGTTCCTGATGGAGTGCTGGAGGGTCCAAACACAGTTTCGTGAAAGTCAACTTTGGCACCCCAGGAAGAGTAATCAATTGAAATGGTAATAGGGGATACATCATGGTTTGGAAATATGTAAAAAGTTAGATCGGAGCTACAGATTTTCAAACCAGCTGAAATGATAGAGGAGAGTTCCTGATGGAGTGCTAGAGGGTCCAAACACAGTTTCGTGAAAGTCAACTTTGGCACCCCAGGAAGGGTAATCAATTGAAATGGTAATAGTGGATACATCATGGTTTGGAAATAGGTAAAAAGGTGAATCGGAGTTACAGATTTTCAAACCAACTGAAATAATAGAGGAGGGTTCCTGATGGAGTGCTAAAAGGTCAAAACACACTTTCATGAAAGTCAACTTTGGTACCTCAGGAAGGGTGATTCTGTGAAAGGGTAATAGTAGATACATCATGGTTTGGAAATAGGTAAAAAGGTGAATCGGAGCTACAGATTTTCAAACCAGCTGAAATGATAGAGGAGGGTTCCTGATGGAGTGCTAGAGGGTCCAAACACAGTTTCATGAAAGTCAACTTTGGCACGCCAGGATTGGTAATACCGTCAAAGGGTGATAGTGGATACGTCATGGTTTGGAAATAGATAAAAAGGTGAATCGGAGCTACAGATTTTCAAACCAGCTGAAATGATAGAGGAGGGTTCCTGATGGAGTGCTAGAGGGTCCAAACACAGATTCATGAAAGTCAACTTTGGCACCCCAGGAAGGGTAATTGTGTGAAAGGGTAATAGGGGATACATCATGGTTTGGAAATAGGTAAAAATGTGAATCGGAGTTACAGATTTTCAAACCAGCTGAAATGATAGAGGAGGGTTCCTGATGGAGTGGTAAAAGGTCAAAACACACTTTCATGAAAGTCAACTTTGGCACCCCAGGAAGGGTAATTCTGTGAAAGGGTAATAGTAGATACATCATGGTTTGGAAATAGGCATAAAGCTGAATCGGAGCTATAGGTTTTAAAACCAGCTCAAATGATAGAGGAGGGTTCCTGATTGAGTGGTAGAGGGTGAAAACAGTTTCATGAAAGTCAACTTTGGCACCCCAGGAAGGGTAATGCCGTGAAAGGGTAATAGTGGATACATCATGGTTTGGAAATTAGTAAAAAGGTAAATCGGAGCTACAGATTTTCAAACCAGCTGAAATGATAGAGGAGGGTTCCTGATGGAGTGCTAGAGGGTCCAAACACAGTTTCGTGAAAGTCAACTTTGGCACCCCAGAAAGGGTAATCAATTGAAATGGTAATAGTGGATACATCATTGTTTGGAAATAGGTAAAAAGGTGAATCGGAGCTACAGATTTTCAAACCAGCTGAAATGATAGAGGGGGTTCCTGATGGAGTGCTAGAGGGTCCAAACCCAGTTTCATGAAAGTCAACTTTGGCACCCCAGGAAGGGTGATTGTGTGAAAGGGTAATAGTAGATACATCATGGTTTGGAAATAGGTAAAAAGGAGAATCGGAGTTACAGATTTTCAAACCAGCTGAAATAATAGAGGAGGGTTCCTGATGGAGTGCTAAAAGGTCAAAACACACTTTCATGAAAGTCAACTTTGGAACCCCAGGAAGGGTAATTCTGTGAAAGGGTAATAGTAGATACATCATGGTTTGGAAATAGGCATAAAGGTGAATCGGAGCTATAGGTTTTAAAACCAGCTCAAATGATAAAGGAGGGTTCCTGATGGAGTGCTAGAGGGTGAAAACAGTTTTATGAAAGTCAACTTTGGAACCCCAGGAAGGGTAATTCTGTGAAAGGGTAATAGTAGATACATCATGGTTTGGAAATAGGCATAAAGGTAAATCGGAGCTACAGATTTTCAAACCACCTGAAATGATAGAGGAGGGCTCCTGATGGACTGCTAGAGGGTGAAAACACAGTTTCATGAAAGTCAACTTTGGCACCCCAGGAAGGGTAATTCTGTGAAAGGGTAATAGTAGATACATCATGGTTTGGAAATAGGCATAAAGGTAAATCGGAGCTACAGATTTTCAAACCACCTGAAATGATAGAGGAGGGTTCCTGATGGAGTGCTGGAGGGTCCAAACACAGTTTCGTGAAAGTCAACTTTGGCACCCCAGGAAGAGTAATCAATTGAAATGGTAATAGGGGATACATCATGGTTTGGAAATATGTAAAAAGGTAAATCGGAGCTACAGATTTTCAAACCAGCTGAAATGATAGAGGAGAGTTCCTGATGGAGTGCTAGAGGGTCCAAACACAGTTTCGTGAAAGTCAACTTTGGCACCCCAGGAAGGGTAATCAATTGAAATGGTAATAGTGGATACATCATGGTTTGGAAATAGGTAAAAAGGTGAATCGGAGTTACAGATTTTCAAACCAACTGAAATAATAGAGGAGGGTTCCTGATGGAGTGCTAAAAGGTCAAAACACACTTTCATGAAAGTCAACTTTGGTACCTCAGGAAGGGTGATTCTGTGAAAGGGTAATAGTAGATACATCATGGTTTGGAAATAGGCATAAAGCTGAATCGGAGCTATAGGTTTTAAAACCAGCTCAAATGATAGAGGAGGGTTCCTGATTGAGTGGTAGAGGGTGAAAACAGTTTCATGAAAGTCAACTTTGGCACCCCAGGAAGGGTAATGCCGTGAAAGGGTAATAGTGGATACATCATGGTTTGGAAATTAGTAAAAAGGTAAATCGGAGCTACAGATTTTCAAACCAGCTGAAATAATGGAGGAGGGTTCCTGATGGAGTGCTAGAGGGTCCAAACACAGTTTCGTGAAAGTCAACTTTGGCACCCCAGAAAGGGTAATCAATTGAAATGGTAATAGTGGATACATCATTGTTTGGAAATAGGTAAAAAGGTGAATCGGAGCTACAGATTTTCAAACCAGCTGAAATGATAGAGGGGGTTCCTGATGGAGTGCTAGAGGGTCCAAACCCAGTTTCATGAAAGTCAACTTTGGCACCCCAGGAAGGGTGATTGTGTGAAAGGGTAATAGTAGATACATCATGGTTTGGAAATAGGTAAAAAGGAGAATCGGAGTTACAGATTTTCAAACCAGCTGAAATAATAGAGGAGGGTTCCTGATGGAGTGCTAAAAGGTCAAAACACACTTTCATGAAAGTCAACTTTGGAACCCCAGGAAGGGTAATTCTGTGAAAGGGTAATAGTAGATACATCATGGTTTGGAAATAGGCATAAAGGTGAATCGGAGCTATAGGTTTTAAAACCAGCTCAAATGATAAAGGAGGGTTCCTGATGGAGTGCTAGAGGGTGAAAACAGTTTTATGAAAGTCAACTTTGGAACCCCAGGAAGGGTAATTCTGTGAAAGGGTAATAGTAGATACATCATGGTTTGGAAATAGGCATAAAGGTAAATCGGAGCTACAGATTTTCAAACCACCTGAAATGATAGAGGAGGGCTCCTGATGGACTGCTAGAGGGTGAAAACACAGTTTCATGAAAGTCAACTTTGGCACCCCAGGAAGGGTAATTCTGTGAAAGGGTAATAGTAGATACATCATGGTTTGGAAATAGGCATAAAGGTAAATCGGAGCTACAGATTTTCAAACCACCTGAAATGATAGAGGAGGGTTCCTGATGGAGTGCTGGAGGGTCCAAACACAGTTTCGTGAAAGTCAACTTTGGCACCCCAGGAAGAGTAATCAATTGAAATGGTAATAGGGGATACATCATGGTTTGGAAATATGTAAAAAGGTAAATCGGAGCTACAGATTTTCAAACCAGCTGAAATGATAGAGGAGAGTTCCTGATGGAGTGCTAGAGGGTCCAAACACAGTTTCGTGAAAGTCAACTTTGGCACCCCAGGAAGGGTAATCAATTGAAATGGTAATAGTGGATACATCATGGTTTGGAAATAGGTAAAAAGGTGAATCGGAGTTACAGATTTTCAAACCAACTGAAATAATAGAGGAGGGTTCCTGATGGAGTGCTAAAAGGTCAAAACACACTTTCATGAAAGTCAACTTTGGTACCTCAGGAAGGGTGATTCTGTGAAAGGGTAATAGTAGATACATCATGGTTTGGAAATAGGTAAAAAGGTGAATCGGAGCTACAGATTTTCAAACCAGCTGAAATGATAGAGGAGGGTTCCTGATGGAGTGCTAGAGGGTCCAAACACAGTTTCATGAAAGTCAACTTTGGCACGCCAGGATTGGTAATACCGTCAAAGGGTGATAGTGGATACGTCATGGTTTGGAAATAGATAAAAAGGTGAATCGGAGCTACAGATTTTCAAACCAGCTGAAATGATAGAGGAGGGTTCCTGATGGAGTGCTAGAGGGTCCAAACACAGATTCATGAAAGTCAACTTTGGCACCCCAGGAAGGGTAATTGTGTGAAAGGGTGATAGGGGATACATCATGGTTTGGAAATAGGTAAAAATGTGAATCGGAGTTACAGATTTTCAAACCAGCTGAAATGATAGAGGAGGGTTCCTGATGGAGTGGTAAAAGGTCAAAACACACTTTGATGAAAGTCAACTTTGGCACCCCAGGAAGGGTAATTCTGTGAAAGGGTAATAGTAGATACATCATGGTTTGGAAATAGGCATAAAGCTGAATCGGAGCTATAGGTTTTAAAACCAGCTCAAATGATAGAGGAGGGTTCCTGATTGAGTGGTAGAGGGTGAAAACAGTTTCATGAAAGTCAACTTTGGCACCCCAGGAAGGGTAATGCCGTGAAAGGGTAATAGTGGATACATCATGGTTTGGAAATTAGTAAAAAGGTAAATCGGAGCTACAGATTTTCAAACCAGCTGAAATGATAGAGGAGGGTTCCTGATGGAGTGCTAGAGGGTCCAAACACAGTTTCGTGAAAGTCAACTTTGGCACCCCAGAAAGGGTAATCAATTGAAATGGTAATAGTGGATACATCATTGTTTGGAAATAGGTAAAAAGGTGAATCGGAGCTACAGATTTTCAAACCAGCTGAAATGATAGAGGGGGTTCCTGATGGAGTGCTAGAGGGTCCAAACCCAGTTTCATGAAAGTCAACTTTGGCACCCCAGGAAGGGTGATTGTGTGAAAGGGTAATAGTACATACATCATGGTTTGGAAATAGGTAAAGAGGAGAATCCGAGTTACAGATTTTCAAACCAGCTGAAATAATAGAGGAGGGTTCCTGATGGAGTGCTAAAAGGGTAGAACACACTTTCATGAAAGTCAACTTTGGAACCCCAGGAAGGGTAATTGTGTGAAAGGGTAATAGGGGATACATCATGGTTTGGAAATAGGTAAAAATGTGAATCGGAGTTACAGATTTTCAAACCAGCTGAAATGATAGAGGAGGGTTCCTGATGGAGTGGTAAAAGGTCAAAACACACTTTCATGAAAGTCAACTTTGGCACCCCAGGAAGGGTAATTCTGTGAAAGGGTAATAGTAGATACATCATGGTTTGGAAATAGGCATAAAGCTGAATCGGAGCTATAGGTTTTAAAACCAGCTCAAATGATAGAGGAGGGTTCCTGATTGAGTGGTAGAGGGTGAAAACAGTTTCATGAAAGTCAACTTTGGCACCCCAGGAAGGGTAATGCCGTGAAAGGGTAATAGTGGATACATCATGGTTTGGAAATAGGTAAAAATGAGAATCGGAGTTACAGATTTTCAAACCAGCTGAAATGATAGAGGAGGGTTCCTGATGGAGTGCTAAAAGGTCAAAACACACTTTCATGAAAGTCAACTTTGGAACCCCAGGAAGGGTAATTCTGTGAAAGGGTAATAGTAGATACATCATGGTTTGGAAATAGGCATAAAGGTGAATCGGAGCTATAGGTTTTAAAACCAGCTCAAATGATAAAGGAGGGTTCCTGATGGAGTGCTAGAGGGTGAAAACAGTTTTATGAAAGTCAACTTTGGAACCCCAGGAAGGGTAATTCTGTGAAAGGGTAATAGTAGATACATCATGGTTTGGAAATAGGCATAAAGGTAAATCGGAGCTACAGATTTTCAAACCACCTGAAATGATAGAGGAGGGCTCCTGATGGACTGCTAGAGGGTGAAAACACAGTTTCATGAAAGTCAACTTTGGCACCCCAGGAAGGGTAATTCTGTGAAAGGGTAATAGTAGATACATCATGGTTTGGAAATAGGCATAAAGGTAAATCGGAGCTACAGATTTTCAAACCACCTGAAATGATAGAGGAGGGTTCCTGATGGAGTGCTGGAGGGTCCAAACACAGTTTCGTGAAAGTCAACTTTGGCACCCCAGGAAGAGTAATCAATTGAAATGGTAATAGGGGATACATCATGGTTTGGAAATATGTAAAAAGGTAAATCGGAGCTACAGATTTTCAAACCAGCTGAAATGATAGAGGAGAGTTCCTGATGGAGTGCTAGAGGGTCCAAACACAGTTTCGTGAAAGTCAACTTTGGCACCCCAGGAAGGGTAATCAATTGAAATGGTAATAGTGGATACATCATGGTTTGGAAATAGGTAAAAAGGTGAATCGGAGTTACAGATTTTCAAACCAACTGAAATAATAGAGGAGGGTTCCTGATGGAGTGCTAAAAGGTCAAAACATACTTTCATGAAAGTCAACTTTGGTACCTCAGGAAGGGTGATTCTGTGAAAGGGTAATAGTAGATACATCATGGTTTGGAAATAGGTAAAAAGGTGAATCGGAGCTACAGATTTTCAAACCAGCTGAAATGATAGAGGAGGGTTCCTGATGGAGTGCTAGAGGGTCCAAACACAGTTTCATGAAAGTCAACTTTGGCACGCCAGGATTGGTAATACCGTCAAAGGGTGATAGTGGATACGTCATGGTTTGGAAATAGATAAAAAGGTGAATCGGAGCTACAGATTTTCAAACCAGCTGAAATGATAGAGGAGGGTTCCTGATGGAGTGCTAGAGGGTCCAAACACAGATTCATGAAAGTCAACTTTGGCACCCCAGGAAGGGTAATTGTGTGAAAGGGTGATAGGGGATACATCATGGTTTGGAAATAGGTAAAAATGTGTATCGGAGTTACAGATTTTCAAACCAGCTGAAATGATAGAGGAGGGTTCCTGATGGAGTGGTAAAAGGTCAAAACACACTTTGATGAAAGTCAACTTTGGCACCCCAGGAAGGGTAATTCTGTGAAAGGGTAATAGTAGATACATCATGGTTTGGAAATAGGCATAAAGCTGAATCGGAGCTATAGGTTTTAAAACCAGCTCAAATGATAGAGGAGGGTTCCTGATTGAGTGGTAGAGGGTGAAAACAGTTTCATGAAAGTCAACTTTGGCACCCCAGGAAGGGAAATGCCGTGAAAGGGTAATAGTGGATACATCATGGTTTGGAAATTAGTAAAAAGGTAAATCGGAGCTACAGATTTTCAAACCAGCTGAAATGATAGAGGAGGGTTCCTGATGGAGTTGTAGAGGGTCCAAACACAGTTTCGTGAAAGTCAACTTTGGCACCCCAGAAAGGGTAATCAATTGAAATGGTAATAGTGGATACATCATTGTTTGGAAATAGGTAAAAAGGTGAATCGGAGCTACAGATTTTCAAACCAGCTGAAATGATAGAGGGGGTTCCTGATGGAGTGCTAGAGGGTCCAAACCCAGTTTCATGAAAGTCAACTTTGGCACCCCAGGAAGGGTGATTGTGTGAAAGGGTAATAGTAGATACATCATGGTTTGGAAATAGGTAAAAAGGAGAATCGGAGTTACAGATTTTCAAACCAGCTGAAATAATAGAGGAGGGCTCCTGATGGAGTGCTAAAAGGGTAGAACACACTTTCATGAAAGTCAACTTTGGAACCCCAGGAAGGGTAATTGTGTGAAAGGGTAATAGGGGATACATCATGGTTTGGAAATAGGTAAAAATGTGAATCGGAGTTACAGATTTTCAAACCAGCTGAAATGATAGAGGAGGGTTCCTGATGGAGTGGTAAAAGGTCAAAAAACACTTTCATGAAAGTCAACTTTGGCACCCCAGGAAGGGTAATTCTGTGAAAGGGTAATAGTAGATACATCATGGTTTGGAAATAGGCATGAAGCTGAATCGGAGCTATAGGTTTTAAAACCAGCTCAAATGATAGAGGAGGGTTCCTGATTGAGTGGTAGAGGGTGAAAACAGTTTCATGAAAGTCAACTTTGGCACCCCAGGAAGGGTAATGCCGTGAAAGGGTAATAGTGGATACATCATGGTTTGGAAATAGGTAAAAATGAGAATCGGAGTTACAGATTTTCAAACCAGCTGAAATGATAGAGGAGGGCTCCTGATGGACTGCTAGAGGGTGAAAACACAGTTTCATGAAAGTCAACTTTGGCACCCCAGGAAGGGTAATTCTGTGAAAGGGTAATAGTAGATACATCATGGTTTGGAAATAGGCATAAAGGTAAATCGGAGCTACAGATTTTCAAACCACCTGAAATGATAGAGGAGGGTTCCTGATGGAGTGCTAGAGGGTCCAAACACAGTTTCGTGAAAGTCAACTTTGGCACCCCAGGAAGAGTAATCAATTGAAATGGTAATAGGGGATACATCATGGTTTGGAAATATGTAAAAAGGTAAATCGGAGCTACAGATTTTCAAACCAGCTGAAATGATAGAGGAGAGTTCCTGATGGAGTGCTAGAGGGTCCAAACACAGTTTCGTGAAAGTCAACTTTGGAACCCCAGGAAGAGTAATCAATTGAAATGGTAATAGGGGATACATCATGGTTTGGAAATATGTAAAAAGGTGAATCGGAGTTACAGATTTTCAAACCAACTGAAATAATAGAGGAGGGTTCCTGATGGAGTGCTAAAAGGTCAAAACACACTTTCATGAAAGTCAACTTTGGTACCTCAGGAAGGGTGATTCTGTGAAAGGGTAATAGTAGATACATCATGGTTTGGAAATAGGTAAAAAGGTGAATCGGAGCTACAGATTTTCAAACCAGCTGAAATGATAGAGGAGGGTTCCTGATGGAGTGCTAGAGGGTCCAAACACAGTTTCATGAAAGTCAACTTTGGCACGCCAGGATTGGTAATACCGTCAAAGGGTGATAGTGGATACGTCATGGTTTGGAAATAGATAAAAAGGTGAATCGGAGCTACAGATTTTCAAACCAGCTGAAATGATAGAGGAGGGTTCCTGATGGAGTGCTAGAGGGTCCAAACACAGATTCATGAAAGTCAACTTTGGCACCCCAGGAAGGGTAATTGTGTGAAAGGGTGATAGGGGATACATCATGGTTTGGAAATAGGTAAAAATGTGAATCGGAGTTACAGATTTTCAAACCAGCTGAAATGATAGAGGAGGGTTCCTGATGGAGTGGTAAAAGGTCAAAACACACTTTGATGAAAGTCAACTTTGGCACCCCAGGAAGGGTAATTCTGTGAAAGGGTAATAGTAGATACATCATGGTTTGGAAATAGGCATAAAGCTGAATCGGAGCTATAGGTTTTAAAACCAGCTCAAATGATAGAGGAGGGTTCCTGATTGAGTGGTAGAGGGTGAAAACAGTTTCATGAAAGTCAACTTTGGCACCCCAGGAAGGGTAATGCCGTGAAAGGGTAATAGTGGATACATCATGGTTTGGAAATTAGTAAAAAGGTAAATCGGAGCTACAGATTTTCAAACCAGCTGAAATGATAGAGGAGGGTTCCTGATGGAGTGCTAAAAGGTCAAAACACACTTTCATGAAAGTCAACTTTGGAACCCCAGGAAGGGTAATTCTGTGAAAGGGTAATAGTAGATACATCATGGTTTGGAAATAGGCATAAAGGTGAATCGGAGCTATAGGTTTTAAAACCAGCTCAAATGATAAAGGAGGGTTCCTGATGGAGTGCTAGAGGGTGAAAACAGTTTTATGAAAGTCAACTTTGGAACCCCAGGAAGGGTAATTCTGTGAAAGGGTAATAGTAGATACATCATGGTTTGGAAATAGGCATAAAGGTAAATCGGAGCTACAGATTTTCAAACCACCTGAAATGATAGAGGAGGGCTCCTGATGGACTGCTAGAGGGTGAAAACACAGTTTCATGAAAGTCAACTTTGGCACCCCAGGAAGGGTAATTCTGTGAAAGGGTAATAGTAGATACATCATGGTTTGGAAATAGGCATAAAGGTAAATCGGAGCTACAGATTTTCAAACCACCTGAAATGATAGAGGAGGGTTCCTGATGGAGTGCTGGAGGGTCCAAACACAGTTTCGTGAAAGTCAACTTTGGCACCCCAGGAAGAGTAATCAATTGAAATGGTAATAGGGGATACATCATGGTTTGGAAATATGTAAAAAGGTAAATCGGAGCTACAGATTTTCAAACCAGCTGAAATGATAGAGGAGAGTTCCTGATGGAGTGCTAGAGGGTCCAAACACAGTTTCGTGAAAGTCAACTTTGGAACCCCAGGAAGAGTAATCAATTGAAATGGTAATAGGGGATACATCATGGTTTGGAAATATGTAAAAAGGTGAATCGGAGTTACAGATTTTCAAACCAACTGAAATAATAGAGGAGGGTTCCTGATGGAGTGCTAAAAGGTCAAAACACACTTTCATGAAAGTCAACTTTGGTACCTCAGGAAGGGTGATTCTGTGAAAGGGTAATAGTAGATACATCATGGTTTGGAAATAGGTAAAAAGGTGAATCGGAGCTACAGATTTTCAAACCAGCTGAAATGATAGAGGAGGGTTCCTGATGGAGTGCTAGAGGGTCCAAACACAGTTTCATGAAAGTCAACTTTGGCACGCCAGGATTGGTAATACCGTCAAAGGGTGATAGTGGATACGTCATGGTTTGGAAATAGATAAAAAGGTGAATCGGAGCTACAGATTTTCAAACCAGCTGAAATGATAGAGGAGGGTTCCTGATGGAGTGCTAGAGGGTCCAAACACAGATTCATGAAAGTCAACTTTGGCACCCCAGGAAGGGTAATTGTGTGAAAGGGTAATAGGGGATACATCATGGTTTGGAAATAGGTAAAAATGTGAATCGGAGTTACAGATTTTCAAACCAGCTGAAGTGATAGAGGAGGGTTCCTGATGGAGTGGTAAAAGGTCAAAACACACTTTCATGAAAGTCAACTTTGGCACCCCAGGAAGGGTAATTCTGTGAAAGGGTAATAGTAGATACATCATGGTTTGGAAATAGGCATAAAGCTGAATCGGAGCTATAGGTTTTAAAACCAGCTCAAATGATAGAGGAGGGTTCCTGATTGAGTGGTAGAGGGTGAAAACAGTTTCATGAAAGTCAACTTTGGCACCCCAGGAAGGGTAATGCCGTGAAAGGGTAATAGTGGATACATCATGGTTTGGAAATTAGTAAAAAGGTAAATCGGAGCTACAGATTTTCAAACCAGCTGAAATGATAGAGGAGGGTTCCTGATGGAGTGCTAGAGGGTCCAAACACAGTTTCGTGAAAGTCAACTTTGGCACCCCAGAAAGGGTAATCAATTGAAATGGTAATAGTGGATACATCATTGTTTGGAAATAGGTAAAAAGGTGAATCGGAGCTACAGATTTTCAAACCAGCTGAAATGATAGAGGGGGTTCCTGATGGAGTGCTAGAGGGTCCAAACCCAGTTTCATGAAAGTCAACTTTGGCACCCCAGGAAGGGTGATTGTGTGAAAGGGTAATAGTAGATACATCATGGTTTGGAAATAGGTAAAAAGGAGAATCGGAGCTACAGATTTTCAAACCAGCTGAAATAATAGAGGAGGGTTCCTGATGGAGTGCTAAAAGGTCAGAACACACTTTCATGAAAGTCAACTTTGGAACCCCAGGAAGGGTAATTGTGTGAAAGGGTAATAGGGGATACATCATGGTTTGGAAATAGGTAAAAATGTGAATCGGAGTTACAGATTTTCAAACCAGCTGAAATGATAGAGGAGGGTTCCTGATGGAGTGGTAAAAGGTCAAAACACACTTTCATGAAAGTCAACTTTGGCACCCCAGGAAGGGTAATTCTGTGAAAGGGTAATAGTAGATACATCATGGTTTGGAAATAGGCATAAAGCTGAATCGGAGCTATAGGTTTTAAAACCAGCTCAAATGATAGAGGAGGGTTCCTGATTGAGTGGTAGAGGGTGAAAACAGTTTCATGAAAGTCAACTTTGGCACCCCAGGAAGGGTAATGCCGTGAAAGGGTAATAGTGGATACATCATGGTTTGGAAATTAGTAAAAAGGTAAATCGGAGCTACAGATTTTCAAACCAGCTGAAATGATAGAGGAGGGTTCCTGATGGAGTGCTAGAGGGTCCAAACACAGTTTCGTGAAAGTCAACTTTGGCACCCCAGAAAGGGTAATCAATTGAAATGGTAATAGTGGATACATCATTGTTTGGAAATAGGTAAAAAGGTGAATCGGAGCTACAGATTTTCAAACCAGCTGAAATGATAGAGGAGGGTTCCTGATGGAGTGGTAAAAGGTCAAAACACACTTTCATGAAAGTCAACTTTGGCACCCCAGGAAGGGTAATTCTGTGAAAGGGTAATAGTAGATACATCATGGTTTGGAAATAGGCATAAAGCTGAATCGGAGCTATAGGTTTTAAAACCAGCTCAAATGATAGAGGAGGGTTCCTGATTGAGTGGTAGAGGGTGAAAACAGTTTCATGAAAGTCAACTTTGGCACCCCAGGAAGGGTAATGCCGTGAAAGGGTAATAGTGGATACATCATGGTTTGGAAATTAGTAAAAAGGTAAATCGGAGCTACAGATTTTCAAACCAGCTGAAATGATAGAGGAGGGTTCCTGATGGAGTGCTAGAGGGTCCAAACACAGTTTCGTGAAAGTCAACTTTGGCACCCCAGAAAGGGTAATCAATTGAAATGGTAATAGTGGATACATCATTGTTTGGAAATAGGTAAAAAGGTGAATCGGAGCTACAGATTTTCAAACCAGCTGAAATGATAGAGGGGGTTCCTGATGGAGTGCTAGAGGGTCCAAACCCAGTTTCATGAAAGTCAACTTTGGCACCCCAGGAAGGGTGATTGTGTGAAAGGGTAATAGTAGATACATCATGGTTTGGAAATAGGTAAAAAGGAGAATCGGAGTTACAGATTTTCAAACCAGCTGAAATAATAGAGGAGGGTTCCTGATGGAGTGCTAAAAGGTCAGAACACACTTTCATGAAAGTCAACTTTGGAACCCCAGGAAGGGTAATTGTGTGAAAGGGTAATAGGGGATACATCATGGTTTGGAAATAGGTAAAAATGTGAATCGGAGTTACAGATTTTCAAACCAGCTGAAATGATAGAGGAGGGTTCCTGATGGAGTGCTAAAAGGTCAAAACACACTTTCATGAAAGTCAACTTTGGCACCCCAGGAAGGGTAATTCTGTGAAAGGGTAATAGTAGATACATCATGGTTTGGAAATAGGCATAAAGCTGAATCGGAGCTATAGGTTTTAAAACCAGCTCAAATGATAGAGGAGGGTTCCTGATTGAGTGGTAGAGGGTGAAAACAGTTTCATGAAAGTCAACTTTGGCACCCCAGGAAGGGTAATGCCGTGAAAGGGTAATAGTGGATACATCATGGTTTGGAAATTAGTAAAAAGGTAAATCGGAGCTACAGATTTTCAAACCAGCTGAAATGATAGAGGAGGGTTCCTGATGGAGTGCTAGAGGGTCCAAACACAGTTTCGTGAAAGTCAACTTTGGCACCCCAGAAAGGGTAATCAATTGAAATGGTAATAGTGGATACATCATTGTTTGGAAATAGGTAAAAAGGTGAATCGGAGCTACAGATTTTCAAACCAGCTGAAATGATAGAGGGGGTTCCTGATGGAGTGCTAGAGGGTCCAAACCCAGTTTCATGAAAGTCAACTTTGGCACCCCAGGAAGGGTGATTGTGTGAAAGGGTAATAGTAGATACATCATGGTTTGGAAATAGGTAAAAAGGAGAATCGGAGTTACAGATTTTCAAACCAGCTGAAATAATAGAGGAGGGTTCCTGATGGAGTGCTAAAAGGTCAGAACACACTTTCATGAAAGTCAACTTTGGAACCCCAGGAAGGGTAATTGTGTGAAAGGGTAATAGGGGATACATCATGGTTTGGAAATAGGTAAAAATGTGAATCGGAGTTACAGATTTTCAAACCAGCTGAAATGATAGAGGAGGGTTCCTGATGGAGTGGTAAAAGGTCAAAACACACTTTCATGAAAGTCAACTTTGGCACCCCAGGAAGGGTAATTCTGTGAAAGGGTAATAGTAGATACATCATGGTTTGGAAATAGGCATAAAGCTGAATCGGAGCTATAGGTTTTAAAACCAGCTCAAATGATAGAGGAGGGTTCCTGATTGAGTGGTAGAGGGTGAAAACAGTTTCATGAAAGTCAACTTTGGCACCCCAGGAAGGGTAATGCCGTGAAAGGGTAATAGTGGATACATCATGGTTTGGAAATTAGTAAAAAGGTAAATCGGAGCTACAGATTTTCAAACCAGCTGAAATGATAGAGGAGGGTTCCTGATGGAGTGCTAGAGGGTCCAAACACAGTTTCGTGAAAGTCAACTTTGGCACCCCAGAAAGGGTAATCAATTGAAATGGTAATAGTGGATACATCATTGTTTGGAAATAGGTAAAAAGGTGAATCGGAGCTACAGATTTTCAAACCAGCTGAAATGATAGAGGGGGTTCCTGATGGAGTGCTAGAGGGTCCAAACCCAGTTTCATGAAAGTCAACTTTGGCACCCCAGGAAGGGTGATTGTGTGAAAGGGTAATAGTAGATACATCATGGTTTGGAAATAGGTAAAAAGGAGAATCGGAGTTACAGATTTTCAAACCAGCTGAAATAATAGAGGAGGGTTCCTGATGGAGTGCTAAAAGGGTAGAACACACTTTCATGAAAGTCAACTTTGGAACCCCAGGAAGGGTAATTGTGTGAAAGGGTAATAGGGGATACATCATGGTTTGGAAATAGGTAAAAATGTGAATCGGAGTTACAGATTTTCAAACCAGCTGAAATGATAGAGGAGGGTTCCTGATGGAGTGGTAAAAGGTCAAAACACACTTTCATGAAAGTCAACTTTGGCACCCCAGGAAGGGTAATTCTGTGAAAGGGTAATAGTAGATACATCATGGTTTGGAAATAGGCATAAAGCTGAATCGGAGCTATAGGTTTTAAAACCAGCTCAAATGATAGAGGAGGGTTCCTGATTGAGTGGTAGAGGGTGAAAACAGTTTCATGAAAGTCAACTTTGGCACCCCAGGAAGGGTAATGCCGTGAAAGGGTAATAGTGGATACATCATGGTTTGGAAATAGGTAAAAATGAGAATCGGAGTTACAGATTTTCAAACCAGCTGAAATAATAGAGGAGGGTTCCTGATGGAGTGCTAAAAGGTCAAAACACACTTTCATGAAAGTCAACTTTGGAACCCCAGGAAGGGTAATTCTGTGAAAGGGTAATAGTAGATACATCATGGTTTGGAAATAGGCATAAAGGTGAATCGGAGCTATAGGTTTTAAAACCAGCTCAAATGATAGAGGAGGGTTCCTGATGGAGTGCTAGAGGGTGAAAACAGTTTTATGAAAGTCAACTTTGGAACCCCAGGAAGGGTAATTCTGTGAAAGGGTAATAGTAGATACATCATGGTTTGGAAATAGGCATAAAGGTAAATCGGAGCTACAGATTTTCAAACCACCTGAAATGATAGAGGAGGGCTCCTGATGGACTGCTAGAGGGTGAAAACACAGTTTCATGAAAGTCAACTTTGGCACCCCAGGAAGGGTAATTCTGTGAAAGGGTAATAGTAGATACATCATGGTTTGGAAATAGGCATAAAGGTAAATCGGAGCTACAGATTTTCAAACCACCTGAAATGATAGAGGAGGGTTCCTGATGGAGTGCTGGAGGGTCCAAACACAGTTTCGTGAAAGTCAACTTTGGCACCCCAGGAAGAGTAATCAATTGAAATGGTAATAGGGGATACATCATGGTTTGGAAATATGTAAAAAGGTAAATCGGAGCTACAGATTTTCAAACCAGCTGAAATGATAGAGGAGAGTTCCTGATGGAGTGCTAGAGGGTCCAAACACAGTTTCGTGAAAGTCAACTTTGGAACCCCAGGAAGAGTAATCAATTGAAATGGTAATAGGGGATACATCATGGTTTGGAAATATGTAAAAAGGTGAATCGGAGTTACAGATTTTCAAACCAACTGAAATAATAGAGGAGGGTTCCTGATGGAGTGCTAAAAGGTCAAAACACACTTTCATGAAAGTCAACTTTGGTACCTCAGGAAGGGTGATTCTGTGAAAGGGTAATAGTAGATACATCATGGTTTGGAAATAGGTAAAAAGGTGAATCGGAGCTACAGATTTTCAAACCAGCTGAAATGATAGAGGAGGGTTCCTGATGGAGTGCTAGAGGGTCCAAACACAGTTTCATGAAAGTCAACTTTGGCACGCCAGGATTGGTAATACCGTCAAAGGGTGATAGTGGATACGTCATGGTTTGGAAATAGATAAAAAGGTGAATCGGAGCTACAGATTTTCAAACCAGCTGAAATGATAGAGGAGGGTTCCTGATGGAGTGCTAGAGGGTCCAAACACAGATTCATGAAAGTCAACTTTGGCACCCCAGGAAGGGTAATTGTGTGAAAGGGTAATAGGGGATACATCATGGTTTGGAAATAGGTAAAAATGTGAATCGGAGTTACAGATTTTCAAACCAGCTGAAGTGATAGAGGAGGGTTCCTGATGGAGTGGTAAAAGGTCAAAACACACTTTCATGAAAGTCAACTTTGGCACCCCAGGAAGGGTAATTCTGTGAAAGGGTAATAGTAGATACATCATGGTTTGGAAATAGGCATAAAGCTGAATCGGAGCTATAGGTTTTAAAACCAGCTCAAATGATAGAGGAGGGTTCCTGATTGAGTGGTAGAGGGTGAAAACAGTTTCATGAAAGTCAACTTTGGCACCCCAGGAAGGGTAATGCCGTGAAAGGGTAATAGTGGATACATCATGGTTTGGAAATTAGTAAAAAGGTAAATCGGAGCTACAGATTTTCAAACCAGCTGAAATGATAGAGGAGGGTTCCTGATGGAGTGCTAGAGGGTCCAAACACAGTTTCGTGAAAGTCAACTTTGGCACCCCAGAAAGGGTAATCAATTGAAATGGTAATAGTGGATACATCATTGTTTGGAAATAGGTAAAAAGGTGAATCGGAGCTACAGATTTTCAAACCAGCTGAAATGATAGAGGGGGTTCCTGATGGAGTGCTAGAGGGTCCAAACCCAGTTTCATGAAAGTCAACTTTGGCACCCCAGGAAGGGTGATTGTGTGAAAGGGTAATAGTAGATACATCATGGTTTGGAAATAGGTAAAAAGGAGAATCGGAGTTACAGATTTTCAAACCAGCTGAAATAATAGAGGAGGGTTCCTGATGGAGTGCTAAAAGGTCAGAACACACTTTCATGAAAGTCAACTTTGGAACCCCAGGAAGGGTAATTGTGTGAAAGGGTAATAGGGGATACATCATGGTTTGGAAATAGGTAAAAATGTGAATCGGAGTTACAGATTTTCAAACCAGCTGAAATGATAGAGGAGGGTTCCTGATGGAGTGGTAAAAGGTCAAAACACACTTTCATGAAAGTCAACTTTGGCACCCCAGGAAGGGTAATTCTGTGAAAGGGTAATAGTAGATACATCATGGTTTGGAAATAGGCATAAAGCTGAATCGGAGCTATAGGTTTTAAAACCAGCTCAAATGATAGAGGAGGGTTCCTGATTGAGTGGTAGAGGGTGAAAACAGTTTCATGAAAGTCAACTTTGGCACCCCAGGAAGGGTAATGCCGTGAAAGGGTAATAGTGGATACATCATGGTTTGGAAATTAGTAAAAAGGTAAATCGGACCTACAGATTTTCAAACCAGCTGAAATGATAGAGGAGGGTTCCTGATGGAGTGCTAGAGGGTCCAAACACAGTTTCGTGAAAGTCAACTTTGGCACCCCAGAAAGGGTAATCAATTGAAATGGTAATAGTGGATACATCATTGTTTGGAAATAGGTAAAAAGGTGAATCGGAGCTACAGATTTTCAAACCAGCTGAAATGATAGAGGGGGTTCCTGATGGAGTGCTAGAGGGTCCAAACCCAGTTTCATGAAAGTCAACTTTGGCACCCCAGGAAGGGTGATTGTGTGAAAGGGTAATAGTAGATACATCATGGTTTGGAAATAGGTAAAAAGGAGAATCGGAGTTACAGATTTTCAAACCAGCTGAAATAATAGAGGAGGGTTCCTGATGGAGTGCTAAAAGGTCAGAACACACTTTCATGAAAGTCAACTTTGGAACCCCAGGAAGGGTAATTGTGTGAAAGGGTAATAGGGGATACATCATGGTTTGGAAATAGGTAAAAATGTGAATCGGAGTTACAGATTTTCAAACCAGCTGAAATGATAGAGGAGGGTTCCTGATGGAGTGGTAAAAGGTCAAAACACACTTTCATGAAAGTCAACTTTGGCACCCCAGGAAGGGTAATTCTGTGAAAGGGTAATAGTAGATACATCATGGTTTGGAAATAGGCATAAAGCTGAATCGGAGCTATAGGTTTTAAAACCAGCTCAAATGATAGAGGAGGGTTCCTGATTGAGTGGTAGAGGGTGAAAACAGTTTCATGAAAGTCAACTTTGGCACCCCAGGAAGGGTAATGCCGTGAAAGGGTAATAGTGGATACATCATGGTTTGGAAATTAGTAAAAAGGTAAATCGGAGCTACAGATTTTCAAACCAGCTGAAATGATAGAGGAGGGTTCCTGATGGAGTGCTAGAGGGTCCAAACACAGTTTCGTGAAAGTCAACTTTGGCACCCCAGAAAGGGTAATCAATTGAAATGGTAATAGTGGATACATCATTGTTTGGAAATAGGTAAAAAGGTGAATCGGAGCTACAGATTTTCAAACCAGCTGAAATGATAGAGGGGGTTCCTGATGGAGTGCTAGAGGGTCCAAACCCAGTTTCATGAAAGTCAACTTTGGCACCCCAGGAAGGGTGATTGTGTGAAAGGGTAATAGTAGATACATCATGGTTTGGAAATAGGTAAAAAGGAGAATCGGAGTTACAGATTTTCAAACCAGCTGAAATAATAGAGGAGGGTTCCTGATGGAGTGCTAAAAGGTCAAAACACACTTTCATGAAAGTCAACTTTGGAACCCCAGGAAGGGTAATTCTGTGAAAGGGTAATAGTAGATACATCATGGTTTGGAAATAGGCATAAAGGTGAATCGGAGCTATAGGTTTTAAAACCAGCTCAAATGATAAAGGAGGGTTCCTGATGGAGTGCTAGAGGGTGAAAACAGTTTTATGAAAGTCAACTTTGGAACCCCAGGAAGGGTAATTCTGTGAAAGGGTAATAGTAGATACATCATGGTTTGGAAATAGGCATAAAGGTAAATCGGAGCTACAGATTTTCAAACCACCTGAAATGATAGAGGAGGGCTCCTGATGGACTGCTAGAGGGTGAAAACACAGTTTCATGAAAGTCAACTTTGGCACCCCAGGAAGGGTAATCCCGTGATAGGAAAATGGGAGATACATCATGGTTTGGAAATAAGCTTATAGGTTCATCGGAGCTATAGGTTTTAAAACCAGCTCAAATGATAGAGGAGGTTTTTCTGGTGGAGTGCTAGAGGGTCCAAACACAATTTCCCGAAAGTCAACTTTGACGCCCCAGGAAGGGTAATCCCGTGAGAGAGTATTAGTGGATACATCATGGTTTGGAAATAGGTAAGAAGGTGAATCGGATCTACAGATTTTCAAACCAGCTGAAATGATAGAGGAGGGTTCCTGATGGAGTGCTAGAGGGTAAAAACAGTTTCATGAAAGTCAACTTTGGCACCCCACGAAGGGTAATCCCGTGATAGGATAATGGGGGATACATCATGGTTTGGAAATAGGTAAAAAGTTGAATCGGAGCTACGGCTCTTAAAACAAGCTCAAATGATAGAGGAGGGTTCCTGATGGAGTTGTAGAGGGTCGAAACACAGATTCGTGAAAGTCAACTTTGGCACCCCAGGAAGGGTAATCAATTGAAATGGTAATAGTGGATACATCATGGTTTGGAAATAGGTAAAAAGGTGAATCGGAGCTACAGATTTTCAAACCAGCTGAAATGATAGAGGGGGGTTACTGATGGAGTGCTAGAGGGTCCAAACCCAGTTTTATGAAAGTCAACTTTGGCACCCCAGGAAGGGTAATTGTGTGAAAGGGTAATAGGGGATACATCATGGTTTGGAAATAGGTAAAAAGGTGAATCGGAGTTACAGATTTTCAAACCAGCTGAAATAATAGAGGAGGGTTCCTGATGGAGTGCTAGAGGGTCAAAACACACTTTCATGAAAGTCAACTTTGGTACCCCAGGAAGGGTAATTCTGTGAAAGGGTAATAGTAGATACATCATGGTTTGGAAATAGGCATAAAGGTGAATCGGAGCTATAGGTTTTAAAACCAGCTCAAATGATAGAGGAGGGTTCCTGATTGAGTGTTAGAGGGTGAAAACAGTTTCATGAAAGTCAACTTTGGCACCCCAGTAAGGGTAATCCCATGAAAGGGTAATAGTGGATACATCATGGTTTGGAAATTAGTAAAAAGGTAAATCGGAGCTACAGACTTTCAAACCAGCTGAAATGATAGAGGAGAGTTCCTGATGGAGTGCTAGAGGGTCCAAACACAGTTTCGTGAAAGTCAACTTTGGCACCCCAGGAAGGGTAATCAATTGAAATGGTAATAGTGGATACATCATGTTTTGGAAATAGGTAAAAAGGTGAATCGGAGCTACAGATTTTCAAACCAGCTGAAATGATAGAGGGGGGTTCCTGATGGAGTGCTAGAGGGTCCAAACCCAGTTTCATGAAAGTCAACTTTGGCACCCCAGGAAGGGTAATTGTGTGAAAGGGTAATAGGGGATACATCATGGTTTGGAAAAATTTAAAAAGGTGAATCGAAGTTACAGATTTTCAAACCAGCTGAAATAATAGAGGAGGGTTCCTGATGGAGTGCTAAAAGGTCAAAACACACTTTCATGAAAGTCAACTTTGGTACCCCAGGAAGGGTAATTCTGTGAAAGGGTAATAGTAGATACATCATGGTTTGGAAATAGGCATAAAGGTGAATCGGAGCTATAGGTTTTAAAACCAGCTCAAATGATAGAGGAGTTTTCCTGATTGAGTGGTAGAGGGTGAAAACAGTTTCATGAAAGTCAACTTTGGCACCCAAGTAAGGGTAATCCCGTGAAAGGGTAATAGTGGATACATCATGGTTTGGAAATTAGTAAAAAGGTAAATCGGAGCTACAGATTTTCAAACCAGCTGAAATGATAGAGGAGAGTTCCTGATGGAGTGCTAGAGGGTCCAAACACAGTTTCGTGAAAGTCAACTTTGGCACCCCAGAAAGGGTAATCAATTGAAAGGGTAATAGTAGATACATCATGGTTTGGAAATAGGCATAAAGGTGAATCGGAGCTATAGGTTTTAAAACCAGCTCAAATGATAGAGGAGGGTTCCTGATTGAGTGGTAGAGGGTGAAAACAGTTTCATGAAAGACAAATTTGGCATCCCAGGAAGGGTAATGCCGTGAAAGGGTAATAGTGGATACATCATGGTTTGGAAATTAGTAAAAAGGTAAATCGGAGCTACAGATTTTCAAACCACCTGAAATGATAGAGGAGGGCTCCTGATGGACTGCTAGAGGGTGAAAACACAGTTGCATGAAAGTAAACTTTGGCACCCCACGAAGGGTAATCCCGTGATAGGATAATGGGGGATACATCATGGTTTGGAAATAGGTAAAAAATTGAATCGGAGCTACGGCTCTTAAAACAAGCTCAAATGATAGAGGAGTTTTTGTGATGGAGTTGTAGAGGGTCCAAACACAGCTTCGTGAAAGTCAACTTTGGCACCCCAGGAAGAGTAATCATTTGAAATGGTAATAGGGGATACATCATGGTTTGGAAATAGGTAAAAAATTGAATCGGAGCTACAGACTTTCAAACCAGCTGAAATGAAAGAGGAGGGTTCCTGATGGAGTGCTAGAGGGTCCAAACACAGATTCATGAAAGTCAACTTTGGCACCCCAGGAAGGGTAATTGTGTGAAAGGGTAATAGGGGATACATCATGGTTTGGAAATAGGTAAAAATGTGAATCGGAGTTACAGATTTTCAAACCAGGTGAAATGATAGAGGAGGGTTCCTGATGGAGTGGTAAAAGGTCAAAACACACTTTCATGAAAGTCAACTTTGGCACCCCAGGAAGGGTAATTCTGTGAAAGGGTAATAGTAGATACATCATGGTTTGGAAATAGGCATAAAGCTGAATCGGAGCTATAGGTTTTAAAACCAGCTCAAATGATAGAGGAGGGTTCCTGATTGAGTGGTAGAGGGTCAAAACAGTTTCATGAAAGTCAACTTTGGCACCCCAGGAAGGGTAATGCCGTGAAAGGGTAATAGTGGATACATCATGGTTTGGAAATTAGTAAAAAGGTAAATCGGAGCTACAGATTTTCAAACCAGCTGAAATGATAGAGGAGGGTTCCTGATGGAGTGCTAGAGGGTCCAAACCCAGTTTCATGAAAGTCAACTTTGGCACCCCAGGAAGGGTGATTGTGTGAAAGGGTAATAGTAGATACATCATGGTTTGGAAATAGGTAAAAAGGAGAATCGGAGTTACAGATTTTCAAACCAGCTGAAATAATAGAGGAGGGTTCCTGATGGAGTGCTGAAAGGTCAAAACACACTTTCATGAAAGTCAACTTTGGAACCCCAGGAAGGGTAATTCTGTGAAAGGGTAATAGTAGATACATCATGGTTTGGAAATAGGCATAAAGGTGAATCGGAGCTATAGGTTTTAAAACCAGCTCAAATGATAAAGGAGGGTTCCTGATGGAGTGCTAGAGGGTGAAAACAGTTTCATGAAAGTCAACTTTGGAACCCCAGGAAGGGTAATTCTGTGAAAGGGTAATAGTAGATACATCATGGTTTGGAAATAGGCATAAAGGTAAATCGGAGCTACAGATTTTGAAACCACCTGAAATGATAGAGGAGGGCTCCTGATGGACTGCTAGAGGGTGAAAACACAGTTGCATGAAAGTCAACTTTGGCACCCCACGAAGGGTAATCCCGTGATAGGAAAATGGGAGATACATCATGGTTTGGAAATAAGCTTATAGGTTCATCGGAGCTATAGGTTTTAAAACCAGCTCAAATGATAGAGGAGGTTTTTCTGGTGGAGTGCTAGAGGGTCCAAACACAATTTCCCGAAAGTCAACTTTGACGCCCCAGGAAGGGTAATCCCGTGAGAGAGTATTAGTGGATACATCATGGTTTGGAAATAGGTAAGAAGGTGAATCGGATCTACAGATTTTCAAACCAGCTGAAATGATAGAGGAGGGTTCCTGATGGAGTGCTAGAGGGTGAAAACAGTTTCATGAAAGTCAACTTTGGCACCCCAGGAAGGGTAATCCCGTGATAGGATAATGGGGGATACATCATGGTTTGGAAATAGGTAAAAAGTTGAATCGGAGCTACGGCTCTTAAAACAAGCTCAAATGATAGAGGAGGGTTCCTGATGGAGTTGTAGAGGGTCCAAACACAGATTCGTGAAAGTCAACTTTGGCACCCCAGGAAGGGTAATCAATTGAAATGGTAATAGTGGATACATCATGGTTTGGAAATAGGTAAAAAGGTGAATCGGAGCTACAGATTTTCAAACCAGCTGAAATGATAGAGGGGGGTTCCTGATGGAGTGCTAGAGGGTCCAAACCCAGTTTTATGAAAGTCAACTTTGGCACCCCAGGAAGGGTAATTGTGTGAAAGGGTAATAGGGGATACATCATGGTTTGGAAATAGGTAAAAAGGTGAATCGGAGTTACAGATTTTCAAACCAGCTGAAATAATAGAGGAGGGTTCCTGATGGAGTGCTAGAGGGTCAAAACACACTTTCATGAAAGTCAACTTTGGTACCCCAGGAAGGGTAATTCTGTGAAAGGGTAATAGTAGATACATCATGGTTTGGAAATAGGCATAAAGGTGAATCGGAGCTATAGGTTTTAAAATCAGCTCAAATGATAGAGGAGGGTTCCTGATTGAGTGCTAGAGGGTGAAAACAGTTTCATGAAAGTCAACTTTGGCACCCCAGTAAGGGTAATCCCATGAAAGGGTAATAGTGGATACATCATGGTTTGGAAATTAGTAAAAAGGTAAATCGGAGCTACAGACTTTCAAACCAGCTGAAATGATAGAGGAGAGTTCCTGATGGAGTGCTAGAGGGTCCAAACACAGTTTCGTGAAAGTCAACTTTCGCACCCCAGGAAGGGTAATCAATTGAAATGGTAATAGTGGATACATTATGTTTTGGAAATAGGTAAAAAGGTGAATCGGAGCTACAGATTTTCAAACCAGCTGAAATGATAGAGGAGGGTTCCTGATGGAGTGCTAGAGGGTCCAAACACAGTTTCATGAAAGTCAACTTTGGCACCCCCAGGATTGGTAATACCGTGAAAGGGTGATAGTGGATACATCATGGTTTGGAAATAGATAAAAAGGTGAATCGGAGCTACAGATTTTCAAACCAGCTGAAATGATAGAGGAGAGTTCCTGATGGAGTGCTAGAGGGTCCAAACACAGTTTCGTGAAAGTCAACTTTGGCACCCCAGGAAGGGTAATCAATTGAAATGGTAATAGTGGATACATCATGGTTTGGAAATAGGTAAAAAGGTGAATCGGACCTACAGATTTTCCAAAAAGCTGAAATAATAGAGGAGGGTTCCTGATGGAGTGCTAAAAGGTCAAAACACACTTTCATGAAAGTCAACTTTGGTACCCCAGGAAGGGTAATTCTGTGAAAGGGTAATAGTAGATACATCATGGTTTGGAAATAGGTAAAAAGGTGAATCGGAGCTACAGATTTTCAAACCAGCTGAAATGATAGAGGAGGGTTCCTGATGGAGTGCTAGAGGGTCCAAACACAGTTTCATGAAAGTCAACTTTGGAATCCCAGGAAGGGTAATTCTGTGAAAGGGTAATAGTAGATACATCATTTTTTGGAAATAGGCAAAAAGGGGAATCGGAGCTATAGGTTTTAAAACCAGATCAAATGAAAGAGGAGGGTTCCTGATTGAGTGCTAGAGGGTCCAAACACAGTTTCGTGAAAGTCAACTTTGGCACCCCAGGAAGAGTAATCAATTGAAATGGTAATAGTGGATACATCATGTTTTGGAAATAGGTAAAAAGGTGAATCGGAGCTACAGATTTTCAAACCAGCTGAAATGATAGAGGAGGGTTCCTGATGGAGTGCTAGAGGGTCCAAACACAGTTTCATGAAAGTCAACTTTGGCACCCCCAGGATTGGTAATACCGTGAAAGGGTGATAGTGGATACATCATGGTTTGGAAATAGATAAAAAGGTGAATCGGAGCTACAGATTTTCAAACCAGCTGAAATGATAGATTAGAGTTCCTGATGGAGTGCTAGAGGGTCCAAACACAGTTTCGTGAAAGTCAACTTTGGCACCCCAGGAAGGGTAATCAATTGAAATGGTAATAGTGGATACATCATGGTTTGGAAATAGGTAAAAAGGTGAATCGGACCTACAGATTTTCCAAAAAGCTGAAATAATAGAGGAGGGTTCCTGATGGAGTGCTAAAAGGTCAAAACACACTTTCATGAAAGTCAACTTTGGTACCCCAGGAAGGGTAATTCTGTGAAAGGGTAATAGTAGATACATCATGGTTTGGAAATAAGTAAAAAAGTGAATACAAGCTACGACTCTTAAAAGCAGCTGAAATGATACAGGATTGTTCCTAATGGAGTGCCAGAGGGTCCAAACCCAGTTTCATGAAAGTCAACTTTGGCACCCAAGGAAGGGTAATCCAGTGAAAAGGGTAATAGTAGATACATCATGGTTTGGAAATAGGTAAAAAGGTGAATCGGAGCTACAGATTTTCAAACCAGCTCAAATGATGGAGAAGGGTTCCTGATGGAGTGCTAGAAGGTCCAAACACACTTTCGTGGAAGTCAACATTGGCACCCCAGGAAGGGTAATTACGTGAAAGGGTAATAGTGGACACATCATGGTTTGGAAATAGGTGAAAAGGTGAATCGGAGCTACAGCTCTTAAAACCAGCTGAAATGATAGAGGAGGGTTCCTGATGGAGTGCTAGAGGGTCCAAACATAGTTTCATGAAAGTCAACTTTGGAACCCCAGGATTGGTAATCCCGTGAAAAGGTAGTAGGGCTTACATCATGGTTTGGAAATAGGTGAAAAGGTGAATCTGAGCTACAGATTTTCATACCAGTTGAAATGATAGAGGAGGGTTTCTGAAGGAGTTCTAGAGTGTCCAAACACAGTTTTATGAAAGTCAACTTTGGCACCCCGGGAAGGGTAATCCCGTGAAAGGGTAGTAGTGGATACATCATGGTTTGGAAATAGGTAAAAAAGTGAATCGAAACTACCTTTCTTAAAAACAGCTGAAATGATAGAGGAGTGTTTCTGATGGAGTGCTAGAGGGTTCAAACACAGTTTCGTGAAAGTCAACTTTTGCACAACAGGAAGGATAACTCTGTGAAAGGTTGACAGTGGATACATCATGGTTTAGAAATAGGTGAAAAAGTGAATCGAAACTACGGCTCTTAAAAACAGCTGAAATGATAGAGGAGGGTTCCTGATGGAGTGCTAGAGGGTCCAAACACACTTTCATGAAAGTCAACTTTTGCACCCCAGGAAGGATAACTCTGTGAAAGGTTGATAGTGGATACATCATGGTTTGGAAATAGGTAAAAAAGTGAATCCAAACTACGGCTCCTAAAAACAGCTGAAATGATAGAGGGGGGTTCCTGATGGAGTGCTAGAGGGTTCAAACACAGTTTCGTGAAAGTCAACTTTGTCACCCCAGGATTGGTAATCCCGTGAAAGGGTAATAGGGCTTACATCATGGTTTGGAAATAGGTGAAAAGGTGAATCTGAGCTACAGATTTTTATACCAGCTGAAAGGATAGAGGAGGGTTTCTGATGGAGTTCTAGAGTGTGCAAACACAGTTTCATGAAAGTCAACTTTCGCACCCCAGGAAGTCTAATAAATTCAAAGGGTAATAGGTTATAGATCATGGTTTGGAAATAGGAAAAAAGGTGAATCGAAGATACAGATTTTCAAACCAGCTGAAATGATAGAGGAGGGTTCCTGATGGAGTGCTAGAGTGTCCAAACACAGTTTCTTGAAAGTCAACTTTGGCACCCCGGGAAGGGTAATCCCGTGAAAGGGTAGTACTGGATACATCATGGTTTGGAAATAGGTAAAAAAGTGAATCGAAACTACGGCTCTTAAAAACAGCTGAAATGATAGAGGAGGGTTCCTGATGGAGTGCTAGAGGTTCCAAACACAGTTTCATGAAAATCAACTTTGGCACCCCAGGAAGGGTAATTCTGTGAAAGGGTTATAGTGGATACATCATGGTTTGGAAATAGGTAAAAAGGTGAATCGGAGCTACAGATTTTCAAACCAGCTGAAATGATAGAGGAGGGTTCCTGATGGAGTGCTAGAGGGTACAAACACAGTTTCATGAAAGTCAACTTTGGCACCCCCAGGATTGGTAATACCGTGAAAGGGTGATAGTGGATACATCATGGTTTGGAAATAGATAAAAAGGTGAATCGGAGCTACAGATTTTCAAACCAGCTGAAATGATAGAGGAGGGTTCCTGATGGAGTGCTAAAAGGACAAAACACACTTTCATGAAAGTCAACTTTGGAACCCCAGGAAGGGTAATTCTGTGAAAGGGTAATAGTAGATACATCATTTTTTGGAAATAGGCAAAAAGGGGAATCGGAGCTATAGGTTTTAAAACCAGATCAAATGAAAGAGGAGGGTTCCTGATTGAGTGCTAGAGGGTCCAAACACAGTTTCGTGAAAGTCAACTTTGGCACCCCAGGAAGAGTAATCAATTGAAATGGTAATAGGGGATACATCATGGTTTGGAAATATGTAAAAAGGTGAATCGGAGCTACAGATTTTCAAACCAGCTGAAATGATAGAGGAGAGTTCCTGATGGAGTGCTAGAGGGTCCAAACACAGTTTCGTGAAAGTCAACTTTGGGACCCCAGGAAGAGTAATCAATTGAAATGGTAATAGGGGATACATCATGGTTTGGAAATAGCTAAAAGGGCAAATCGGAACTACAGATTTTCAGACCAGCTGAAATGATAGAGGAGAGTTCCTGATGGAGTGCTAGAGGGTCCAAACACAGTTTCGTGAAAGTCAACTTTGGCACCCCAGGAAGGGTAATCAATTGAAATGGTAATAGTGTATACATCATGGTTTGGAAATAGGTAAAAAGGTGAATCGGAGCTACAGATTTTCAAACCAGCTGAAATGATAGAGGAAGGTTCCTGATGGAGTGCTAGAGGGTCCAAACACAGTTTCATGAAAGTCAACTTTGCCACAACAGGATTGGTAATACCGTGAAAGAGTGATAGTGGATACATCATGGTTTGGAAATAGATAAAAAGGTGAATCGTAGCTACAGCTTATAAAACCAGCTCAAATGATAAAGGAGGGTTCCTGATGGAGTGCTAGAGGGTCCAAACACAGTTTCATGAAAGTTTTCTTTCGCACCCCAGGATTGGTAATACCGTGAAAGGGTAATAGTGGATACATCATGGTTTGGAAATAAGTAAAAAAGTGAATACAAGCTACGACTCTTAAAAGCAGCTGAAATGATAGAGGATTGTTCCTAATGGAGTGCCAGAGGGTCCAAACCCAGTTTCATGAAAGTCAACTTTGGCACCCCAGGAAGGGTAATCCAGTGAAAAGGGTAATAGTAGATACATCATGGTTTGGAAATAGGTAAAAAGGTGAATCGGAGCTACAGATTTTCAAACCAGCTCAAATGATGGAGAAGGGTTCCTGATGGAGTGCTAGAAGGTCCAAACACACTTTCGTGGAAGTCAACATTGGCACCCCAGGAAGGGTAATTACGTGAAAGGGTAATGGTGGACACATCATGGTTTGGAAATAGGTGAAAAGGTGAATCGGAGCTACAGCTCTTAAAACCAGCTGAAATGATAGAGGAGGGTTCCTGATGGAGTGCTAGAGGGTCCAAACATAGTTTCATGAAAGTCAACTTTGGAACCCCAGGATTGGTAATCCCGTGAAAAGGTAGTAGGGCTTACATCATGGTTTGGAAATAGGTGAAAAGGTGAATCTGTGCTACAGATTTTCATACCAGTTGAAATGATAGAGGAGGGTTTCTGAAGGAGTTCTAGAGTGTCCAAACACAGTTTTATGAAAGTCAACTTTGGCACCCCGGGAAGGGTAATCCCGTGAAAGGGTAGTAGTGGATACATCATGGTTTGGAAATAGGTAAAAAAGTGAATCGAAACTACCTTTCTTAAAAACAGCTGAAATGATAGAGGAGGGTTCCTGATGGAGTGCTAGAGGGTCCAAACACAGTTTCGTGAAAGTCAACTTTTGCACAACAGGAAGGATAACTCTGTGAAAGGTTGACAGTGGATACATCATGGTTTAGAAATAGGTGAAAAAGTGAATCGAAACTACGGCTCTTAAAAACAGCTGAAATGATAGAGGAGGGTTCCTGATGGAGTGCTAGAGGTTCCAAACACACTTTCATGAAAGTCAACTTTTGCACCCCAGGAAGGATAACTCTGTGAAAGGTTGATAGTGGATACATCATGGTTTGGAAATAGGTAAAAAAGTGAATCGAAACTACGGCTCCTAAAAACAGCTGAAATGATAGAGGGGGGTTCCTGATGGAGTGCTAGAGGGTTCAAACACAGTTTCGTGAAAGTCAACTTTGTCACCCCAGGATTGGTAATCCCGTGAAAGGGTAATAGGGCTTACATCATGTTTTGGAATTAGGTGAAAAGGTGAATCTGAGCTACAGATTTTTACACCAGCTGAAATGATAGAGGAGGGTTTCTGATGGAGTTCTAGAGTGTGCAAACACAGTTTCATGAAAGTCAACTTTCGCACCCCAGGAAGTCTAATAAATTCAAAGGGTAATATGTTATAGATCATGGTTTGGAAATAGGAAAAAAGGTGAATCGAAGATACAGATTTTCAAACCAGCTGAAATGATAGAGGAGGGTTCCTGATGGAGTGCTAGAGGGTCCAAACACAGTTTCTTGAAAGTCAACTTTGGCACCCCGGGAAGGGTAATCCCGTGAAAGGGTAGTAGTGGATACATCATGGTTTGGAAATAGGTAAAAAAGTGAATCGAAACTACGGCTCTTAAAAACAGCTGAAATGATAGAGGAGGGTTCCTGATGGAGTGCTAGAGGTTCCAAACACAGTTTCATGAAAATCAACTTTGGCACCCCAGGAAGGGTAATTGTGTGAAAGGGTTATAGTGGATACATCATGGTTTGGAAATTGGTAAAAAGGTGAGTCGGAGCTGCAGATTTTCAAACCAGCTGAAATGATAGAGAAGAGTTCCTGATGGAGTGCTAGAGGGTTCAAACACAGTTTCATGAAAGTCAACTTTGGCACCCTAGGAAGGGTTATTACGTGAAAGGGTAATGGTGGACACATCATGGTTTCGAAATAGGTGAAAAGGTGAATCGGAGCTACAGCTCTTAAAACCAGCTGAAATGATAGAGGAGGGTTCCTGATGGAGTGCTAGAGGGTCCAAACACAGTTTCATGAAAGTCAACTTTGGAACCCCAGGATTGGTAATCCCATGAAAGGGTAGTAGGGCTTACATCATGGTTTGGAAATAGGTAAAAAATTGAATCGGAGCTACAGATTTTCAAACCAGTTGAAATGATAGAGGAGGGTTTCTGATGGAGTTCTAGAGTGTCCAAACACAGTTTTATGAAAGTCAACTTTGGCACCCCTCAAAGGGTAATCCCGTGAAAGGGTAGTAGTGGATACATCATGGTCTGGAAATAGATAAAAAAGTGAATCGAAACTACGGCTCTTAAAAACAGCTGAAATGATAGAGGAGTGTTCCTGATGGAGTGCTAGAGGGTCCAAACACAGTTTCGTGAAAGTCAACTTTTGCACAACAGGAAGGATAACTCTGTGAAAGGTTGATAGTGGATACATCATGGTTTAGAAATAGGTAAAAAAGTGAATCGAAACTACGGCTCTTAAAAACAGCTGAAATGATAGAGGAGGGTTCCTGATGGAGTGCTAGAGGGTCCAAACACAGTTTCATGAAAGTCAACTTTTGCACAACAGGAAGGATAACTCTGTGAAAGGTTGATAGTGGATACATCATGGTTTGGAAATAGGTAAAAAAGTGAATCGAAACTACGGCTCTTAAAAACAGCTGAAATGATAGAGGGGGGTTCCTGATGGAGTGCTAGAGGGTCCAAACACAGTTTCGTGAAAGTTAACTTTGGCACCCCAGGATTGGTAATCCCGTGAAAAGGTCATAGGGCTTACATCATGTTTTGGAAATAGGTGAAAAGGTGAATCTGAGCTACAAAGTTTTATACCAGCTGAAATGATAGAGGAGGGTTTCTGATGGAGTGCTAGAGTGTCCAAACACAGTTTTATGAAAGTCAACTTTGGCACCCCGGGAAGGGTAATCCCGTGAAAGGGTAGTAGTGGATACATCATGGTTTGGAAATAGGTAAAAAAGTGAATCGAAACTACGGCTCTTAAAAACAGCTGAAATGATAGAGGAGGGTTCCTGATGGAGTGCTAGAGGTTTCAAACACAGTTTCATGAAAGTCAACTTTGGCACCCCAGGAAGGGTAATTGTGTGAAAGGGTAATAGGGGATACATCATGGTTTGGAAATTGGTAAAAAGGTGAGTCGGAGCTGCAGATTTTCAAACCAGCTGAAATGATAGAGAAGAGTTCCCGATGGAGTGCTAGTGGGTTCAAACACAGTTTCATGAAAGTCAACTTTGGCACCCCAGGAAGGGTAATCCAGTGAAAAGGGTTATAGTGGATACATCATGGATTGGAAATAGGTAAAGAGGTTAATCGGAGCTACAGATTTTCAAACCAGCTCAAATGATGCAGAAGGGTTCCTGATGGAGTGCTAGAAGGTCCAAACACACTTTCGTGAAAGTCAACTTTGGCACCCCAGGAAGGGTAATTACGTGAAAGGGTAATGGTGGACACATCATGGTTTGGAAATAGGTGAAAAGGTGAATCTTAGCTACAGCTCTTAAAACCAGCTGAAATGATAGAGGAGGGTTCCTGATGGAGTGCTAGAGGGTCCAAACATAGTTTCATGAAAGTCAACTTTGGAACCCCAGGATTGGTAATCCCGTGAAAGGGTAGTAGGGCTTACATCATGGTTTGGAAATAGGTGAAAAGGTGAATCTGAGCTACAGATTTTCATACCAGTTGAAATGATAGAGGAGGGTTTCTGATGGAGTTCTAGAGTGTCCAAACACAGTTTTATGAAAGTCAACTTTGGCACCCCGGGAAGGGTAATCCCGTGAAAGGGTAGTAGTGGATACATCATGGTTTAGAAATAGGTAAAAAGTGAATCGAAACTACGGCTCTTAAAAACAGCTGAAATGATAGAGGAGGGTTCCTGATGGAGTGCTAGAGGGTCCAAACACAGTTTCATGAAAGTCAACTTTTGCACAACAGGAAGGATAACTCTGTGAAAGGTTGATAGTGGATACATCATGGTTTGGAAATAGGTAAAAAAGTGAATCGAAACTACGGCTCTTAAAAACAGCTGAAATGATAGAGGGGGGTTCCTGATGGAGTGCTAGAGGGTCCAAACACAGTTTCGTGAAAGTCAACTTTGGCACCCCAGGATTGGTAATCCCGTGAAAGGGTAATAGGGCTTACATCATGGTTTGGAAATAGGTGAAAATAGTTTCGTGAAAGTCAACTTTGGCACCCCAGGATTGGTAATACCGTGAAAGGGTAATAGTGGATACATCATGGTTAGCAAATACGCATAAAGGTGAATCGGAGCTAGAGGTTTTAAAACCAGCTCAAATGATAGAGGATTGCTCCTGATGGAGTGCTAGAGGGTGAAGACAGTTTCATGAAAGTCAACTTTGGCACCCCAGGAAGGGAAGTGCCGTGAAAGGGTAATAGTGGATGCATCATAGTTTGGAAACTGGTAAAAAGGTAAATCGGAACTACAGATTTTCAAACCAGCTCAAATGATGGAGGAGGGTTCCTGATGGAGTGCTAGAGGATTCAAACACAGTTTCGTGAAAGTCAACTTTGGCACCCCAGGATTGGTAATACCGTGAAAGGGTAATAGTGGATACATATGGTTTGGAAATAAGTAAAAAAGTGAATCGGAGCTACAGCTCTTAAAACAAGCTGAAATGACAGAGGAGGGTTCCTGATGGAGTGCTAGAGGGTCCAAACACAGTTTCGTGAAAGTCAACTTTGGCACCCCAGGAATAGTAATCAATTGAAATGGTAATAGTGGATACATCATGGATTGCAAATAGGTAAAAAGGTAAATCGGAGCTACAGATTTTCAAACCAGCTGAAATGATAGAGGAGAGTTCCTGATGGAGTACTAGAGGGTCCAAACACAGTTTCATGAAAGTCAACTTTGGCAACCCAGGAAGGGTAATTGTGTGAAAGGGTAATAGGGGATACATCATGGTTTGGAAATAGGTAAAAAATTGAATCGGAGCTACAGATTTTCATACCAGTTGAAATGATAGAGGAGGGTTTCTGATGGAGTTCTAGAGTGTCCAAACACAGTTTTATGAAAGTCAACTTTGGCACCCCGGGAAGGGTAATCCCGTGAAAGGGTAGTAGTGGATACATCATGGTTTGGAAATAGGTAAAAAAGTGAATCGAAACTGCGGCTCTTAAAAACAGCTGAAATGATAGAGGAGGGTTCCTGATGGAGTGCTAGAGGCTCCAAACACAGTTTCGTGAAAGTCAACTTTTGCACAACAGGAAGGATAACTCTGTGAAATGTTGATAGTGGATATATCATGGTTCAGAAATAGGTCAAAAAGTGAATCGAAACTACGGCTCTTAAAAACAGCTGAAATGATAGAGGAGGGTTCCTGATGGAGTGCTAGAGGGTCCAAACACAGTTTCATGAAAGTCAACTTTTGCACAACATAAAGGATAACTCTGTGATAGGTTGATAGTGGATACATCATGGTTTAGAAATAGGTAGAAAAGTGAATCGAAACTACGGCTCTTAAAAACAGCTGAAATGATAGAGGGGGGTTCCTGATGGAGTGCTAGAGGGTCCAAACACAGTTTCGTGAAAGTCAGCTTTGGCACCCCAGGAATAGTAATCAATTGAAATGGTAATAGGGGATACATCATGGTTTGGAAATATGTAAAAAGGTAAATCGGAGCTACAGATTTTCAAACCAGCTGAAATGATAGAGGAGAGTTCCTGATGGAGTGCTAGAGGGTCAAAACACAGTTTCATGAAAGTCAACTTTGGCACCCCAGGAAGGGTAATTGTGTGAAAGGGTAATAGGGGATACATCATGGTTTGGAAATAGGTAAAAAATTGAATCGGAGCTACAGCTCTTAAAACCAGCTCAAATGATAGATGAGGGTTCCTGATGGAGTGCTAGAGGGTCCAAACACAGTTTCATGAAAGTAAACTTTGGCACCCCAGGAAGGGTAATTCTGTGAAAGGGTAACAGTGGATACATCATGGTTTGGAAATAGGCTTAAAGGTGAATCGGAGCTATAGGTTTTTAAACCAGCTAAAATGATAGAGGATTGTTCCTGATGGAGTTCTAGAGTGTGCAAACACAGTTTCGTGAAAGTCAACTTTGGCACCCTAGGAAGAGTTATCAATTGAAATGGTAATAGGGGATACATCATGGTTTGGAAATACGGATAAAGGTGAATCGGAGCTAGAGGTTTTAAAACCAGCTGAAATGATAGAGGAGTGTTCCTGATGGAGTGCTAGAGGGTCAAAACACAGTTTCATGAAAGTCAACGTTGGCACCCCAGGATTGGTAATACCGTGAAAGGGTAATAGTGGATGCATGAGAGCTTGGAAATAGGTAAAAAAGTGAATCGGAGCTACGGCTCTAAAAATCAGCTGAAATGATAGACGGGGTTCCTGATGGAGTGCTAGAGTGTCAAAACACAGTTTCATGAAAGTCAACTTTGGCACCCCAGGAAGGGTAATTGTGTGAAAGGGTAATAGTGGATACATCATGGTTTGGAAATAGGTAAGAAAGTGAGTCGAAACTACGGCTCTTAAAAACAGCTGAAATGATAGAGGAGGGTTCCTGATGGAGTGCTTGAGGTTCCAAACACAGTTTCATGAAAGTCAACTTTGGCACCCCGGGAAGGGTAATTCTGTGAAAGGGTAATAGTAAATACATCATGGTTTCTAAATAGACATAAAGTTGAATTGGAGCTATAGGTTTTGAAACCAGCTCAAGTGGTAGAGGAGGCTTCCTGATTGAGAGCTAGAGGGTGAAAACAGTTTCATGAAAGTCAACTTTGGCACCCCAGGAAGGGTAATTCTGTGAAAGGGTAATAGTGGATACATCATGGTTTGGAAATAGGTAAAAAGGTGAATCGAAGCTACATATTTTCAAACCAGCTGAAATGATAGAGGAGGATTCCTGATGGAGTGCTAGAGGGTCCAAACATAGTTTCGTGAAAGTCAACTTTGGCACCCCAGGATTGGTAATACCGTGAAAGGGTAATAGTGGATACATCATGGTTAGCAAATTCGCATAAAGGTGAATCGGAGCTAGAGGTTTTAAAACCAGCTCAAATGATAGAGGATTGCTCCTGATGGAGTGCTAGAGGGTGAAGACAGTTTTATGAAAGTCAACTTTGGCACCCCAGGAAGGGAAGTGCCGTGAAAGGGTAATAGTGGATGCATCATAGTTTGGAAACTGGTAAAAAGGTAAATCGGAACTACAGATTTTCAAACCAGCTCAAATGATGGACAAGGGTTCCTGATGGAGTGCTAGAGGATTCAAACACAGTTTCGTGAAAGTCAACTTTGGCACCCCAGGATTGGTAATACCGTGAAAGGGTAATAGTGGATACATAATGGTTTGGAAATAAGTAAAAAAGTGAATCGGAGCTACAGCTCTTAAAACAAGCTGAAATGACAGAGGAGGGTTCCTGATGGAGTGCTAGAGGGTCCAAACACAGTTTCATGAAAGTAAACTTTGGCACCCCAGGAAGGGTAATTCTGTGAAAGGGTAACAGTGGATACATCATGGTTTGGAAATAGGCTTAAAGGTGAATCGGAGTTATAGGTTTTTAAACCAGCTAAAATGATAGAGGATTGTTCCTGATGGAGTGCTAGAGGGTCCAAACACAGTTTCTTGAAAGTCAACTTTGGCACCCCAGGAAGGGTAATCCCGTGAAAGGGTAAGAGCGGATACATCATGGATTGCAAATAGGTGAAAACGTGAATCGGAGCTACAGCTCTTGAAACCAGCTGTAATGATAGAGGAGGGTTCCTGATGGAGTGCTAGAGGGTCCAAACACAGTTTCGTGAAAGTCAACTTTGGCACCCCAGGAAGAGTAATCAATTGAAATGGTAATAGGGGATACATCATGGTTTGGAAATATGGATAAAGGTGAATCGGAGCTAGAGGTTTTAAAACCAGCTCAAATGATAGAGGAGTGTTCCTGATGGAGTGCTAGAGGGTCAAAACACAGTTTCATGAAAGTCAACTTTGGCACCCCAGGAAGGGTAATTCTGTGAAAGGGTGATAGTGGATACATCCAGTTTGCAAATAGGCATAAAGGTGAATCGGAGTTATAGGTTTCAAAACCAGCTCAAATGATAGAGGAGGGTTCCTGATGGAGTACTAGAGGGTGAAAACACAGTTTCATGAAAGTCAACTTTCGCACCCCAGGAAGGGTAATAAATTCAAAGGGTTATAGGTTATAGATCATGGTTTGGAAATAGGTAAAAAGGTGAATCGGAGCTACAAGTTTTCAAACCAGCTGAAATGATAGAGGAGAGTTCCTGATGGAGTGCTAGAGGGTCCAAACACAGTTTCGTGAAAGTCAACTTTGACACCCCAGGAAGGGTAATCAATTGAAATGGTAATAGTGGATACATCATGGTTTGGAAATAGGTAAAAAGGTGAATCGGAGCTACAGATTTTCAAACCAGCTGAAATGATAGAGGAGGGTTCCTGATGGAGTGCTAGAGGGTCCAAACACAGTTTCATGAAAGTCAAATTTGGCACCCCAGGAAGGGTTATTGTTTGAAAGGGTAATAGGGGATACATCATGGTTTGGAAATAGGTAAAAAATTGAATCGGAGCTACAGATTTTCAAACCACCTGAAATGATAGAGGAGGGGTAATGATGGAGTGTTAGAGGGTCCAAACACAGTTTCATGAAAGTCAACTTTGGCACCCCAGAATTAGTAATAACGTGAGAGAGTGATAGTGGATACATCATGGTTTGGAAATAGATAAAAAGGTGAATCCGAGCTACAGCTCTTAAAACCAGCTCAAATGATAGATGAGGGTTCCTGATGGAGTGCTAGAGGGTCCAAACACAGTTTCATGAAAGTAAACTTTGGCACCCCAGGAAGGGTAATTCTGTGAAAGGGTAACAGTGGATACATCATGGTTTGGAAATAGGCTTAAAGGTGAATCGGAGCTATAGGTTTTTAAACCAGCTAAAATGATAGAGGATTGTTCCTGATGGAGTGCTAGAGTGTCCAAACACAGTTTCTTGAAAGTCAACTTTGGCACCCCAGGAAGGGTAATCCCGTGAAAGGGTAATAGCGGATACATCATGGATTGCAAATAGGTGAAAACGTGAATCGGAGCTACAGCTCTTAAAACAAGCTGAAATGATAGAGGAGGGTTCCTGATGGAGTGCTAGATTGTCCAAACACAGTTTCGTGAAAGTCAACTTTGGCACCCCAGGATTGGTAATCCCGTGAAAGGGTAATAGGGCTTACATCATGGTTTGGAAATAGGTGAAAATAGTGAATCTGAGCTACAGATTTTTATACCAGCTGAAATGATAGAGGAGGGTTTCTGATGGAGTTCTAGAGTGTCCAAACACAGTTTTATGAAAGTCAACTTTGGCAGCCCGGGAAGGGTAATCCCGTGAAAGGGTAGTAGTGGATACATCATGGTTTGGAAATAGGTAAGAAAGTGAGTCGAAACTACGGCTCTTAAAAACAGCTGAAATGATAGAGGAGGGTTCCTGATGGAGTGCTAGAGGTTCCAAACACAGTTTCATGAAAGTCAACTTTGGCACCCCAGGAAGGGTAATTCTGTGAAAGGGTGATAGTGGATACATCCAGTTTGCAAATAGGCATAAAGGTGAATCGGAGTTATAGGTTTCAAAACCAGCTCAAATGATAGAGGAGGGTTCCTGATGGAGTACTAGAGGGTGAAAACACAGTTTCATGAAAGTCAACTTTCGCACCCCAGGAAGGGTAATAAATTCAAAGGGTTATAGGTTATAGATCATGGTTTGGAAATAGGTAAAAAGGTGAATCGGAGCTACAAGTTTTCAAACCAGCTGAAATGATAGAGGAGAGTTCCTGATGGAGTGCTAGAGGGTCCAAACACAGTTTCGTGAAAGTCAACTTTGACACCCCAGGAAGGGTAATCAATTGAAATGGTAATAGTGGATACATCATGGTTTGGAAATAGGTAAAAAGGTGAATCGGAGCTACAGATTTTCAAACCAGCTGAAATGATAGAGGAGGGTTCCTGATGGAGTGCTAGAGGGTCCAAACACAGTTTCATGAAAGTCAAATTTGGCACCCCAGGAAGGGTTATTGTTTGAAAGGGTAATAGGGGATACATCATGGTTTGGAAATAGGTAAAAAATTGAATCGGAGCTACAGATTTTCAAACCACCTGAAATGATAGAGGAGGGGTAATGATGGAGTGTTAGAGGGTCCAAACACAGTTTCATGAAAGTCAACTTTGGCACCCCAGAATTAGTAATAACGTGAGAGAGTGATAGTGGATACATCATGGTTTGGAAATAGATAAAAAGGTGAATCCGAGCTACAGCTCTTAAAACCAGCTCAAATGATAGATGAGGGTTCCTGATGGAGTGCTAGAGGGTCCAAACACAGTTTCATGAAAGTAAACTTTGGCACCCCAGGAACGGTAATTCTGTGAAAGGGTAACAGTGGATACATCATGGTTTGGAAATAGGCTTAAAGGTGAATCGGAGCTATAGGTTTTTAAACCAGCTAAAATGATAGAGGATTGTTCCTGATGGAGTGCTAGAGTGTCCAAACACAGTTTCTTGAAAGTCAACTTTGGCACCCCAGGAAGGGTAATCCCGTGAAAGGGTAATAGCGGATACATCATGGATTGCAAATAGGTGAAAACGTGAATCGGAGCTACAGCTCTTAAAACAAGCTGAAATGATAGAGGAGGGTTCCTGATGGAGTGCTAGATTGTCCAAACACAGTTTCGTGAAAGTCAACTTTGGCACCCCAGGATTGGTAATCCCGTGAAAGGGTAATAGGGCTTACATCATGGTTTGGAAATAGGTGAAAATAGTGAATCTGAGCTACAGATTTTTATACCAGCTGAAATGATAGAGGAGGGTTTCTGATGGAGTTCTAGAGTGTCCAAACACAGTTTTATGAAAGTCAACTTTGGCAGCCCGGGAAGGGTAATCCCGTGAAAGGGTAGTAGTGGATACATCATGGTTTGGAAATAGGTAAGAAAGTGAGTCGAAACTACGGCTCTTAAAAACAGCTGAAATGATAGAGGAGGGTTCCTGATGGAGTGCTAGAGGTTCCAAACACAGTTTCATGAAAGTCAACTTTGGCACCCCAGGAAGGGTAATTCTGTGAAAGGGTAATAGTAAATACATCATGGTTTCCAAATAGGCACAAAGTTGAATTGGAGCTATAGGTTTTGAAACCAGCTCAAGTGGTAGAGGAGGGTTCCTGATTGAGAGCTAGAGGGTGAAAACAGTTTCATGAAAGTCAACTTTGGCACCCCAGGAAGGGTATTTCTGTAAAAGGGTAATAGTGGATACATCATGGTTTGGAAATTGGTAAAAAGGTGAATCGAAGCTACATATTTTCAAACCAGCTGAAATGATAGAGGAGGGTTCCTGATGGAGTGCTAGAGGGTCCAAACACAGTTTCGTGAAAGTCAACTTTGGCACCCCAGGATTGGTAATACCGTGAAAGGGTAATAGTGGATACATCATGGTTAGCAAATACGCATAAAGGTGAATCGGAGCTAGAGGTTTTAAAACCAGCTCAAATGATAGAGGATTGCTCCTGATGGAGTGCTAGAGGGTGAAGACAGTTTCATGAAAGTCAACTTTGGCACCCCAGGAAGGGAAGTGCCGTGAAAGGGTAATAGTGGATGCATCATAGTTTGGAAACTGGTAAAAAGGTAAATCGGAACTACAGATTTTCAAACCAGCTCAAATGATGGAGGAGGGTTCCTGATGGAGTGCTAGAGGATTCAAACACAGTTTCGTGAAAGTCAACTTTGGCACCCCAGGATTGGTAATACCGTGAAAGGGTAATAGTGGATACATTTGGTTTGGAAATAAGTAAAAAAGTGAATCGGAGCTACAGCTCTTAAAACAAGCTGAAATGACAGAGGAGGGTTCCTGATGGAGTGCTAGAGGGTCCAAACACAGTTTCGTGAAAGTCAACTTTGGCACCCCAGGAATAGTAATCAATTGAAATGGTAATAGGGGATACATCATGGATTGCAAATAGGTAAAAAGGTAAATCGGAGCTACAGATTTTCAAACCAGCTGAAATGATAGAGGAGAGTTCCTGATGGAGTACTAGAGGGTCCAAACACAGTTTCATGAAAGTCAACTTTGGCAACCCAGGAAGGGTAATTGTGTGAAAGGGTAATAGGGGATACATCATGGTTTGGAAATAGGTAAAAAATTGAATCGGAGCTACAGATTTTCATACCAGCTGAAATGATAGAGGAGGGTTTCTGATGGAGTTCTAGAGTGTCCAAACACAGTTTTATGAAAGTCAACTTTGGCACCCCGGGAAGGGTAATCCCGTGAAAGGGTAGTAGTGGATACATCATGGTTTGGAAATAGGTAAAAAAGTGAATCGAAACTGCGGCTCTTAAAAACAGCTGAAATGATAGAGGAGTGTTCCTGATGGAGTGCTAGAGGCTCCAAACACAGTTTCGTGAAAGTCAACTTTTGCACAACAGGAAGGATAACTCTGTGAAATGTTGATAGTGGATATATCATGGTTCAGAAATAGGTCAAAAAGTGAATCGAAACTACGGCTCTTAAAAACAGCTGAAATGATAGAGGAGGGTTCCTGATGGAGTGCTAGAGGGTCCAAACACAGTTTCATGAAAGTCAACTTTTGCACAACATAAAGGATAACTCTGTGATAGGTTGAGAGTGGATACATCATGGTTTAGAAATAGGTAGAAAAGTGAATCGAAACTACGGCTCTTAAAAACAGCTGAAATGATAGAGGGGGGTTCCTGATGGAGTGCTAGAGGGTCCAAACACAGTTTCGTGAAAGTCAGCTTTGGCACCCCAGGAATAGTAATCAATTGAAATGGTAATAGGGGATACATCATGGTTTGGAAATATGTAAAAAGGTAAATCGGAGCTACAGATTTTCAAACCAGCTGAAATGATAGAGGAGAGTTCCTGATGGAGTGCTAGAGGGTCAAAACACAGTTTCATGAAAGTCAACTTTGGCACCCCAGGAAGGGTAATTGTGTGAAAGGGTAATAGGGGATACATCATGGTTTGGAAATAGGTAGAAAATTGAATCGGAGCTACAGCTCTTAAAACCAGCTCAAATGATACATGAGGGTTCCTGATGGAGTGCTAGAGGGTCCAAACACAGTTTCATGAAAGTAAACTTTGGCACCCCAGGAAGGGTAATTCTGTGAAAGGGTAACAGTGGATACATCATGGTTTGGAAATAGGCTTAAAGGTGAATCGGAGCTATAGGTTTTTAAACCAGCTAAAATGATAGAGGATTGTTCCTGATGGAGTGCTAGAGGGTCCAAACACAGTTTCTTGAAAGTCAACTTTGGCACCCCAGGAAGGGTAATCCCGTGAAAGGGTAAGAGCGGATACATCATGGATTGCAAATAGGTGAAAACGTGAATCGGAGCTACAGCTCTTAAAACCAGCTGAAATGATAGAGGAGGGTTCCTGATGGAGTGCTAGAGGGTCCAAACACAGTTTCGTGAAAGTCAACTTTGGCACCCTAGGAAGAGTTATCAATTGAAATGGTAATAGGGGATACATCATGGTTTGGAAATACGGATAAAGGTGAATCGGAGCTAGAGGTTTTAAAACCAGCTGAAATGATAGAGGAGTGTTCCTGATGGAGTGCTAGAGGGTCAAAACACAGTTTCATGAAAGTCAACGTTGGCACCCCAGGATTGGTAATACCGTGAAAGGGTAATAGTGGATGCATGAGAGCTTGGAAATAGGTAAAAAAGTGAATCGGAGCTACGGCTCTAAAAATCAGCTGAAATGATAGAGGGGGTTCCTGATGGAGTGCTAGAGGGTCAAAACACAGTTTCATGAAAGTCAACTTTGGCACCCCAGGAAGGGTAATTGTGTGAAAGGGTAATAGTGGATACATCATGGTTTGGAAATAGGTAAGAAAGTGAGTCGAAACTACGGCTCTTAAAAACAGCTGAAATGATAGAGGAGGGTTCCTGATGGAGTGCTTGAGGTTCCAAACACAGTTTCATGAAAGTCAACTTTGGCACCCCAGGAAGGGTAATTCTGTGAAAGGGTAATAGTAAATACATCATGGTTTCTAAATAGGCATAAAGTTGAATTGGAGCTATAGGTTTTGAAACCAGCTCAAGTGGTAGAGGAGGCTTCCTGATTGAGAGCTAGAGGGTGAAAACAGTTTCATGAAAGTCAACTTTGGCACCCCAGGAAGGGTAATTCTGTGAAAGGGTAATAGTGGATACATCATGGTTTGGAAATAGGTAAAAAGGTGAATCGAAGCTACATATTTTCAAACCAGCTGAAATGATAGAGGAGGATTCCTGATGGAGTGCTAGAGGGTCCAAACATAGTTTCGTGAAAGTCAACTTTGGCACCCCAGGATTGGTAATACCGTGAAAGGGTAATAGTGGATACATCATGGTTAGCAAATTCGCATAAAGGTGAATCGGAGCTAGAGGTTTTAAAACCAGCTCAAATGATAGAGGATTGCTCCTGATGGAGTGCTAGAGGGTGAAGACAGTTTTATGAAAGTCAACTTTGGCACCCCAGGAAGGTAAGTGCCGTGAAAGGGTAATAGTGGATGCATCATAGTTTGGAAACTGGTAAAAAGGTAAATCGGAACTACAGATTTTCAAACCAGCTCAAATGATGGACAAGGGTTCCTGATGGAGTGCTAGAGGATTCAAACACAGTTTCGTGAAAGTCAACTTTGGCACCCCAGGATTGGTAATAAAGTGAAAGGGTAATAGTGGATACATAATGGTTTGGAAATAAGTAAAAAAGTGAATCGGAGCTACAGCTCTTAAAACAAGCTGAAATGACAGAGGAGGGTTCCTGATGGAGTACTAGAGGGTGAAAACACAGTTTCATGAAAGTCAACTTTCGCACCCCAGGAAGGGTAATAAATTCAAAGGGTTATAGGTTATAGATCATGGTTTGGAAATAGGTAAAAAGGTGAATCGGAGCTAGAGATTTTCAAACCAGCTGAAATGATAGAGGAGAGTTCCTGATGGAGTGCTAGAGGGTCCAAACACAGTTTCGTGAAAGTCAACTTTGACACCCCAGGAAGGGTAATCAATTGAAATGGTAATAGTGGATACATCATGGTTTGGAAATAGGTAAAATGGTGAATCGGAGCTACAGATTTTCAAACCAGCTGAAATGATAGAGGAGGGTTCCTGATGGAGTGCTAGAGGGTCCAAACACAGTTTCATGAAAGTCAACTTTGGCACCCCAGGAAGGGTTATTGTTTGAAAGGGTAATAGGGGATACATCATGGTTTGGAAATAGGTAAAAAATTGAATCGGAGCTACAGATTTTCAAACCACCTGAAATGATAGAGGAGGGGTACTGATGGAGTGTTAGAGGGTCCAAACACAGTTTCATGAAAGTCAACTTTGGCACCCCAGAATTAGTAATAACGTGAGAGAGTGATAGTGGATACATCATGGTTTGGAAATAGATAAAAAGGTGAATCCGAGCTACAGCTCTTAAAACCAGCTCAAATGATAGATGAGGGTTCCTGATGGAGTGCTAGAGGGTCCAAACACAGTTTCATGAAAGTAAACTTTGGCACCCCAGGAAGGGTAATTCTGTGAAAGGGTAACAGTGGATACATCATGGTTTGGAAATAGGCTTAAAGGTGAATCGGAGCTATAGGTTTTTAAACCAGCTAAAATGATAGAGGATTGTTCCTGATGGAGTGCTAGAGTGTCCAAACACAGTTTCTTGAAAGTCAACTTTGGCACCCCAGGAAGGGTAATCCCGTGAAAGGGTAATAGCGGATACATCATGGATTGCAAATAGGTGAAAACGTGAATCGGAGCTACAGCTCTTAAAACAAGCTGAAATGATAGAGGAGGGTTCCTGATGGAGTGCTAGATTGTCCAAACACAGTTTCGTGAAAGTCAACTTTGGCACCCCAGGAAGAGTAATCAATTGAAATGGTAATAGGGGATACATCATGGTTTGGAAATATGGATAAAGGTGAATCGGAGCTAGAGGTTTTAAAACCAGCTCAAATGATAGAGGAGTGTTACTGATGGAGTGCTAGAGGGTCAAAACACAGTTTCATGAAAGTCAACTTTGGCACCCCAGGATTGGTAATACCGTGAAAGGGTAATAGTGGATGCATGATGGTTTGGAAATAGGTAAAAAAGTGAATCGGAGCCACGGCTCTAAAAACCAGCTGAAATGATAGAGGAGGGTTCCTGATGGAGTGCTAGAGGGTCAAAACACAGTTTCATGAAAGTCAACTTTGGCACCCCAGGAAGGGTAATTCTGTGAAAGGGTGATAGTGGATACATCCAGTTTGCAAATAGGCATAAAGGTGAATCGGAGTTATAGGTTTCAAAACCAGCTCAAATGATAGAGGAGGGTTCCTGATGGAGTACTACAGGGTGAAAACACAGTTTCATGAAAGTCAACTTTGGCACCCCAGGAAGGGTAATAAATTCAAAGGGTTATAGGTTATAGATCATGGTTTGGAAACAGGTAAAAAGGTGAATCGAAGATACAGATTTTCAAACCAGCTGAAATGATAGAGGAGGGTTCCTGATGGAGTGCTAGAGGGTCCAAACACAGTTTCGTGAAAGTCAACTTTGGCACCCCAGGAAGAGTAATCAATTGAAATGGTAATAGGGGATACATCATGGTTTGGAAATATGGATAAAGGTGAATCGGAGCTAGAGGTTTTAAAACCAGCTCAAATGATAGAGGAGTGTTCCTGATGGAGTGCTAGAGGGTCAAAACACAGTTTCTTGAAAGTCAACTTTGGCACCCCAGGATTGGTAATACCGTGAAAGGGTAATAGTGGATGCATGATGGTTTGGAAATAGGTAAAAAAGTGAATCGGAGCCACGGCTCTAAAAACCAGCTGAAATGATAGAGGAGGGTTCCTGATGGAGTGCTAGAGGGTCAAAACACAGTTTCATGAAAGTCAACTTTGGCACCCCAGGAAGGGTAATTCTGTGAAAGGGTGATAGTGGATACATCCAGTTTGCAAATAGGCATAAAGGTGAATCGGAGTTATAGGTTTCAAAACCAGCTCAAATGATAGAGGAGGGTTCCTGATGGAGTACTAGAGGGTGAAAACACAGTTTCATGAAAGTCAACTTTGGCACCCCAGGAAGGGTAATTCTGTGAAAGGGTAATAGTGGATACATCCAGTTTGCAAATAGGCATAAAGGTGAATCGGAGTTATAGGTTTCAAAACCAGCTCAAATGATAGATGAGGGTTCCTGATGGAGTACTAGAGGGTCCAAACACAGTTTCATGAAAGTCAACTTTGGCACCCCAGGAAGGGTTATTGTTTGAAAGGGTAATAGGGGATACATCATGGTTTGGAAATAGGTAAAAAATTGAATCGGAGCTACAGATTTTCAAACCACCTGAAATGATAGAGGAGGGGTAATGATGGAGTGTTAGAGGGTCCAAACACAGTTTCATGAAAGTCAACTTTGGCACCCCAGAATTAGTAATAACGTGAGAGAGTGATAGTGGATACATCATGGTTTGGAAATAAATAAAAAGGTGAATCCGAGCTACAGCTCTTAAAACCAGCTCAAATGATAGATGAGGGTTCCTGATGGAGTGCTAGAGGGTCCAAACACAGTTTCATGAAAGTAAACTTTGGCACCCCAGGAAGGGTAATTCTGTGAAAGGGTAACAGTGGATACATCATGGTTTGGAAATAGGCTTAAAGGTGAATCGGAGCTATAGGTTTTTAAACCAGCTAAAATGATAGAGGATTGTTCCTGATGGAGTGCTAGAGTGTCCAAACACAGTTTCTTGAAAGTCAACTTTGGCACCCCAGGAAGGGTAATCCCGTGAAAGGGTAATAGCGGATACATCATGGATTGCAAATAGGTGAAAACGTGAATCGGAGCTACAGCTCTTAAAACAAGCTGAAATGATAGAGGAGGGTTCCTGATGGAGTGCTAGATTGTCCAAACACAGTTTCGTGAAAGTCAACTTTGGCACCCCAGGAAGAGTAATCAATTGAAATGGTAATAGGGGATACATCATGGTTTGGAAATATGGATAAAGGTGAATCGGAGCTAGAGGTTTTAAAACCAGCTCAAATGATAGAGGAGTGTTACTGATGGAGTGCTAGAGGGTCAAAACACAGTTTCATGAAAGTCAACTTTGGCACCCCAGGATTGGTAATACCGTGAAAGGGTAATAGTGGATGCATGATGGTTTGGAAATAGGTAAAAAAGTGAATCGGAGCCACGGCTCTAAAAACCAGCTGAAATGATAGAGGAGGGTTCCTGATGGAGTACTAGAGGGTGAAAACACAGTTTCATGAAAGTCAACTTTCGCACCCCAGGAAGGGTAATAAATTCAAAGGGTTATAGGTTATAGATCATGGTTTGGAAATAGGTAAAAAGGTGAATCGAAGATACAGATTTTCAAACCAGCTGAAATGATAGAGGAGGGTTCCTGATGGAGTGCTAGAGGGTCCAAACACAGTTTCTTGAAAGTCAACTTTGGCACCCCAGGAAGGGTAATCCCGTGAAAGGGTAATAGCGGATACATCATGGATTGCAAATAGGTGAAAACGTGAATCGGAGCTACAGCTCTTAAAACCAGCTGAAATGATAGAGGAGGGTTCCTGATGGAGTGCTAGAGGGTCAAAACATAGTTTCATGAAAGTCAACTTTGGCACCCCAGGATTGGTAATCCCGTGAAAGGGTAGTTGGGCTTACATCATGGTTTGGAAATAGGTGAAAAGGTGAATCTGAGCTACAGATTTTCATACCAGCTGAAATGATAGAGGAGGGTTTCTGATGGAGTTCTAGAGTGTCCAAACACAGTTTTATGAAAGTCAACTTTGGCACCCCGGGAAGGGTAATCCCGTGAAAGGGTAGTAGTGGATACATCATGGTTTGGAAATAGGTAAAAAAGTGAATCGAAACTACGGCTCTTAAAAACAGCTGAAATGATAGAGGAGGGTTCCTGATGGAGTGGTAGAGGGTCCAAACACAGTTTCATGAAAGTCAACTTTTGCACAACAGGAAGAATAACTCTCTGAAAGGTTGATAGTGGATACATCATGGTTTAGAAATAGGTAAAAAAGTGAATCGAAACTACGGCTCTTAAAAACAGCTGAAATGATAGAGGGGGGTTCCTGATGGAGTGCTAGAGGGTCCAAACACAGTTTCGTGAAAGTCAACTTTGGCACCCCAGGATTGGTAATCCCGTGAAAGGGTAATAGGGCTTACATCATGGTTTGGAAATAGGTGAAAAGGTGAATCTGAGCTACAGATTTTTATACCAGCTGAAATGATAGAGAAGGGTTTCTGATGGAGTTCTAGAGTGTCCAAACACAGTTTTATGAAAGTCAACTTTGGCACCCCGGGAAGGGTAATCCCGTGAATGGGTAGTAGTGGATACATCATGGTTTGGAAATAGGTAAAAAAGTGAATCGAAACTACGGCTCTTAAAAACAGCTGAAATGATAGAGGAGGGCTCCTGATGGAGTGCTAGAGGGTCAAAACACAGTTTCATGAAAGTCAACTTTGGCACCCCAGGAAGGGTAATTCTGTGAAAGGGTGATAGTGGATACATCCAGTTTGCAAATAGGCATAAAGGTGAATCGGAGTTATAGGTTTCAAAACCAGCTCAAATGATAGATGAGGGTTCCTGATGGAGTGCTAGAGGGTCAAAACACAGTTTCATGAAAGTCAACTTTCGCACCCCAGGAAGGGTAATAAATTCAAATGGTAATAGGTTATAGATCATGGTTTGGAAATAGGTAAAAAGGTGAATCGAAGATACAGATTTTCAAACCAGCTGAAATGATAGAGGAGGGTTCCTGATGGAGTGCTAGAGGGTCCAAACACAGTTTCATGAAAGTCAACTTTGGCACCCCAGGAAGGGTAATTCTGTGAAAGGGTGATAGTGGATACATCCAGTTTGCAAATAGGCATAAAGGTGAATCGGAGTTATAGGTTTCAAAACCAGCTCAAATGATAGATGAGGGTTCCTCATGGAGTACTACAGGGTGAAAACACAGTTTCATGAAAGTCAACTTTGGCACCCCAGGAAGGGTAATAAATTCAAAGGGTTATAGGTTATAGATCATGGTTTGGAAACAGGTAAAAAGGTGAATCGAAGATACAGATTTTCAAACCAGCTGAAATGATAGAGGAGGGTTCCTGATGGAGTGCTAGAGGGTCCAAACACAGTTTCGTGAAAGTCAACTTTGGCATCCCAGGAAGAGTAATCAATTGAAATGGTAATAGGGGATACATCATGGTTTGGAAATATGGATAAAGGTGAATCGGAGCTAGAGGTTTTAAAACCAGCTCAAATGATAGAGGAGTGTTCCTGATGGAGTGCTAGAGGGTCAAAACACAGTTTCTTGAAAGTCAACTTTGGCACCCCAGGATTGGTAATACCGTGAAAGGGTAATAGTGGATGCATGATGGTTTGGAAATAGGTAAAAAAGTGAATCGGAGCCACGGCTCTAAAAACCAGCTGAAATGATAGAGGAGGGTTCCTGATGGAGTGCTAGAGGGTCAAAACACAGTTTCATGAAAGTCAACTTTGGCACCCCAGGAAGGGTAATTCTGTGAAAGGGTGATAGTGGATACATCCAGTTTGCAAATAGGCATAAAGGTGAATCGGAGTTATAGGTTTCAAAACCAGCTCAAATGATAGATGAGGGTTCCTGATGGAGTACTACAGGGTGAAAACACAGTTTCATGAAAGTCAACTTTGGCACCCCAGGAAGGGTAATAAATTCAAAGGGTTATAGGTTATAGATCATGGTTTGGAAACAGGTAAAAAGGTGAATCGAAGATACAGATTTTCAAACCAGCTGAAATGATAGAGGAGGGTTCCTGATGGAGTGCTAGAGGGTCCAAACACAGTTTCGTGAAAGTCAACTTTGGCATCCCAGGAAGAGTAATCAATTGAAATGGTAATAGGGGATACATCATGGTTTGGAAATATGGATAAAGGTGAATCGGAGCTAGAGGTTTTAAAACCAGCTCAAATGATAGAGGAGTGTTCCTGATGGAGTGCTAGAGGGTCAAAACACAGTTTCTTGAAAGTCAACTTTGGCACCCCAGGATTGGTAATACCGTGAAAGGGTAATAGTGGATGCATGATGGTTTGGAAATAGGTAAAAAAGTGAATCGGAGCCACGGCTCTAAAAACCAGCTGAAATGATAGAGGAGGGTTCCTGATGGAGTGCTAGAGGGTCAAAACACAGTTTCATGAAAGTCAACTTTGGCACCCCAGGATTGGTAATCCCGTGAAAGGGTAGTTGGGCTTACATCATGGTTTGGAAATAGGTGAAAAGGTGAATCTGAGCTACAGATTTTCATACCAGCTGAAATGATAGAGGAGGGTTTCTGATGGAGTTCTAGAGTGTCCAAACACAGTTTTATGAAAGTCAACTTTGGCACCCCGGGAAGGGTAATCCCGTGAAAGGGTAGTAGTGGATACATCATGGTTTGGAAATAGGTAAAAAAGTGAATCGAAACTACGGCTCTTAAAAACAGCTGAAATGATAGAGGAGGGTTCCTGATGGAGTGGTAGAGGGTCCAAACACAGTTTCATGAAAGTCAACTTTTGCACAACAGGAAGAATAACTCTCTGAAAGGTTGATAGTGGATACATCATGGTTTAGAAATAGGTAAAAAAGTGAATCGAAACTACGGCTCTTAAAAACAGCTGAAATGATAGAGGGGGGTTCCTGATGGAGTGCTAGAGGGTCCAAACACAGTTTCGTGAAAGTCAACTTTGGCACCCCAGGATTGGTAATCCCGTGAAAGGGTAATAGGGCTTACATCATGGTTTGGAAATAGGTGAAAAGGTGAATCTGAGCTACAGATTTTTATACCAGCTGAAATGATAGAGAAGGGTTTCTGATGGAGTTCTAGAGTGTCCAAACACAGTTTTATGAAAGTCAACTTTGGCACCCCGGGAAGGGTAATCCCGTGAATGGGTAGTAGTGGATACATCATGGTTTGGAAATAGGTAAAAAAGTGAATCGAAACTACGGCTCTTAAAAACAGCTGAAATGATAGAGGAGGGCTCCTGATGGAGTGCTAGAGGGTCAAAACACAGTTTCATGAAAGTCAACTTTGGCACCCCAGGAAGGGTAATTCTGTGAAAGGGTGATAGTGGATACATCCAGTTTGCAAATAGGCATAAAGGTGAATCGGAGTTATAGGTTTCAAAACCAGCTCAAATGATAGATGAGGGTTCCTGATGGAGTGCTAGAGGGTCCAAACACAGTTTCATGAAAGTCAACTTTCGCACCCCAGGAAGGGTAATAAATTCAAATGGTAATAGGTTATAGATCATGGTTTGGAAATAGGTAAAAAGGTGAATTGAAGATACAGATTTTCAAACCAGCTGAAATGATAGAGGAGGGTTCCTGATGGAGTGCTAGAGGGTCCAAACACAGTTTCATGAAAGTCAACTTTGGCACCCCAGGAAGGGTAATTCTGTGAAAGGGTGATAGTGGATACATCCAGTTTGCAAATAGGCATAAAGGTGAATCGGAGTTATAGGTTTCAAAACCAGCTCAAGTGATACAGGAGGGTTCCTGATGGAGTACTAGAGGGTGAAAACACAGTTTCATGAAAGTCAACTTTCGCACCCCAGGAAGGGTAATAAATTCAAAGGGTTATAGGTTATAGATCATGGTTTGGAAATAGGTAAAAAGGTGAATCGAAGATACAGATTTTCAAACCAGCTGAAATGATAGAGGAGGGTTCCTGATGGAGTGCTAGAGGGTCCAAACACAGTTTCTTGAAAGTCAACTTTGGCACCCCGGGAAGGGTAATCCCGTGAAAGGGTAACAGTGGATACATCATGGATTGCAAATAGGTGAAAACGTGAATCGGAGCTACAGCTCTTAAAACCAGCTGAAATAATAGAGGAGGGTTCCTGATGGAGTGCTAGAGGGTCAAAACATAGTTTCATGAAAGTCAACTTTGGCACCCCAGGATTGGTAATCCCGTGAAAGGGTAGTTGGGCTTACATCATGGTTTGGAAATAGGTGAAAAGGTGAATCTGAGCTACAGATTTTCATACCAGCTGAAATCATAGAGGAGGGTTTCTGATGGAGTTCTAGAGTGTCCAAACACAGTTTTATGAAAGTCAACTTTGGCACCCCGGGAAGGGTAATCCCGTGAAAGGGTAGTAGTGGATACATCATGGTTTGGAAATAGGTAAAAAAGTGAATCGAAACTACGGCTCTTAAAAACAGCTGAAATGATAGAGGAGGGTTCCTGATGGAGTGGTACAGGGTCCAAACACAGTTTCATGAAAGTCAACTTTTGCACAACAGGAAGAATAACTCTGTGAAAGGTTGATAGTGGATACATCATGGTTTAGAAATAGGTAAAAAAGTGAATCGAAACTACGGCTCTTAAAAACAGCTGAAATGATAGAGGGGGGTTCCTGATGGAGTGCTAGAGGGTCCAAACACAGTTTCGTGAAAGTCAACTTTGGCACCCCAGGATTGGTAATCCCGTGAAAGGGTAATAGGGCTTACATCATGGTTTGGAAATAGGTGAAAAGGTGAATCTGAGCTACAGATTTTTATACCAGCTGAAATGATAGAGAAGGGTTTCTCATGGAGTTCTAGAGTGTCCAAACACAGTTTTATGAAAGTCAACTTTGGCACCCCGGGAAGGGTAATCCCGTGAATGGGTGGTAGTGGATACATCATGGTTTGGAAATAGGTAAAAAAGTGAATCGAAACTACGGCTCTTAAAAACAGCTGAAATGATAGAGGAGGGCTCCTGATGGAGTGCTAGAGGGTCAAAACACAGTTTCATGAAAGTCAACTTTTGCACAACAGGAAGGATAACTCTGTGAAAGGTTGATAGTGGATACATCATGGTTTAGAAATAGGTAAAAAAGTGAATCGAAACTACGGCTCTTAAAAACAGCTGAAATGATAGAGGGGGGTTCCTGATGGAGTGCTAGAGGGTCCAAACACAGTTTCGTGAAAGTCAACTTTGGCACCCCAGGATTGGTAATCCCGTGAAAGGGTAATAGGGCTTACATCATGGTTTGGAAATAGGTGAAAAGGTGAATCTGAGCTACATATTTTCATACCAGCTGAAATGATAGAGAAGGGTTTCTCATGGAGTTGTAGAGTGTCCAAACACAGTTTTATGAAAGTCAACTTTGGCACCCCGGGAAGGGTAATCCCGTGAAAGGGTAGTAGTGGATACATCATGGTTTGGAAATAGGTAAAAAAGTGAATCGAAACTACGGCTCTTAAAAACAGCTGAAATGATAGAGGAGGGCTCCTGATGGAGTGCTAGAGGGTCAAAACACAGTTTCATGAAAGTCAACTTTGGCACCCCAGGAAGGGTAATTCTGTGAAAGGGTGATAGTGGATACATCCAGTTTGCAAATAGGCATAAAGGTGAATCGGAGTTATAGGTTTCAAAACCAGCTCAAATGATAGATGAGGGTCCCTGATGGAGTACTAGAGGGTCCAAACACAGTTTCATGAAAGTCAACTTTCGCACCCCAGGAAGGGTAATAAATTCAAATGGTAATAGGTTATAGATCATGGTTTGGAAATAGGTAAAAAGGTGAATCGAAGATACAGATTTTCAAACCAGCTGAAATGATAGAGGAGGGTTCCTGATGGAGTGCTAGAGGGTCCAAACACAGTTTCATGAAAGTCAACTTTGGCACCCCATTAAGGGTAATTCTGTGAAAGGGTGATAGTGGATACATCCAGTTTGCAAATAGGCATAAAGGTGAATCGGAGTTATAGGTTTCAAAACCAGCTCAAATGATAGATGAGGGTTCCTGATGGAGTACTAGAGGGTCCAAACACAGTTTCATGAAAGTCAACTTTCGCACCCCAGGAAGGGTAATAAATTCAAAGGGTTATAGGTTATAGATCATGGTTTGGAAATAGGTAAAAAGGTGAATCGAAGATACAGATTTTCAAACCAGCTGAAATGATAGAGGAGGGTTCCTGATGGAGTGCTAGAGGGTCCAAACACAGTTTCGTGAAAGTCAACTTTGGCACCCCAGGAAGAGTAATCAATTGAAATGGTAATAGGGGATACATCATGGTTTGGAAATATGGATAAAGGTAAATCGGAGCTAGAGGTTTTAAAACCAGCTCAAATGATAGAGGAGTGTTCCTGATGGAGTGCTAGAGGGTCAAAACACAGTTTCATGAAAGTCAACTTTGGCACCCCAGGATTGGTAATACCGTGAAAGGGTAGTAGTGGATGCATGATGGTTTGGAAATAGGTAAAAAAGTGAATCGGAGCCACGGCTCTAAAAACCAGCTAAAATGATAGAGGAGGGTTCCTGATGGAGTGCTAGAGGGTCAAAACACAGTTTCATGAAAGTCAACTTTGGCACCCCAGGAAGGGTAATTCTGTGAAAGGGTGATAGTGGATACATCCAGTTTGCAAATAGGCATAAAGGTGAATCGGAGTTATAGGTTTCAAAACCAGCTCAAATGATAGATGAGGGTTCCTGATGGAGTACTAGAGGGTGAAAACACAGTTTCATGAAAGTCAACTTTCGCACCCCAGGAAGGGTAATAAATTCAAAGGGTTATAGGTTATAGATCATGGTTTGGAAATAGGTAAAAAGGTGAATCGAAGATACAGATTTTCAAACCAGCTGAAATGATAGAGGAGGGTTCCTGATGGAGTGCTAGAGGGTCCAAACACAGTTTCTTGAAAGTCAACTTTGGCACCCCAGGAAGGGTAATCCCGTGAAAGGGTAATAGCGGATACATCATGGATTGCAAATAGGTGAAAACGTGAATCGGAGCTACAGCTCTTAAAACCAGCTGAAATGATAGAGGAGGGTTCCTGATGGAGTGCTAGAGGGTCCAAACATAGTTTCATGAAAGTCAACTTTGGCACCCCAGGATTGGTAATCCCGTGAAAGGGTTGTTGGGCTTACATCATGGTTTGGAAATAGGTGAAAAGGTGAATCTGAGCTACAGATTTTCATACCAGCTGAAATGATAGAGGAGGGTTTCTGATGGAGTTCTAGAGTGTCCAAACACAGTTTTATGAAAGTCAACTTTGGCACCCCGGGAAGGGTAATCCCGTGAAAGGGTAGTAGTGGATACATCATGGTTTGGAAATAGGTAAAAAAGTGAATCGAAACTACGGCTCTTAAAAACAGCTGAAATGATAGAGGAGGGTTCCTGATGGAGTGCTAGAGGGTCCAAACACAGTTTCATGAAAGTCAACTTTTGCACAACAGGAAGGATAACTCTGTGAAAGGTTGATAGTGGATACATCATGGTTTAGAAATAGGTAAAAAAGTGAATCGAAACTACGGCTCTTAAAAACAGCTGAAATGATAGAGGGGGGTTCCTGATGGAGTGCTAGAGGGTCCAAACACAGTTTCGTGAAAGTCAACTTTGGCACCCCAGGATTGGTAATCCCGTGAAAGGGTAATAGGGCTTACATCATGGTTTGGAAATAGGTGAAAAGGTGAATCTGAGCTACATATTTTCATACCAGCTGAAATGATAGAGAAGGGTTTCTCATGGAGTTGTAGAGTGTCCAAACACAGTTTTATGAAAGTCAACTTTGGCACCCCGGGAAGGGTAATCCCGTGAAAGGGTAGTAGTGGATACATCATGGTTTGGAAATAGGTAAAAAAGTGAATCGAAACTACGGCTCTTAAAAACAGCTGAAATGATAGAGGAGGGCTCCTGATGGAGTGCTAGAGGGTCAAAACACAGTTTCATGAAAGTCAACTTTGGCACCCCAGGAAGGGTAATTCTGTGAAAGGGTGATAGTGGATACATCCAGTTTGCAAATAGGCATAAAGGTGAATCGGAGTTATAGGTTTCAAAACCAGCTCAAATGAAAGATGAGGGTCCCTGATGGAGTACTAGAGGGTCCAAACACAGTTTCATGAAAGTCAACTTTCGCACCCCAGGAAGGGTAATAAATTCAAATGGTAATAGGTTATAGATCATGGTTTGGAAATAAGTAAAAAGGTGAATCGAAGATACAGATTTTCAAACCAGCTGAAATGATAGAGGAGGGTTCCTGATGGAGTGCTAGAGGGTCCAAACACAGTTTCATGAAAGTCAACTTTGGCACCCCAGGAAGGGTAATTCTGTGAAAGGGTGATAGTGGATACATCCAGTTTGCAAATAGGCATAAAGGTGAATCGGAGTTATAGGTTTCAAAACCAGCTCAAATGATAGAGGAGGGTTCCTGATGGAGTACTAGAGGGTCCAAACACAGTTTCATGAAAGTCAACTTTCGCACCCCAGGAAGGGTAATAAATTCAAAGGGTTATAGGTTATAGATCATGGTTTGGAAATAGGTAAAAAGGTGAATCGAAGATACAGATTTTCAAACCAGCTGAAATGATAGAGGAGGGTTCCTGATGGAGTGCTAGAGGGTCCAAACACAGTTTCGTGAAAGTCAACTTTGGCACCCCAGGAAGAGTAATCAATTGAAATGGTAATAGGGGATACATCATGGTTTGGAAATATGGATAAAGGTGAATCGGAGCTAGAGGTTTTAAAACCAGCTCAAATGATAGAGGAGTGTTCCTGATGGAGTGCTAGAGGGTCAAAACACAGTTTCATGAAAGTCAACTTTGGCACCCCAGGATTGGTAATACCGTGAAAGGGTAATAGTGGATGCATGATGGTTTGGAAATAGGTAAAAAAGTGAATCGGAGCCACGGCTCTAAAAACCAGCTAAAATGATAGAGGAGGGTTCCTGATGGAGTGCTAGAGGGTCAAAACACAGTTTCATGAAAGTCAACTTTGGCACCCCAGGAAGGGTAATTCTGTGAAAGGGTGATAGTGGATACATCCAGTTTGCAAATAGGCATAAAGGTGAATCGGAGTTATAGGTTTCAAAACCAGCTCAAATGATAGATGAGGGTTCCTGATGGAGTACTAGAGGGTGAAAACACAGTTTCATGAAAGTCAACTTTCGCACCCCAGGAAGGGTAATAAATTCAAAGGGTTATAGGTTATAGATCATGGTTTGGAAATAGGTAAAAAGGTGAATCGAAGATACAGATTTTCAAACCAGCTGAAATGATAGAGGAGGGTTCCTGATGGAGTGCTAGAGGGTCCAAACACAGTTTCTTGAAAGTCAACTTTGGCACCCCAGGAAGGGTAATCCCGTGAAAGGGTAATAGCGGATACATCATGGATTGCAAATAGGTGAAAACGTGAATCGGAGCTACAGCTCTTAAAACCAGCTGAAATGATAGAGGAGGGTTCCTGATGGAGTGCTAGAGGGTCCAAACATAGTTTCATGAAAGTCAACTTTGGCACCCCAGGATTGGTAATCCCGTGAAAGGGTTGTTGGGCTTACATCATGGTTTGGAAATAGGTGAAAAGCTGAATCTGAGCTACAGATTTTCATACCAGCTGAAATGATAGAGGAGGGTTTCTGATGGAGTTCTAGAGTGTCCAAACACAGTTTTATGGAAGTCAACTTTGGCACCCCGGGAAGGGTAATCCCGTGAAAGGGTAGTAGTGGATACATCATGGTTTGGAAATAGGTAAAAAAGTGAATCGAAACTACGGCTCTTAAAAACAGCTGAAATGATAGAGGAGGGTTCCTGATGGAGTGCTAGAGGGTCCAAACACAGTTTCATGAAAGTCAACTTTTGCACAACAGGAAGGATAACTCTGTGAAAGGTTGATAGTGGATACATCATGGTTTAGAAATAGGTAAAAAAGTGAATCGAAACTACGGCTCTTAAAAACAGCTGAAATGATAGAGGGGGGTTCCTGATGGAGTGCTAGAGGGTCCAAACACAGTTTCGTGAAAGTCAACTTTGGCACCCCAGGATTGGTAATCCCGTGAAAGGGTAATAGGGCTTACATCATGGTTTGGAAATAGGTGAAAAGGTGAATCTGAGCTACATATTTTCATACCAGCTGAAATGATAGAGAAGGGTTTCTCATGGAGTTCTAGAGTGTCCAAACACAGTTTTATGAAAGTCAACTTTGGCACCCCGGGAAGGGTAATCCCGTGAAAGGGTAGTAGTGGATACATCATGGTTTGGAAATAGGTAAAAAAGTGAATCGAAACTACGGCTCTTAAAAACAGCTGAAATGATAGAGGAGGGCTCCTGATGGAGTGCTAGAGGGTCAAAACACAGTTTCATGAAAGTCAACTTTGGCACCCCAGGAAGGGTAATTCTGTGAAAGGGTGATAGTGGATACATCCAGTTTGCAAATAGGCATAAAGGTGAATCGGAGTTATAGGTTTCAAAACCAGCTCAAATGATAGAGGAGGGTTCCTGATGGAGTACTAGAGGGTCCAAACAGTTTCATGAAAGTCAACTTTCGCACCCCAGGAAGGGTAATAAATTCGAGGGGTAATAGGTTATAGATCATGGTTTGGAAATAGGTAAAAAGGTGAATCGAAGATACAGATTTTCAAACCAGCTGAAATGATAGAGGAGGGTTCCTGATGGAGTGCTAGAGGGTCCAAACACAGTTTCATGAAAGTCAACTTTGGCACCCCAGGAAGGGTAATTCTGTGAAAGGGTGATAGTGGATACATCCAGTTTGCAAATAGGCATAAAGGTGAATCGGAGTTATAGGTTTCAAAACCAGCTCAAATGATAGAGGAGGGTTCCTGATGGAGTACTAGAGGGTCCAAACACAGTTTCATGAAAGTCAACTTTCGCACCCCAGGAAGGGTAATAAATTCAAAGGGTAATAGGTTATAGATCATGGTTTGGAAATAGGTAAAAAGGAGAATCGAAGATACAGATTTTCAAACCAGCTGAAATGATAGAGGAGGGTTCCTGATGGAGTGCTAGAGGGTCCAAACATAGTTTCTTGAAAGTCAACTTTGGCACCCCAGGAAGGGTAATCCCGTGAAAGGGTAGTAGTGGATACATCATGGTTTGGAAATAGGTAAAAAAGTGAATCGAAACTACGGCTCTTAAAAACAGCTGAAATGATAGAGGAGGGTTCCTGATGGAGTGCTAGAGGGTCCAAACACAGTTTCGTGAAAGTCAACTTTGGCACCCCAGGATTGGTAATCCCGTGAAAGGGTAATAGGGCTTACATCATGGTTGGGAAATAGGTGAAAAGGTGAATCTGATCTACAGATTTTTATACCAGCTGAAATGATAGAGGAGGGTTTCTGATGGAGTTCTAGACTGTCCAAACACAGTTTCATGAAAGTCAACTTTGGCACCCCGGGAAGGGTAATCCCGTGAAAGGGTAGTAGTGGATACATCATGGTTTGGAAATAGGTAAAAAAGTGAATCGAAACTACGGCTCTTAAAACCAGCTGAAATGATAGAGGAGGGTTCCTGATGGAGTGCTAGAGGTTCCAAACACAGTTTCATGAAAGTCAACTTTGGCACCCCAGGAAGGGTAATTGTGTGAAAGGGTAATAGTGGATACATCATGGTTTGGAAATTGGTAAAAAGGTGAGTCGGACCTGCAGATTTTCAAACCAGCTGAAATGGTAGGGAAGGGTTCCTGATGGAGTGCTAGAGGGTTCAAACACAGTTTCATGAAAGTCAACTTTGGCACCACAGGATTGGTAATACCGTGAAAGGGTAATAGTGGATACATCATGGTTTCCAAATAGGCATAAAGGTGAATCGGAGCTACAGATTTTCAAACCAGCTGAAATGATAGAGGGGGGTTCCTGATGGAGTGCTATAGGGTCCATACACAGTTTCATGAAAGGCAACTTTGGCACCACAGGATTGGTAATACCGTGAAAGGGTAATAGTAAATACATCATGATTTCCAAATAGGCATAAAGTTGAATTGGAGCTATAGGTTTTGAAACCAGCTCAAGTGGTAGAGGAGGGTTCCTGATTGAGAGCTAGAGGGTGAAAACAGTTTCATGAAAGTCAACTTTGGCACCCCAGGAAGGGTAATTCTGTGAAAGGGTAACAGTGGATACATCATGGTTTGGAAATTGGTAAAAAGGTGAATCGAAGCTGCAGATTTTCAAACCAGCTGAAATGATAGAGGAGGATTCCTGATGGAGTGCTAGAGGGTCCAAACACAGTTTCGTGAAAGTCAACTTTGGCACCCCAGGATTGGTAATACCGTGAAAGGGTAATAGTGGATGCATCATGGTTAGCAAATACGCATAAACGTGAATCGAAACTAGAGGTTTTTAAACCAGCTCAAATGATAGAGGAGGGTTCCTGATGGAGTGCTAGAGGGTCCAAACACAGTTTCGTGTAAGTCAACTTAGGCACCCCAGGAAGAGTAATCAATTGAAATGGTAATAGGGGATACATCATGGTTTGGAAATAGATAAAAAGGTGAATCGGAGCTACAGATTATCAAACCAGCTGAAATGATAGAGGAGAGTTCCTGATGGAGTGCTAGAGGGTCCAAACACAGTTTCGTGAAAGTCAACTTTGGCACCCCAGGAAGGGTAATCAATTGAAATGGTAATAGTGGATACATCATGGTTTTGAAATAGGTAAAAAGGTGAATCGGAGCTACAGATTTTCAAACCAGCTGAAATGATAGAGGAGGGTTCCTGATGGAGTGCTAGAGGGTCCAAACACAGTTTCATGAAAGTCAAGTTTGGCACCCCAGGAAGGGTAATTGTGTGAAAGCTTATTAGTGGATACATCATGGTTTGGAAATAGGTAAAAAGGTGAATCGGAGTTACAGATTTTCAAACCAGCTGAAATAATAGAGGAGGGTTCCTGATGGAGTGCTAAAAGGTCAAAACACACTTTCATGAAAGTCAACTTTGGTACCCCAGCAAGGGTATTTCTGTGAAAGGGTAAAAGTAGATACATCATGGTTTGGAAATAGGTAAAAAATTTAATCGGAGCTACAGATTTTCAAACCACCTGAAATGATAGAGGAGGGGTCCTGATGGAGTGCTAGAGGGTCCAAACACAGTTTCTTGAAAGTCAACTTTGGCACCCCAGGATTGGTAATACCGTGAGAGAGTGATAGTGGATACATCATGGTTTGGAAATAGATAAAAAGGTGAATCGGAGCTACAGCTCTTAAAAGCAGCTTAAATGATAGAGGAGGGTTCCTGATGGAGTGCTAGAGGGTCCAAACACAGTTTCATGAAAGTAAACTTTGGCACCCCAGGAAGGGTAATTCTGTGAAAGGGTAACAGTGGATACATCATGGTTTGGAAACAGGCTTAAAGGTGAATCGGAGCTATAGGTTTTTAAACCAGCTAAAATGATAGAGGATTGTTCCTGATGGAGTGCTAGAGGGTCCAAACACAGTTTCTTGAAAGTCAACTTTGGCACCCCAGGAAGGGTAATCCCGTGAAAGGGTAATAGTGGATACATCATGGATTGCAAATAGGTGAAAACGTGAATCGGAGCTACAGCTCTTAAAACAAGCTGAAATGATAGAGGAGGGTTCCTGATGGAGTGCTAGAAGGTCCAAACACAGTTTCGTGAAAGTCAACTTTGGCACCCCAGGAAGAGTAATCATTTGAAATGGTAATAGGGGATACATCATGGTTTGGAATTAGGTAAAAAGGTAAATCGGAGCTGCAGATTTTCAAACCAGCTGAAATGATAGAGGAGAGATCCTGATGGAGTGCTAGAGGGTCCAAACACAGTTTCGTGAAAGTCAACTTTGGTGGATGTTGTGGTGTACTCATGTATGCCGTTGGCGGTGCACCATGCATTGGTGGATGTTATGGTGTACTCATGTATGCCGGTTGTGGTGCACCATGCATTGGTGGATGTTGTGGTGTACTCATGTATGTCAGTGCCGGTGTGCCATGCATTGGTGGATGTGATGGTTATGTCTCATGTATGCCTCTGGCGGTGCACCATGCATTGGTGGATGTTGTGGTGTAGTAATGTATATCAGTAATGGGGTACCATTTATTGGTGGATGTGATGGTTTTGTCTCTTGTATGAGACTGGAGGTGCGCCATGCATTGGTGGATGTGATGGTGGTGTACTCATGTATGTCGGTGGAGGTGCCCCATGTCGGTGGGGGTGTGTCATCCATTGGTGGATGTGATGGTTTTCTCTCATTTATCCATGTGGTGGTGCTCCATGCATTGGTGGATGTTATGGTGTACTCATGTATGCCGGTGGTGCACCATGCATTGGTGGATGTTGTGGTGTACTCATGTATGTCAGTGCCGGTGTGCCATGCAGTGGTGGATGTGATGGTTATGTCTCATGTATGCCTGTGACTTTGCACCATGCATTGGTGGATGTTGTGGTGTAGTCATGTATATGAGTGGTTGGGTACCATTCATTGGTGGATGTGATGGTTTTGTCTCTTGTATGAGACTGGAGGTGCGCCATGCATTGGTGAATGTGATGGTGGTGTACTCATGTATGTCGGTGGAGGTGCCCCATGTCGGTGGGGGTGTGTCATCCATTGGTGGATGTGATGGTTTTCTCTGATGTATGCATGTGGTGGTGCTCCATGCATTGGTGGATGTTATGGTGTACTCATGTATGCCGGTGGTGCACCATGCATTGGTGGATGTTGTGGTGTACTCATGTATGTCAGTGCCGGTGTGCCATGCATTGGTGGATGTGATGGTTATGTCTCATGTATGCCTGTGGAGGTGCACCATGCATTGGTGGATGTTGTGGTGTAGTAATGTATATCAGTAATGGGGTACCATTTATTGGTGGATGTGATGGTTGTGTCTCTTGTATGAGACTGGAGGTGCGCCATGCATTGGTGGATGTGATGGTGGTGTACTCATGTATGTCGGTGGAGGTGCCCCATGTCGGTGGGGGTGTGTCATCCATTGGTGGATGTGATGGTTTTCTTTCATGTATGCATGTGGTGGTGCTCCATGCATTGGTGGATGTTATGGTGTACTCATGTATGCCGTTGGCGGTACGCCACGCATTGGTGGATGTTATGGTGTACTCATGTATGCCGGTGGTGCACCATGCATTGGTGGATGTTGTGGTGTACTCATGTATGTCAGTGCCGGTGTGCCATGCAGTGGTGGATGTGATGGTTATGTCTCATGTATGCCTGTGGAGGTGCACCATGCATTGGTGGATGTTGTGGTGTAGTCATATATATGAGTGCTTGGGTACCATTCATTGGTGGATGTGATGGTTTTGTCTCTTGTATGAGACTGGAGGTGCGCCATGCATTGGTGGATGTGATGGTGGTGTACTCATGTATGTCGGTGGAGGTGCACCATGTCGGTGGGGGTGTGCCATCCATTGGTGGATGTGATGGTTTTCTCTCATGTATGCATGTGGTGGTGCTCCATGCATTGGTGGATGTTATGGTGTACTCATGTATGCCGTTGGCGGTGCACCATGCATTGGTGGATGTTGTGGTGTACTTATGTATGTCAGTGCCGGTGTGCCATGCAGTGGTGGATGTGATGCTTATGTCTCATGTATGCCTGTGGAGGTGCACCATGCATTGGTGGATGTTGTGGTGTAGTCATGTATATCAGTGGTATGGTACCATTCATTGGGGATGTGATGGTTATGTCTCTTGTATGAGACTGGAAGTGCACCATGCATTGGTGGATGTGATGGTGGTGTACTCATGTATGCCGTTGGTGGTGTGCCATGCATTGGTGGATGTTGTGGTGTGCTCATGGATGCCGGTGGTGGTGCACCATGGATTGGTGGATGTTGTGGTGTAGTGATGTACGTCAGTGGTGGTGTGCCATTCATTGGTGGATGTGATGGTTTTGTCTCCTGTATGAGGCTGGCGGTGCACCATGCATTGGTGGATGTTGTGGTGAACTCATGTATGCCGTTGGTGGTGCCCTATGCATTGGTGCATTTTGTGGTGTACTCATGTATGCCGGTGGTGGTGCGCCATGGATTGGTGGATGTTGTGGTGTAGTCATGTATATCAGTGGTGGGGGACCATTCATTGGTGGATGTGATGGTTATGTCTCTTGTATGAGGCTGGAGGTGCGCCATGCATTGGTGGATGTGATGGTTTTCTCTCATGTATGCATGTGGTGGTGCTCCATGCATTGGTGGATGTTATGGTGTACTCATGTATGCCGGTGGCGGTGCACCATGCATTGGTGGATGTTGTGGTGTACTCATGTATACCAGTGGCGGTGTGCCATGCAGTGGTGGATGTTATGGTGTACTCATGTATGCCGGTGGTGGTGCACCATGCATTGGTGGATGTTGTGGTGTACTCATGTATGTCAGTGCCGGTGTGCCATGCATTGGTGGATGTGATGGTTATGTTTCATGTATGCCTCTGGCGGTGCACCATGCATTGGTGAATGTTGTGGTGTAGTCATGTATATCATTTATTGGTGGATGTGATGGTTATGTCTCTTGTATGAGGCTGGAGGTGCCCCATGCATTGGTGGATGTGATGGTTATGTCTCATGTATGACTGTGGCGGTGCACCATGCATTGGTGGATGTTGTGGTGTAGTCATGGATATCAGTGGTGGGGTACCATTCATTGGTTGATGTGATGGTTATGTCTCTTGTATGAGGCTGGAGGTGTGTCATGCATTGGTGGATGTGATGGTGGTGTACTCATGTATGTCGGTGGAGGTGCCCCATGTCGGTGGGGGTGTGCCATGCATTGGTGGATGTGATGGTTATGTCTCTTGTATGAGGCTGGCTGTGCCCCATGCATTGGTGGATGTTGTGGTGTACTCATGTATGCCTGTGGCGGTGCGCCATGGATTGGTGGATGTTATGGTGTACTCATGTATGTCAGTGCCGGTGTACCATGCATTGGTGGATGTGATGGTTATGTCTCTTGTATGAGGCTGGCGGTGCCCCATGCATTGGTGGATGTTGTGGTGAACTCATGTATGCCGTTGGTAGTGCCCCATGCATAGGTTGATGTTGTGGTGTACTCATGTATGTCGGTGGTGGTGCGCCATGCATGGGTGGATGTTTTGGTGTCCCATGTAATGCCGGTGGTGGTGCACCATGTATTGGTGAATGTTATGGTGGTGTCTCATTTACATGTATTGTGGTGTACGATGTTGAGATGATCGTTTTTACTTTAAACAAAACGTAAACCAGTCTTAGTGAAATTAATGTTTCGAATCCACGTCATTTTATCTTGCAACTGAAAATTTAAGTCTTAGAATTTTATTCAACTTAGGATAAAAGTTGTTTAACAAACGATTATAGATTCAAATCGTTATTACCAGTTTGTATTTCAAGGAGGTAAGCGCAGCAGTTAGAACAGTGAAACAAGTGCACGTGCGGTACGTGATGAGCGTTAACTTAGACCAACCCAATTTCTCGACGTTTTATTTAATGTGCACCCCAAACCCCCTGTAATACAAACAAAGAAAGTGATTTGAAATTACGATCGTTTGTTTAACAACTTTCATCTTAAGTTGAATAAAATTCTCACAATTAAATGTTCAATTGGCAAGGTATAAAATTATAAGAAATTTGCCATCGTAATTTCATTTAATTCGATTTACGTTTTTGTTTAAAGAGACATTCATCGGTACGCTTTCGCGGCAAACGGACTGTAATCACGAATAACACGAGTGAGTCACGAAAGCGATGAGCAGTGATAAGCACATCACAATTTACAACATTCCCACCCACGGACGACAGTTTGTTTTAATTCAGTTACATTGAATGTTCCATACCCCTATGTCACTTTGGGTTTAACTTGTAATTTTAAATTTACAATGGGTTATACCTGTATTGTATTAGCCGTTGATTATGTTTTAGCTATATTGTCTTACATAAATAAATATGTAATTAATAAAAGAAAAGTTTGTTTCGTTTTGTTTCAGTAATGAATATTATCAGGTCTTACTTGGCTCACGCTAAATAAGAAAACATGCCTCTGTGCAAACACTTGTGATTGAGGTGCTGTCAGTAGCTCTAAGCCTTTGTTTCGGGTTCGGCGACTGGGATTAGGTTACGTAAGCGAGCGACCCGAAGCGAGCGACTGAAGCCCGCTTGGAGTTTGAGCACCCACCTATAGTGATGTGAAATATTCGTCGTGGGGACAGAAAGTCTTGAAATCCTGTAGAGGTAGGACGACTTCAAGGATTCTTCGGAAGGGCGACAGAGGACCATACAGGTAGGTGTTTCCATATCTATTTGGAAGAAAATATGCATCTTCATGGATATTTGTTTAATATACAGTGCACACTCATTCTCTCATAGTACACAGCCATTTAGGTATAGATGGGAAAGGTTGACACTGGTTTCTGCATGTAAACGGAGTGGTAGTGTAGCCTAGTTGTTCAAGTGTTGGCACGTCATGTTCAGTACCATTGTTCGAGTCCTCACTTAAATATTATGTCCAACGCCCACTTATGGGGCAAGTCGTAGGAATATTCCCCAAAGCGGCAGAAAACCACACTTACTCGCTGTTGTTAATCCAATCTACAAACGCGAGAAATGTGATTACTGATGCTTATGCATGACTCATTTCTTTCAGACGCAGGAACCCTGGCACACTCTGGATTTGGTGTTGTGTCACTCTAAACCCTTCCACCTGGACTTTAGTACACTGACTTTCCGAGGGTCCGATGGGATGAGCTTTTGTCTCATGGTGGCTCCATTGTGCGTCTGCTCTCCGCGTAGCCCCCTGCCGAGCGCACATGGAGTAGGTTCGGTGCTAGGGCCTGACTGTACAGTCAGGATGGTTGTTACAGCAACCCAGCTAGTTTAGGGTTGGCACACTCTGTGGCCCCAGTCTTTTCAGCACCCCCAGTAGACCCAATGCTGACTGCACTTGACTGGTAGATTAGGGGTTAGTGTAGATAGGGCCCCCTTCGTGCATGCCCTGTACGATGCTATCTATAGATAGTATAACTTAGTGTTAACCCACCATTCCGTCCTTCAATAGGTAGTTCGAGGCAAAGCAAGTCCCGGATGGTCACTTTGAAAGTCAGTGTACTGGCCACCTGCTGGTAAAGCATTCACTATTTCAGTTTAAAACTTAAATTAAATTTTGTTTTTCACGTCCCGACATATTTGCTTTGCATTTAAATGTAAGGGGATCGTCGAATAACCGAATGGTTAAAGCGTTCGCTCATGACGCTCCAAACAACCCTATTTCGATTTCCCATATCTGAATGATGTGTGAAGCATCTATTTGTAGTTACTCACCGTGATATAGCTAGTATATTGCTGAACGCGGTGTAAAAAGTACACTCATGCAGTCATAATCTGTGTGACAAGCATAAATTATGTAAAGTGTTCTTTGCCTTTTTAAGTAGAACCGTTGTTTACGCATGCAACTGTTCCTTTCAAACAATCTTTTGAATAAACCATAACATGCAATGCATCCTTGTTTATCATGACGTCTACTGCAAAATTACAACTTGAGTTTCATGTTTGAGATTTTACGTGTAAGCATATAAGTTGCATTTATGCACACAGTAAGTGCCAGCGATGTAAACTATATTCTCTTTACTGTTATGAGCAGGGATGCCATCTACCTGGGGGCGGAAATGGACCCTGAAGTCCCCCAGAGGCAGGACGACTGCCGAGAAGATATTCCGTGGACAGAAGTGGATCAAGGTCTCTTCTGGCGGCAGGACAACGACCACAAAGCCGTCAGACTACCAGGAAGGCAAGTTCTCCAAACTATCTTTTGAAGACAACATACAATATATTCTTGTTGACAATGACGTCATGAGCAAGTTACAACTTGTGTTTCAGGTTACAGCGTTTTCCTGACCAAAAAGCATATAACACGTCACAATTTAATTCTGGACTCACAAAAGTCCAGAAACTCTCAGCACTGTGGCCACTCTCTCACAAGGGATTTCGCAAAATTAAACAGGCAGCTGTTATGCATGTGTGCTAAAGATGAAAAAACGAAAAACATTCTTTTCGAAAACTCAAAATTTAAACTCGCTCGCCCATGGGCACGCCCATGGGCGAACAGTGGCCAATGGGTAGGCCCATGGGCAGGCCCATGGGCGAAAGTGTTTAATTTCATCCAGAATAAATGTTTTGGAGGTTGTAAATGAATGAAAAAATGTTGATAAGTATCATGACACAAATTTCAGCTTGTTGTGACTTGACTCTGCTAACTGACAGCGATTTTAAAAAATCTCGCCCATGGGTAAAAAACATATTGGCCCATGGACGAGAATAATTAATTTCATTGAAACTACATGTTTTTTTTCAGGCTTTGCAGCTTTTCAATGAATTAACGAGTATTTATTATTGTCTTGACACGAAATTAAGCTTATTTTGACGGCTAATTAAGAGTGATTTTTCAAAACACCTCGCCCATGGGCGAAAACCATTTGGCCCATGAGTGAGAATATTTACTTTTACTCAAAATTCACCTTTTCCCATGTTTTAGAGGTTGTGAATGGATGAAAGTATGTTCATAAGTATCATGTCACAAAATTCAACTCATTTTGAATTAATTCCGTTAATTTAGAGCTATTTAACAAAATCTCACCCATGGGCGAAAAACATTTTGGCCCATGGGCGAGAATATTTCCTTTTACCCCCAAACCCATCTTTTCCAATATTTGGAGGATGTAAATGAATGAAAGTACATTTATGAGTATCATGACAGAAATTTCAACTGATTTTGACTTAATTCCTCTAAATGAGAGCAATTTTGAAAACTCTCGCCCATGGGAGAAAGACATTTTGGCCAAAATGTCTTTCTCCCATGGGCGAGAGTATTTGCCTTCGCTCAAAATACATCTTTTCCTGTGGTTTGGAGGTTGTAAATGAATGACGATATATTTATGAGTATCATGGCACAAAATCCAACTCATTAGGACTTAATTCTGCTAATTGAGACCGATGTTTTCAAAACATCTCGCCCATGGGCGAAAAACATTGGGCCCATGAGCGAGAATATTTCCTTTTCACTCCAAATACATCTTTTCTAATGTTTTGGAGGATGTAAATGAATGAAAGTGCCATTATGAGTATCCTGGCACAAAATTCAACTGATTTTGACTTACTTTTGCGAATTCAGGAAGATTTTTAAAAATATGCCAGAATAATCACTTTTCCTCAAAATACATCTTTTCCTGTGTTTTGGAGGTTGTAAATGAATGACGATATATTTATATGTATCATGGCACAAAATTCAACTCATTTTGACTTAATTCTGCTAATTTGTAACAAGTACAAGAATCTGGACTTCCACTTAAATTTTCATAGCTTTTTTTTACTGTCTTGGGGGTTGTAAATTTATGAATGAAGTGTGTTTATAAGTATCACGACAAAAAAATGACATCATTCCGGTCTTAATTCGACTAATCTCGCTCGTGGACGAAAATATTTTCGTTTGCTTGTTTTCTTTATTTTGCAAACATATGGTTTAAAAATAGATGAAATTCGAATGAAAATTCAGTTTAATTTCGTGAGTTTAGTTTTATGTCGCACTCAGTAATATCCCAACAATATGGCGGCGGTTTGTAGATAATCGAGTTTGGATCAGACAATCCAGTGATCAACAGCATGAGCATCGACCTGCACAATTGGGAACTGATGACATGTGTCAACCAAGTAATCGAGTCTGACCACCCGATCCCGTTAGTCACCTCTTACGACACGCATAGTTACCTTTTATGGCAAGCATGGGTTGTTGAAGCCCTTTACTTCCAGCAACATATACGGTACACTTAGAATGCTAAGCCTTGAGATTCTTTTGAATTTAGGTATTCTATAAATATAACAAAATTCAACCTATATCTATGAACTTGAAGTTATTTGTGAAAGCCCTAATCAAGAGTGACCAAACTGCAAAGACTATGCTGGGACACATTAATAAACGGTGTTGTGAGATCTTTAAACTGTATTGAAATATGTCTTGTCAATTCCACTGACATTCATCAAATGTATCTACTTAGTAGTTTTAAGTGTACCTACCCAGTTTAGCATGTTTCGTTTTAATAGTGTGGTCTCTATTTTTAGTAATTCCCGTTTGCCCGTCCCGGCTTTTCTTCGTCCGAGGTTTTATGGGGTATTCTCCTATTTGTCAGAAGAGAAATAATCTACAACAGGGGTAGGTCACTCCCTTGTTTTCTTTACCATTTGTACTAATTAGTATGCGCCTCCTCATGCTCCAATGCACACAGTGACCTGATTCGTCTCCATCGCAACTTAGGCTGCGTTTAACAGTACTTCAGCCAGTTTACTGTATCAGTCGAAATCTTACAATGAATGAATGAATGAATGAATGAATGAATGAATGAAGAGCAAGAAGTATATGTGAATGAATGAAAGAAATGATAAAAGAAAGAAGTACATATGTGAATGAATGAAAGAATAAATGATACACCACGGCCATTCCTTCCAAAACATGCTAAAAAACGCAAAACTAACGTTAGATCACATGTGTTAACATCAGCTTGTTATTGTCTCCCTGGTCAGGCGTAACAATTGTCAGACAGGTTAAAACAACAAACTATCTGGTTGACTGCACAGCTGCCTGTTGACGTAGTCTACCCACATCACCTACTTTTCCTGCGTAACCTACATCTACATCTACATCTACATCACCATCCTTAATATATTGAGCAGAGAGCACAGAAGGCCCTATAGCTGTGACCACTGAACCGTGGCGTCTCTCTGCTCCCAAGTTCCCAAGTGGGTGTGTCCTTCTCTACCTCTTCCATTAATCTTAAAACATCTAACAAGCTCAACGCATGCGTCTTTTTATTAAAATGTGCTGTTATACATAATCATAAGAGTATTTGTATGTATTATTCAGTTGATAAATTATTATTTTATGATATGTATATATATATATATGTATGACACGTGTTAGTGTTAATTTACCATTCCCATTTTCATAATGCTTAAAAAAGACACTCATTAATCTGTCACAGAGTTTTGTCATTCCTTCACTCCAACATGGTTGCTAAATCCCCTACGATCATAGTATATCGACTCTGCCATACCCAATTCACCTTATCCTGAGAAATCAACCAGTTATGACATACCCACATCGCCTAATTAATTTTCCGTACCTATCGAGTAAAAAATACATAAATTGGGAGGGCGCCTTGTTAACTAATGGGAGTGAGCCTTTTAGGGAGTACCCTCACTCTCACAAACCCACATATTGAGGAGAAGCGGCCGTGTTTGTCGGGGATATTTCTGGCTTTGCTAAATAAATCGTACATAAACATGTAAAATATTTTGCTTTGATTCTGTAACTACCCACATTGTGACATTGAGACCATTTTGATTTATTGAGTAAAATACGATTGAATAGTTTTGAGTTTGAATCTTGCCACTTTAGCGCTCTATCTTTTTAAATGGGGCGTGCATACGAATATTTAGGTAGTTTTTAGTATTCCATCTATTTGTTTAAATTAATTGATTTATCTGTTTTTGCTTTGTTTGGGTTTTTTTATTTTTTATTGCTAGTGGCCCAGCGAGTGAGTCTGCTTTGATACCTGTAAATTTATTCTGACGTTTGACGAGCGGGACGTAAACAAGAACATATATGGAGCCCCTGCATCAATACGTATTAAAGTGTTTGAAACATTATTCTAGACCAGTATTTGTACACAACTGATGAAATGTACCTGAAAGATCAAGGTTCATAAGAACTACAGGGCACATTTCTCCTACCCCATTTAAGAATGTCCATTTCTGATTGGTTCACGTGGCCTTGCGAGGGAGAATAGATCATTAAGTTTTACCCGGCCACGTGGGAAAAGCCTGCATCCACGGCAGTCAGTGAACTGTAAAGCAGTGCTTCGAATCGACTATAGTTAGTACCATGTTAATATAATACATGGTTTCAGCTTCTTTTGATGCTCTATTTACATAAAGTGATATTTAAACATCCGTTATGGTAAATACGGTGTAGCAATGTGATGAAGAGTATGCGGGTTTTCTTCATCCCATTTCATCCACCGATGAGAATGGTGGTATCCTCTTTTGGTTCACACCCGGATTGTCGATTGTTTTATCAAATACACAACAGGACTGTCGAAAAGCAGTGGAGTGTGACAGTGCTCAACACTGTTCTAATGACACTCGGAGCGTCGACGACCTTGGAGAACTTGTGCCCGAGAATAGCAGGACCTGTCTCTACGCTAATTAACGAGCTAAAACACATACACAAAGACATCGGTGAAAGAATGAGCTGTGGAACCAATTCCTGAATTGGTCGTCGCACGAACAGTAGTCGAGAAAGTTGGCGTCATCGTGAATCGAGGGTCTGTGAGCATGTAAACTGCATATTGTGACACAGTGGCCACAATTTGGAATAAAGAAGAACTTGACAGAAGGCTTCAGCGTCTCAACGAGCAGCTCCAAAGACAAGAGATTTCCGTAATGAGCTGTGCTCATCAGACTGTCTGCCTCGCTCATAGTGACCACATTGCTGTACTTTATAACGTATTTGGTTTTCCTTCATGTCCGGAGCGTCGAACGCCATAGTGTTGACACCTGATTACCTCCTTACGTAATACCCGAAACATCGAATTTACAAAAATTTCAATTCAATTTTAGACAGCTCAGGCAAGTCGTTTGTTTAAGGAGTAAGAGGATTATAAGGCATGGTCGACTAGATTTCTTTGTTTAACTAATCCCACACGGCCTTCACCAATAGAGGGAATGATTTCTGTTCAGTTATGACATTGCTGTTCTCCATATGTCTCTATTTTCTCCACACATCTCCATGTTGTTGTATATTTGTGTGTTTTGTAACTCTGATTGGGACTGGTGAACAAGCTTTACTGTACCTCACCCATACAGCATATAATACAAAATATAAATGAAGCATGTGTCGTCATCCATATGAACTAACATATAATAACATATGCATACATATCATTACATCAAATACAACAATCATATAGGTAAACATGAAAAATAGAGTTATGGTTTGTTGTGTCTGACTAGCTCTTTGTAGAAACACTGAACATTTGTGAGAAAGTTTTTAACAAGTTAATTAGTTTCCTGTTAAAAAATTAAAAATCAAGCTTTGTGTTCTATGTCTCGGTGGATAAAAAGGGACTCCTATAACTCCATATACCCCTAATCACAATGCTATAATTTGTCGTTTTTGTGTATCCGGTTTTGTGTATTCTGTAATATTGTATGGTACTGGTGAAGTGTTAATCAAAGCAATATTTTGCTTGCTAAACGAACCACACTCTTTGAGAATCAAAATATGTTTTAAGCACATTTCCAAGATTGAAATGCAGCATGCACACAATAACTAAATTGGAAGGAATATCGTGCCGGACAAGGTTTTCCAGGGCACCTGCACATAAATGTCAATGTCTTTCAAAGACTACTATGTGCAGGTCTTGCAAAAGGACAAAGCAGGTATGCTTGGCAAAGTTCTTACAAAGGGGGTTTATACACAACACCAAAACCAACTGGTCAGCTCGACGCCTTATATAACAATCAATTCGAGATTTCCTTTGAATGTGAGATATTTGGCTGCGCGTCTTGCGCAATCAGTCTTTTTCATCCATATACACTCACGAACACCTGTTCATTTCAAAGCTGGTGTCCCTTAATGACCTAATGTGATCCATGGATGAATTTTGTATATGACAAGTGAAATACACTTGAAAGCGGCAGCTGTTTTACTCCAATAAACAAGACCAGCGGACGAGACATGACTTTTTCGGCGCAAATTGTCGTAGGCGCTTTGCGGAAATTACGTAAGTGAACGCGGAAGAAACAGAAGTGTCATCGTTCCGCTCAGTTTCCATTGTCTTTGCGAGTTATGCTGAGATACTCAGCAAACTGAGATAAAAGTAAAAATGATGAAAAAGTGGAAATCAGTGTGTGGATTAGAACTTGAAAATCACCCATGAAGTCTCTGACAAAGCAATATCTGTTCAGGTCATGATCATTTGGAAAAAAACACGAAAGTTCTATGGATGTACAACTTCTTATAAGGTAAGCAGCATTTCGTTATCAAGAAAGGGATATCTTACAGGTAGTCCTGTAAGTTAAACCTTTGTTTTGGGTCGTGGTCAAAATCGTTTGGTGTAGTGACAACGGTGTTGTTTTATGGGATTAGATTACGGATTATACGGATTTTCTATAAAAAAAAAGTAAAATGTGTGTCCTCAGGAAACGAAATAAGACACGTGTACAGGAATGTAAGTGAATCGATGTTGGCGAGTTCAATCAGTGACTTCAGTTAATAAAATGGGCTTTCAGTTCACTCCTTCCATTAGTAATGAGTTATTTAGTTTCTTGATAAAATTGCCTGCAAGGTGAATGTTGAAAATGATCATTTTAACAACTTCAGTTATGGCAAATGCGCTGCTATGCTTCACATTTCGTCCTACTTATTTTACGGGAAGATACCTTTGTGTAAACAGCTATATGTTCATTTTGAGAACTGGTAAAAAGGGAGAATATATCTCGTGAAAAGGAATTTTGAAAGACTGCAGATCAACAGTTCCAGTTGTCTCAACAACATAATTTCTAAAATACTTAGAGACCACAATCACGAAATCCAAAGTAAATCTTTTCGAGTGAAGCAAAAATAGTGAAAATTTATTTAAAAAATAGAAAAGTAAATGCAAGTCAACCTTGATTACATTACATATTCCTCATAGCCCGATATAATGATTACACATTAATAGTATGGATACGTTAATCTATAGTTTAAACCAATCTCCTCAAGTAATCGGGGCTGGATTGGCAAGCATAAACATACATATCAATGCCGCTCCATACCAATAATATAATTACATAACACACATGATAACAACACTTCATGTTCCGCTCGTCAAACGTCAGAATAAATTTAGTTATCAAAGCAGACTAACAGGCCCGCTAGCAGTTAAAAACAAAACAAAACAAAACAAAAACAAATAAATAAATAAATCCAAATGAATAGATGGAATACTAAAAACCACCAAAATATGCACGTCCCCTATAAACAGGTAGAGTGCAATAGTGGCAAACCGGTAAAATATGCCAAGATTCAAACTCAAGACTATACAATCGTATTTTACTCGATAAATCAGAATGGTCTCAATGTCATAATGTGGGTAGTTGCAGAATCGAAGCAAAATATTGTACATATATGTATCATGAAATAATAATTTATCAACTGAATAATACATAAAAAATACTCTTATGCGTGCGTTGACCTTGTTAGATGTTTTAAAGATTAATGGAATAGGTAGAAAAGGACACCCCCACTTGGGAACTTGGGAGCAGAGAGACGCCACGGTTCAGTGGTTACAGCTATAGGGCCTTCTGTGCTCTCTGCTCAATATATTAAGGATGGTGATGTAGATGAAGGTTACGCAGGAAAAGTAGGTGATGTGGGTAGACTACGTCAACAGGCAGCTGTGCAGTCAACCAGATAGTTTGTTGTTTTAACCTGTCTGACAATTGTTACGCCTGACCAGGGAGACAATAACAAGCTGATGTTAACACATGTGATCTAACGTTAGTTTTGCGTTTTTTTAGCATGTTTTGGAAGGAATGGCCGTGGTGTATCATTTATTCTTTCATTCATTCACATATGTACTTCTTTCTTTTATCATTTCTTTCATTCATTCACATATACTTCTTGCTCTTCATTCATTCATTCATTCATTGTAAGATTTCGACTGATACAGTAAACTGGCTGAAGTACTGTTAAACGCAGCCTAAGTTGCGATGGAGACGAATCAGGTCACTGTGTGCATTGGAGCATGAGGAGGCGCATACTAATTAGTACAAATGGTAAAGAAAACAAGGGAGTGACCTACCCCTGTTGTAGATTATTTCTCTTCTGACAAATAGGAGAATACCCCATAAAACCTCGGACGAAGAAAAGTCGGGACGGGCAAACGGGAATTACTAAAAATAGAGACCACACTATTAAAACGAAACATGCTAAACTGGGTAGGTACACTTAAAACTACTAAGTAGATACATTTGATGAATGTCAGTGGAATTGACAAGACATATTTCAATACAGTTTAAAGATCTCACAACACCGTTTATTAATGTGTCCCAGCATAGTCTTTGCAGTTTGGTCACTCTTGATTAGGGCTTTCACAAATAACTTCAAGTTCATAGATATAGGTTGAATTTTGTTATATTTATAGAATACCTAAATTCAAAAGAATCTCAAGGCTTAGCATTCTAAGTGTACTGTTATATGTTGCTGGAAGTAAAGCTCTGTGTTCGGGACCCGTGAAGATCTGGAGTAGAAGAGGGCTTCAACAACCCATGCTTGCCATAAAAGGTGACTATGCTTGTCGTAAGAGGTGACTAACGGGATCGGGTGGTCAGACTCGCTGACGTTTGCTGACACATGTCATCAGTTCCCAATTGTGCAGGTCGATGCTCATGCTGTTGATCACTGGATTGTCTGATCCAAACTCGATTATCTACAAACCGCCGCCATATTGTTGGGATATTGCTGAGTGCGACATAAAACTAAACTCACGAAATTAAACTGAATTTTCATTCGAATTTCATCTATTTTTAAACCATATGTTTGCAAAATAAAGAAAACAAGCAAACGAAAATATTTTCGTCCACGAGCGAGATTAGTCGAATTAAGACCGGAATGATGTCATTTTTTTGTCGTGATACTTATAAACACACTTTCATTCATAAATTTACAACCCCCAAGACAGTAAAAAAAAGCTATGAAAATTTAAGTGGAAGTCCAGATTCTTGTACTTGTTACAAAATTAGCAGAATTAAGTCAAAATGAGTTGAATTTTGTGCCATGATACTTACAAATATATCGTCATTCATTTACAACCTCCAAAACACAGGAAAAGATGTATTTTGCAGAAAAGTATTTATTCTGGCATATTTTTTAAAAATCTTCCTGAATTCGCAAAAGTAAGTCAAAATCAGTTGAATTTTGTGTCATGATACTCACAATGGCACTTTCATTCATTTACATCCTCCAAAACATTAGAAAAGATGTATTTGGAGTGAAAAGGAAATATTCTCGCTCATGGGCCCAATGTTTTTCGCCCATGGGCGAGATGTTTTTGAAAATCGGTCTCAATTAGCAGAATTAAGTCCTAATGAGTTGGATTTTGTGCCATGATACTCATAAATATATCGTCATTCATTTACAACCTCCAAACCACAGGAAAAGATGTATTTTGAGCGAAGGCAAATACTCTCGCCCATGGGCCAAAATGTCTTTCTCCCATGGGCGAGAGTTTTCAAAATTGCTCTAATTTAGAGGAATTAAGTCAAAATCAGTTGAAATTTCTGTCATGATACTCATAAATGTACTTTCATTCATTTACATCCTCCAAATATTGGAAAAGATGGGTTTGGGGGTAAAAGGAAATATTCTCGCCCATGGGCCAAAATGTTTTTCGCCCATGGGTGAGATTTTGTTAAATAGCTCTAAATTAACGGAATTAATTCAAAATGGGTTGAATTTTGTGACATGCTACTTATGAACATACTTTCATCCATTCACAACCTCCAAAACATGGGAAAAGGTGAATTTTGAGTAAAAGTAAATATTCTCACTCATGGGCCAATTGGTTTTCGCCCATGGGCGAGGTGTTTTTAAAAAATCACTCTTAATTAGCCGAATTAAGTCAAAATAAGCTTAATTTCGTGTCAAGACAATAATAAATACACGTTAATTCATTGAAAAGCTGCAAAGCCTGGAAAAAACATGTAGTTTCAATGAAATTAATTATTCTCGTCCATGGGCCAATATGTTTTTCACCCATGGGCGAGATTTTTAAAAATCGCTGTCAGTTAGCAGAGTCAAGTCACAACAAGCTGAAATTTGTGTCATGATACTTATCAACATTTTTTCATTCATTTACAACCTCCAAAACATTTATTCTGGATGAAATTAAACACTTTCGCCCATGGGCCTGCCCATGGGCCTACCCATTGGCCACTGTTCGCCCATGGGCGTGCCCATGGGCGAACGAGTTTAAATTTTGAGTTTTCGAAAAAAATCTTTTTCATTTTTTCATCCTTAACACATATACATAACAGCTGTATGTTTAATTTTGCGAAATCCCTTGTGAGAGAGTGGCCACAGTGCTGAGAGTTTCTGGACTTTTGTGAGTCCAGAATTAAATTGTGACGTGTTATATGCTTTTAATATTTATTATCCATGTAGTAAGTATCAGTGATATGAAACATTAACCTATTCGTTATCGTTACTATTAGGAACGTGGATACCATCGTCCTGGGGGCGGAAATGGACCCTGAAGTCCCCCAGAGGCAGGACGACTGCCAAGAAGATATTCCATGGATAGACGTGGACCATGGATTCTTCGGAAGGGTGACAGAGGACCAGACAGGCAGGTGTTTTCAACTCATTTTGGAAGAAAATATTTGCTTCATATATAGTGCACACTAATTCTCTCATACTATACAGCCATTTAGGAGTGAGTGAGTTTAGTTTTACGCCGCACTCAGCAATATTCAGCTATAAGGTGACGGTCTGTAAATAATCGAGTCTGGACAAGACAATCCAGTGATCAACAACACGAGCATCGATCTGCTCAAATGGGAACCGATGACATGTTTCAACCAAGAAGTCAGCGAGTCTGACCACCCGATCCCGTTAGTCGCCTCTTACGACCAGGATAGTCACAGCCATTTAGGTATAGATGGGAAAGGTTGATACTGGTTTCTGCATGTAAACGGAGTGGTAGTGTAGCCTAGTTGTTCAAGTGTTGGCACGTCATGTTCAGTACCATTGTTCGAGTCCTCACTTAAATACTATGCCCCACGCCCACTTATGAGGCTCGTCGTTGCAAAATTGCCCAAAGCGGCAGAAAACCACACTTACTCGCTGTTGTTAATACAATCTACATCCGAGAGAAATGTGATTACTGATGCTTATGCATGACTCATTTCTTTCAGACGCAGGAACCCTGGCACACTCTGGATTTGGTGTTGTGTCACTCTAAACCCTTCCACCTGGACTTTAGTACACAGACTTTCCGAGGGTCCGATGGGATGAGCTTTCGTCTCATGGTGGCTCCATTGTGCGTCTGCTCTCCGCGTAGCCCCCTGCCGAGCGCACATGGAGTAGGTTCGGTGCTAGGGCCTGACTGTACAGTCAGGATGGTTGTTACAGCAACCCAGCTAGTTTAGGGTTGGCACACTCTGTGGCCCCAGTCTTTTCAGCACCCCCAGTAGACCCAATGCTGACTGCACTTGACTGGTAGATTAGGGGTTAGTGTAGATAGGGCCCCCTTCGTGCATGCCCTGTACGATGCTATTTATAGATAGTATAACTTAGTGTTAACCCACCATTCCGTCCTTCAATAGGTAGTTCGAGGCAAAGCAAGTCCCGGATGGTCACTTTGAAAGTCAGTGTACTGGCCTGGCCACCTGCTGGTAAAGCATTCACTATTTCAGTTTAAAACTTAGATGAAATTTTGTTTTTCACGTCCCGATATATTTGCTTTGCATTTAAATGTAAGGGGATCGTCGAATAACCGAATGGTTAAAGGGTTCGCTCATGACGCTCCAAACAAACCTATTTCGATTTTCAAGATCTGAATGATGTGTGGAGCCGATATTTGTTGTTTCTCCCCGTGATATAGCTGCTATGCTGGTAAGACGACACTCATGCAGTCTTAATATGTGCTGGAAGTATAAATTATGATACATAATACTGTTTACTTTTATTAACAGAGGCCACTGTGTTCTTCCAAACGATCTTTTAAAGAAAACATAAAGTGCCTCCTTGTGTACAATGACGTCTACTGCTAAGTCACAACTTGATTTTTGTGTTTGAGATATGTTCTCGTGGAATCATATGTTTTGCATTTATGCACACAGTACACATGATGTAAAATATGTTTACCTTTATTATCAGGAGCGTGGATGCCATCTACCTGGGGGCGGAAACGGACCCTGAAGTCCCCCAGAGGCAGGACGACTGCCGAGAAGATATTCCGTGGACAGAAGTGGATCAAGGTCTCTTCAGGAGCAGCATGTGGATGTTTTACTGTTCGGACATTTTGTGACAATGTACTCTGCGTGTCTACTACTGTAAACCCTCCAGTAGATTAGGTAGCGTTGCATACGTTGAGGGAACACGGTTCCAGAGTTTTTTTTCTCAAAAATGTTTTTTATCTCTGGTTTTGCGTGTCGGGCTTCAGTTACCTTTGACCTTGTTCAAATCTCAAATTTGATCAAGATCAATTTAGACACACAATCTGCGACAACAACGTTGGTGTTTATGTTCGAGGATTTGGTACTGTTCCATGTTGGGAATGATGACATTAATAAAACATAATCCGCACAGCTGGTCCAATTGTACTTGTTTGTTTTGCTGTTTTGTTTGTGAAACTTGTGAACTCGAGAAGAATTGTTTTTGTCCATGGAAATCGGATGTACACGACTTTATCGCCTTGTAGGAGTGCTTGTTTTTAGCCATACACTGCCATGCACTGCTAAACACCGCCAACACAGAAACACATCCCGAAACAAGTCCAACGTTAAAACAATAGATCAATACACGGGGGTATTCTAATGTCTACAAACCAGAACTTACAATACAAAAGCCTATCAACATTACTAGATCACATCGCACAGACCTTTAGTTCAATGTATTTACTAAACAATCCAGTGGTGTCTGTAGATGAGACAAGACATTAAATGAAAAGCTCCCACCAACATCCAACAGTCTAGAATATTACATTGCGCAAGTAAACAACCAAGGGCATGTTTGCCAATCATATTCCTTTACCAGTTGACCATGGTTAGAGCATTTGTGATGGTCAGCGTATCCCTATTCTGGTGTTCTGATGTCGAGAGATGCTGCTCTCCATGGATTGGTTGAACTGACACAGAGTAAATGCAGTAAAGTCAGTATGCCATCAGAGAGAGATCTATATCAAAGCAGATAAACTGAACAAATTGTAAGCTTCTGAATGTATCAAAAGTGATTAACAGTTATCTGACAGACCATTTGAATAGCTGCTACGAGAGCTTAGAGGCAGTTATCGATCGTGAAGCATAGTTTTCTAATACTTTGGATACTGCTATTTCATCAAATAGTTAAGGAATGTATAGCTTTTATTAACCATAACATTGAAGTTTGTTTTTTTCTAAACTGAGTTAAACATGTGACACCAAATGAATTGTTTGTTAGTTCTCTGCTCTGTATAGGCACTAAAACTACAATGGTGGCCATCTTGGCAGCCATTTTTGAATTCTGGGTAATATCAAGTTGTTCCATGTAGAAGTAAACAGGAAACAAAATCTCGTCTCAAATAGTAAGCTGTGAAACATTATAATATCACGACATGACCATACAAAATCACCTGTTTTGTGCCCGAGTCACCACTCTAGAAGATACAAGTGTCAAAAAAACATAAAAAGTATCAAGTAGTATAGGGAATAGGGGTTCTGGACCACTTTCAAGAAATGTCTCTACAAAGCCTTATTTAGTAAATAAGGCTTTGGTTGGGTCATTAGCTCTTGCTACTATTACCCCTACTACAAAAAAGTTGGCGGTAATTACTGTGCCTTGGTAGGAGGTAACACTGTGCCGTACGGTACGATCAATAATTCTTCTCTTACAAAACCCCTACCCGGCCCATCCCTCAAGTAGTATAAGTTAGGTTCGTCGGCTTTCATATCCACTTTATCTATGTTGTAAGTTTTGACTGACCATATAGGATCGGTGGCTCGCTTACGGCTATCGCCCTCGTGTTCCCCTATGTTATGTTTATATCGATGAAACAGTTTAACGTGAACCGCCTACGATCTCTTTGGTGTTCATAATAAAGGCTTGCTGGGCTTTTTGTATCCCCTGTTCTATGTACTTTTTTTTCTCGTCCTCGCTGATAGCAGACTTACGAGACTTGGACCGAATATCTTGTTTCATTCCGTTATATTTTTTGAGTTCAGAGAGGATTGAACGAAACTCCTCTTCTGAGATCTTACTATCAGAGAGTGCCGTGGAAATACGCTCACTCACTGTGTTCAGCTTTGCTTCGGCCAGAACCCTGATCTCGTCATGTTTCAATGCCTTACGATTAAGTCTGCGTGATACTAACTTAAGCGCCAATCCTGCCAACCCTGTCACCCCAGCCGTTATTTCAATACCTAGCACTATAGGTGCAGCCACGATGGTAGCCAACAACCCAACGCCTGCCGCCCCTAGTCCCATGCTGGTTGCCATTAGGGTAGTGTCAGCCCCGTCCACGATATTGAAAGCTCTATTATACTTTTTACATAGTGCTTTCCGCGTGTCACGGTCTTGTTCTAGTTGACGTTTCACATCACATAACTGCCTCAAGCGGAACCCATCTACGGTTTCCAGCGTCTTCGCTACTTCCTCTACGACTGGGTACAGACCCATCTATAATATATATTTTGAAAAATATTTTAATTGGGTTTCAGTTAATATTTCACGAATGAATTTGAAGCCTACAAGGGATAGATCATAATTAATGATAATAGGTGTGAAGCTAATAGACTTTTCTGTTGTAATAAAAACCCCAGGGAGGCTTATTAAGCGGTTTATAGGACCCGTGGTATCCCGTTGTATAACAATACGGCAATATTGACCTACGTGTTCGTCAAACCAGTGTATTGTCAACCCGGGTAAAATTTGGCGTCCTTTCGAGGCGTTGTCAAAATACTTAAAGACGACTTCTATGATGATTGTGTAGAGGTAGTTTATTTGATCAAGATGCTCCTTGGGTAAAAAAAACTTACTGCTAAATGTTAATTTACTTTCTGTGCCAGAACTTAACCCACTTTTTTCTCCAGTACGAGAATCTATCGAGACTGTTGCTTTATTCTCCGTAATGAAATCCCCGGGCCAGATACCGTTATTCCTAATCTTAGAGATGTACCCCCACTTTTCTTCTTTTAATGTGATATAAGGTGAGGCGATTGTTAAGTTGAGCAGCCATTCAGGCTCTTTTAAATCTGATAACGACACCCGTCTGTACACGTTGTCTTTGAAGTGCAGGATGTATAATTCATCTTCCTCACCAGGCTGATCGAATCCCTCCGTATCTCCCAGGTCGTTAAGTGTAGTGTTGGGATGATGACTGGTCATTATTATACTATTACGATATAATTTCCAACTGGTTTTCTGATAATAATTCAGGGGTTAACTTCATACCCATGAAGTGTATGTTGTCAGGCAGGAAGATATTGATTAGTGATATCTTGATTTCCACGATCACGTTGACCCCCTGCAGACTGGTCTTGGAGTCGACACCCACCCGCACGTAAACGTTGCAAACTTGATACTGGTGTCGTTTCACCCACCCGAGTTTGATCCCCTTCACGATCTCGACATCATTCCCCGATGGTTCCCCTAGGTAGACTTTGATGATCAGTGTTGAGTTTGCCGGTAGATCCTCTAGTATAGTGACCACACCTTCGAATTCAGACACCAACTGCAATTTCACGTTTTGTATGGCTGGTTTACTCGATAGCATGTGGGCTGCTATAGTGTTGACTGGGCTGACGACTATGCTACGTCTCTGAGTTGGGACGTAAGCCACGAGCAGGGTTCCATTGTTCACGACTTTGTTTAGGTGGTTGTCTTTGTTATCAGTGAACACGTAGGGGGAGACGAGTCTAATATTGATAAACCAGTTGTTATCGGGTAACAACACCCACTTGTCATCTTCGGTGAAGACGAGCATATATGGCTTGTTTCGGGCGACGGTAGTGCTCTCAACATCGTCTAAGTCGAACAGTTTACCTCCGAACGATGGGTATATTACCCAATTATTATCACCGGTGTTGACAAGGGTGTACTTAGTGTTGACTGTTGCTCTTGTGGTATCTATCATATCACTTAGGGTTCCACCGGAGGGGATTTCAACGCGTTTGTAAATGTTGTTTTTCAGTTGCAAGGCGTACGATTTACCATCTACTCCGGGAGCGTCGAAACCGCGCGTGTCTCCAAGGTCGGAGATCCCGATATTGACGCATTTTTTCACTCCGGGCCCTTGTGCGCTGGTCATTTTACATGAAGCGTTAAGCTGAGGTACCCTATATTTACAGGATTATGATTTATATCTAACACCGATATTGTCAGCTCAGGTATGTTGCCCTGGGTTAATCTCTTATACTGCCGTGGTGAAAACGACTCGGTTCTACCGTCGTTGAATTTCTCAGTTTTCACCGGCACTGCTCTCAGTATAGTGGAAGGGTGACCTCCTTGAATGTTATACGTTGTGCTCACCTGACCGAGATGAATGTACAGCTCTCGGTACGGTACTAGGTCGGGTAACTTCGTGCCTGTGACGGTTGTTGTTGGTTTTATCTCGTCAGGAGACATACCGAGTATCCTCGCTAATGGTCGGCCGAGCCTCAAGGAGGTTCTTCCGTTGTTGATTAACACCACTGTGCCGTTTGAGTCGTTCATCTTGAGTTCGGCTCCCAGGGGTTTGAAGACCTCGTCGTTTAGAGAGCACACACTGTAGTAGCCGTCAGTTATCTGACTGCGAGTTCCACTGACGAACAGCTTATTGTTGCTGATATTAATGTTAGTCCATTGCGGTAGGTAGGTGATATCGCAGAGTGCGACTTCGAGTTGACCTGACGTGTTATCGATCGCGTGCGTCAGCTGAACGGCCTCACCACTCGTTATTCCTGGAAGTGTTATGTACATATTACATATATATTTATTATATAATAGTTTTAAAATGTATTCCCCTGGTGTGTTTTACCCTAAACTGGACGTAGATTTCTCCCCCATGAAGATCGTGGTTGCTCCTGAGTTGTATTTCAATGCCCAGCTTTTAGATGTGTTCGATAAGTATAAGCTTTCGGTGACTAACATCAAGGCAGTCCACGCTTGGTTCAACAACCCTATGCAGTTCTGGCAGAATCAATTCAACTTTGCCGTGTGGTGCGCTACAACGGGGTGTGGTGTGGCATTGGCCGACACTCAGCGTGGACCGCTGAGTCAGTCTGTGTTCAAGTTCCACGTGTACTACCAGGTCAGACGTATCCTTAAAGAGATCAGTGCCCCCCTCCCACAGGACAAAGCGTGGGACGCAACAAACAACCCGTACGATAGACGGGCCTACGAACGTATTTGCAATGAATTCGAAATAAACCCGAAGACGGATTGGCGTTTGCCGGGGCCGAACCACGGGTTGGGTATTCCTTATGATGGCGCGCGATCAGTGGAAGAAGTCAGTGATGATTTACTGAAACGAGATATACTACGCCAGGACTTTGCTTTGTCGAGTAATGAATGGAGGGATGATCGTATGAACTTTAAAGGTGGTGTTGCTTTCACAGTCCAGAAAGTGGAGCAGTCAACCGCAGACGGGTGGAAAATGTTCATGCTGGACACGTCGAAAGGATTCACTCGTGCCGGGATAGTCAGGTTGAACGACTCGATTCGAACGTACGTGTGGGCGCTGTTGGGTGCGCAGTCTATGACGCGTTCCAACATCCTCGGTAAGGGAACTGCTTACGACGCTCAGAAACAGTTCGTTTCTAATGTTGAGGATGCTATCAATTCTCCAGTTGATCTCCCGCGGGCCATCGAACGCTACCAAAACGTGTTAGAATACGCCAGATCGAAAGTCAATTACGTGTTCGGCGTGGGGTTGTACATGGCTCCGAGTGATATGCAACTGAGAGTAAAAAAAGTGGTGGGTTATAACAACAAAATAGTCATAGCCACGGCGGATCAAAAGTTGGGTATCAACCCCGATATTAACACCCCCTATATCCCACACATCCCACCACGTGAAACGGGTATAGTGGCGTCACCTCCAGAGCCTAAAGTTCATGTGGAGGTACCCCCCACACACACCCATATTCAGGCCACCAATCATATTGATAATAAAACGGCCCTGGTGGTTGGTGGGGTAACTTTGGGACTTATTTGGTTAAAGATTTCTCAGCCGCTACGTACACCAGACCCGCCACGGCGACGATGGCTGCCCACAGGTTTTGACTGAGCCACATGGCAGTTTTAGACAGAGCGCTCAACAACCACGAGACGATGCTACCCAGGATGCCGGGAAGGGCTTCGGCGGCTTTACCAGCCAGTTTAGCTAGGCCTTCCCCGAGTTTTTTTATCCAGTCTTTAACACCACCACCTGTGGGAGTTCCCCCGCCGCCGGCAGGCCCCACAGGGGTTCCCCCTGTCAGTGACACTACCAGGGTTGATATGATGAAACCCAATGCAGTCAGAATACTGGCGATGGTGATCCCTTGCTCCCGGAACAATATCCGAATCCTGTTGGCTAAAGTTGTATCCTCATTCAGTATTCTATCGATTGTTTCCCGAATACGACTGATCTGGGATCGAAGCTGTTCACGATTCGAGGAAGCGGATTCCAATCGTGTACGTCTCTCGTCTTCTAAATCGCGTAGTCGTTCATTGATACGGCGCTTCATATCATCGTTTTCAGTTTCGTTGAGTTTGGTTTTTTCCCTAGCGATGTGCTCGTCGATTTCGTTCAGTTTCCCCATGTTGTTCACGAGTTCTCCACGCACGCGTTTCACGGCTTCGTCTAAGCCGCGCAGTTCCCTTACCGGAAAGTCAAACCCCGGTAACGGTTTGTCCCAGTAGGTGCTCAACAGTTTTTCTATGCTGTCCGAGGCTTCTGTAGCACGCTGTGGTGTTATTTCATCTCTAGTGGTGAGGTGGGATCTGGTAGCTTGCAGATCTTCTTTAACGGCCTTAGGTATTGCACCACCGTAATCATTCATGTTTAGATTTTTACGGATAAATTCGACACCATGGCGGCTGGCTAGAGTTGACAAGGCCAGTGGTTTTTTATTGCTCTTGTTAAAGAGGTCAACCCCTGGGTCAGACTTAAGGCGTAGAACACCCTTTGTATCAAAAAAAAAATTCTTATGGTATCGACCCTGTGGTTCAACGTAGTTTTTATCTCTTCTTAAACTTTCGTAATAATCATTTACCGTTGTTTCCAAGAGTTCTTGGTTCAATGGTGAACTAGTAAATGAGGTCTCCTGCTCATCATCGAATGCCTGGGCACTAGCGCCCGACATATCCGTCATATCTATGTCTTCATCCATTAGTATTAAAAATATATTTCTTTTATATAACAATGTACGGCAGAAAATTAGATCCTTTCAGAAAATTGAGAGAGCCATTAGGAGCCAGAGCCGTGCGCCAGTCGGTGACCATCACCAACAATCCCAGCAAGATAGACCAGAATCAAACTCTGCTGGTTAGATTTCCAAACCTTGGTGAGAATGACCTCATTGTACCAGGCACTGTTCGACTGGCGTTCAATATCACGTTGACCTCCGACAACGACAAACGCGAGCTAGTGCGGAACGTGGAGCGAGCCATCATCAAGAAAACGACCGTCAAGATCAGCGGTAACGAGGTGCTGAGCATCGACGACAGCGACGTGTTTCACTGCTACAAGGATCTCTGGAAAAGCGAGAGAGAACGAGTCAATGATGTGTACCAGGGCATCAGCAAATCAACCCGGGCGCGCATAGGGTATGTCTTCACGACAGACCAGCAAGACAAGCTATCGGACGGTGAAAAGGCCATCGCTCTAGCATACGGGAATCGATTCTGCCTGCCGCTCGACTTCGAGTTGCTCACGGGACACGCGCCGTTTTACCAGGCCGCGCTGGGTGATAGGCTCGAATACGAGCTCACGTTTAACGACTATAGCAAAGTAGTGCGTACGCCGAACGGTGATGAGGCCAGTTATGCCATAGACAACATCTCTCTTGAGTTCGACATGGTCACTAGCCCGGAGCTGGCCAGGCAGGTTCGAAGCCAGTACTCTGGGAAGATGGCTATCCTGTACGATCGCGTACTGAGGCATAGATCAGTCGTGCGAGATAAGAGCGACACTGTGTGGAATATCAACCTGAACGTGCCGGCGCGATCGATGAAAGGTATCCTGGTCGTCCCCGTGGAGGATTACGATCCATTCCGGAGGGACAGCGAGAAGTTTTTCAACCCCGAGATTGAAAAGGTGGAAGTGACCATCGAGGGCTTGCCCAACCAGCTGTTCAGTCATGGTATGAGACCACACCAGCAGTGGGATGAGATAAAAAAGCTACCAGTGGGGGATTACATAACAAAGGACCTGGACCTCGGCTCCGTGCAGATCGGTGAATACCTGACCACCAAGTACGCCCTATGGTTGGACATGCGATCCACGGATGATGATAAACTGCACGGTAGCGGGCGCCGTATAGATAACGGCAGCGAAGGGATAACCATCCAGATTACTAAGAAGGCTCAAACCGCTGGTAAGTTGAAATTATATCTGTACGTTATTATGGACGCGCAACTTAATATAGACAATGGGAGATTCGTGCAAGCCATCTACTAGTGGGGGAGACCCCCACACCCCCCGGGGGTACCCACAACTACCCACTGACCCACACTGCGCCATAGTGTGCGGGCAGACTGGCTGTGGGAAGACCGTTTTCGTCTTTGATATGTTGGAGGGTTACTACAAGGATGTGTTCGATAACATCGTTATCATGTGCCCTACTCTGAGCATGAATAAAACGTACGCGCGACCTTGGGTGATGACGGACCCGGACGTACACAAAATCGACCCTGGAACACGCCTGCAGGACTGGTTGAAAGCTCTTCACGAGAAATTTAAAGGGGAACCGACGCTGTTCATCCTGGACGACTGCAGCGCTAATCGCGAGATAACAAAAAAGAGAGACATGCTATCGTACCTGGCCTTCTCCGGCCGGCATGCAAATCACAGCGTCTGGGTGCTAACGCAGAAGTTCAACTCGGTGTTGAAAGACCTCAGGGAGCAGACGCGATGGGTGGCCTTATTTCACTGCAAGGACAGGGATTCGTTCGAGGAGTGTTTGAGAGAGAACGATGTGATGAGCAAATTAGAACGGGAACGGGTAAAGAAACAGCTCGCTGAAACTAAACACGCTAAGCTCGTGCTCAAGACCGACCAACCAGTAGCATATATAGTGTGCTAAGCAAAGCTAAGCTAAAGCTAAGCAAAGCTAAGCAAAGCTAAGCAAAGCTAAGTATATAGCTATGATATTTGAAGTATTTGTCGTGTGCAACTTAACCTTCATTTCTCTGTGTTTTGTCTGCATCGGGTATTATATAGTTAAAACTAAATCTTGCTTGTTATATTATAAGATGGAGTGTGAGGAATTGCTCGAACAATTGTCTGGGGATTCCCCCACGCCGCCGGCAGGCCCCACTGATGACAAGCGAGAGAAACTGGTGGCGTTGGCTGTTGGCGGCAAAGCCAAACATTACTTTGGAGACTACACTCCAGATAAAATTCACAAAATGCCAGCCGAAGAAATCGATAAGCTGTACGCTAGATACGAGTCCCGGCTCGGAGCAGAAACGACAAAAACAATAGGATCGGCTATGACCCAGATATACACCGGTATTGTGTCATACTTCTTTCCCATTCCACCAGAGCGTCGACTTTACCTGTGGCAGGACCTCGAGAAAGACCCTTTCATCGAACACGCCGTGAGCTCTATCAGCTGCGGGCTGTACCACAAATATGGTATGTTGTTGGCTCCAGTGACGGCGGCGATTATCACAGCAAAACATTGTCAATTTGAGAGAAAGAATAATAATAATAGTATAGATGGATGCTGCACAGGAACCAGTGGAAACAGTGGAGGAGACCCCTTCACAGGAACCAGTGACACCAGTGGGGGTACCCCCAACAGTAACCAGGCAGAAGAATCCTAAGAGAGTAGCTGCCGGTAAAAAACGGTGGTGTAACCAACATAAAGTGGCCAACCCAACCCGACTGTTGTTGGCTGTAGGTGTAACTGCTGCCGTGGTTATAACATGGTTATATACACGTGAGGGAACTGAGGGAAACCCTGGGGGTGTGGGGGTACCCCCCACGCCGCCGGCAGACCCCACTGTCGACCCGCATATCATGTTATAATTTTAATATTTTATATCATATACATAATGTCTGAGGGGAAAACGTTCGTCAACGACGCATACCACGCCACAGTGGTCGCCAGTCTAGCCGTAGGGTACGCTCGGTTGACTAAAATGGTGCTTAAACAACCAACTATCAAGCTAGATTTCAACCTGCAGGATATGGGTATGCTCATAATGAACCTTGGTATGGCGATGGCCACAAAAGACATCCTAGTAAAACAAGGAATAATACCTGATAATATAATGAAATAAATATAGGGATGGCCACGATAGCTATGATGGTCGGTGGGGCGTTAGTGAATGCCCTGGCATTTTCCGGGAGTAATTTCCTCTTCTCGAAACTACGAGATGATCACGCGGCTGAAATACAGGAAGAAAGGAAGCGGCACGATCTCGCTACTGAGAAATTACAAAGAGCACAGGCCGAGTACGCTAAAAAACGCCTCCAGAGGATCGATTTTATTAACGAACAACTCCAGCGTGAAAACCATGCCATTAAAACATTCTACGATGTCGATGAAGCAATGAAAGAATACTATCTACTAACTGGTAAACAATTGGAACCGCTAAATAAACCCACACTCGCTCAGTACTACACACCATCCAAGGGACAAATGAATCGTGAACTGGGCTTCATAGTGTTGGGTATAGCAGCTACTGCGTTGGTTGCGAAGCAATTAAACTAAAATACCTATATAAGTAAACATGAGACCCGCTCCATACCGATGCGAATACATACTTATGGGGAAGACTGAGGCCTGTGGTAGGAAATGCAGGAATCAGGGGTTCTGTTGTTTCCATATGGGAAGTCCTAACTACACGTGTTCTGTGTGTGGTATCGGGGTTAAAGGACACTACTGTCTATGTAAAGCTCACGGAGCGAACGTAGTCAGACATCAACTCATCTACGAGAATAAAAAAGGCTACATAAAAGAACGTAGGCGACTGCTCAAGATAAAATCCAATTAGAGATTATACACACCTACGTATAGCTATGTCTGCGGAAAGTGTGATTAAAAACATATTCAAATATGAACTGGCTTTATGGGGAAGCTTCAGATTTAAGATAATATTGGACGTGGTATGGATTAAAGAGGGTTTTAAGTATACTCACCCCTTCGAATGGGAGCGGGATATCGCGACTCAATACCATATAGAACGTTTTTCAAGTCTAAGTGAATACTATAACCAAGGCGAGTGCGGGATTGAAACAGCCACACTATATATTTTACCAGGTACGTGGGACGATTTGACAGAATTACTAGAATTGGACCCGGCTGCCCGAGTTTGGCCTCTTCTGGATTGAAATATTTTTTTATTAAGAGTTACCTCCCCTTACTGTGAACCAATTAGACATTAGTTCTCTTAGGTGTAAACACGATGTCTACTGTAAGCGAGCTCAAGCGGGTCGCAAAACAGAGAGGTGTCATCGGGTATTCTCGAATGCGGAAGTCAGCATTGTTGAGATTACTAGGTTTAGAAGCCCCTCCTATGGTAAAACAATTAAAAGCTCAAGCAAAACAGCTTGGACACACGGGTTATTCAAACCTGGGGAGAGCCGGGTTAACCGCATTGTTATCACATGCCCCCGTAGCACGTCCCACTGTAAAACAACTGAAAGCCGAGGCACACGATTTGGGTTTAGGCGGGTATTCCCGTATGAGGAAACCACAGCTTTTAGAATTATTACGACAGAATAGAGCTATTGACCTACAGTTCGTGCTCAGTGCGCACGCCGTAGGCAATTATTTGAGTGGTTGGCTCATGCGCGTTGATAGAAACATAGACATTACAGATATCAAGCCTCTGATAGCTGATAAGGTCAACCAGGAACTAAATAACCTAGGAAGTATCAAGTTTCAGATCACAGTGAAAATGTCGCTCGATAAGCAGGTTGGGGGCCCCACAGGGGCCACTGAGTATGTTCAGCCTTACTTCCGAGGTCAACAAGAGGTCGCCACACATACAGAGACCATTGACGCATCAATCGATACAAGTTTTCAGCAGATACGAGAATACCTAGAACGCTACACACACTTGGGGTCCGGGTGGGTTGTAGATAAAATCGATAATGTCTATCTAGACATAGCTAAATACGTGCCGTTCAGAGGCGGGTCATACCTAGCCTTGCCTCCCTACTATAGAAACAAACATGCCATAGTAAACGTTAAGAATAGAGGAAACGATTGCCTGAGGTTAGCTATCAGGTCAGCCTTATTTCCAGCTGGCACTCATTCAGATAGGCTTTCTAGCTATCCCCAAGACGATGGGCTTAATTGGGATGGTATAGATGAACCCACCCCAATATCCCAGATCACTAAAGTAGAAAAACAGAATAATCTGGCTATAAATGTCTTTGGGCACGAAGGTAACACAACAATAGTACACAGGGTCAGCCCGGTGAAGGATCGCCAAGTTATCAATATATTCATGATCCAGCGAGGTGACAAGTATCACTACACATGGATAAAACACTTTAGCAGGCTGTTGTATGACCAATCGGCACACAGAGAAAAGACCCACTTCTGTGAACGATGCTTACATGGCTTCACCCGAGCTGATTTATTAGAATCCCACCGGGATGATTGTCAAGGTGTGGGGCAGACGGCCATACGAGTCGACATGCCTAAGGAAGGTGACAATATCCTAAAATTCAATAACCACAAGAACCAAATGTCTGTGCCTTATATTATATACGCCGACTTCGAAGCCTTAGTTGTGGGTGGGGATTCCCCCAGTGGTAGCTTCACCCACAAGACACAAGAGCATAAAGCCTGTTCGTTTGGATACATTGTCGTCCGTTGTGACGGGGAAACGAAAGCTCCGGTAGTGTATAGGGGCCCTGACGCGGCTGAAAGGTTTCTAACGTGTTTACAGGAGGAAGAAAAAATTATTAGGAATGCATTGTATAGAATCGCTCCCATGCGTATGACCCGAGCCGACAGGCTAGCTCACGCTAGTAGCACTAACTGTCACGTGTGCGACTCACCACTTAACGGTGATTCGGTGAGAGATCACTGTCACATAACTGGTAAGTATAGAGGCGCCGCTCACAACGCGTGCAACCTCAAGCTTAAAATCAACCCTAAGACAATAAACATCCCCGTTGTCTTTCACAACTTGAGAGGGTACGACTCACACTTGATCATGCAGGCCGTCGCGAAAATCGATGGTAATATAACGTGCATCCCCAACAACATGGAGAGATACATCTCCTTCAGCTTAAACGGACTTAGGTTCATTGACTCGTTTCAGTTCCTCCTGTCGTCACTCGACAGTCTGGTCAAGGCCAACAATACCTTCCCTATCACCGATCGATACACAGACGCCGAGACTAGACCCCTGCTTATGAGGAAGGGTGTGTACCCCTATGAGTACATGGATAGTTGGGCCAAGTTCACCGAGACCAGACTACCCCCTATTGACTGCTTTTATAGCAAGCTGAATGAGGCGTCCGTCTCACGAGATGATTACTCGCACGCGACTAACGTATGGAATAAACTGGGTTGTAAGAACCTGGGTGATTATCACGACCTGTACTTGAGGACAGATGTACTGCTGTTAGCCGACGTGTTTGAAACATTCAGGCGTACGTGTTTCAAGCAGTATAAACTCGACCCCGCATGGTATTACACCAGCCCAGGTCTGTCGTGGGACGCCTTGCTTAAAAAGACCGGAGTTAATTTGGAATTGCTCACAGATTACGACATGCACCTATTCATTGAGAAAGGTTTGCGAGGTGGGATTTCCATGGCATCCAAACGATACGCGAAAGCAAATAATCAATACGTGAAAGGTTACGATCCTAACAAACCAACCAATCACATTCTCTACCTCGACGCAAACAACCTGTACGGCTGGGCCATGAGTCAGTATCTACCTACAGGGGGATTCGAATGGGTACCACACGTTGATGTTATGGGGGTTGCACCAGATTCGAACAAAGGGTATATCCTCGAGGTTGACTTAGAGTATCCCAAGGAATTACACACATCGCACAACAGCTATCCCCTTGCACCCGAACGTATGAGGGTTAATACAGACTGGATGTCTGAGTACCAACATAACTTGTTAGGTGGGCGTGTGACAGACGTTGAAAAACTCGTGCCTAACTTAATGAATAAGACCAAGTATATCGTTCACTATCGCAACCTACAGCTGTACCTGTCGTTGGGTATGAGGCTGACCAAAATACACAGGGTGCTCATGTTCGACCAGAGCCCATGGATGGAGCCCTACATCAGAATGAACACAGACCTACGAAAAAAAGCCACCAGTGATTTTGAGAAAAATCTCTACAAGCTCATGAACAACTCGGTGTTTGGTAAGACTATGGAGAACCTGAGGAAACGCGTGACCGTGAAGCTGGTTAGATCTAGTGAGGAAGACAAGCTCAGGAAATTGATAGCCAGTCCGGCTTTCAACCGTAATAAAATATTTACAGACAACCTGGTTGCCATACACATGAAGAAAAGCCACATAAAATTCAACCGGCCTGTTTACGTGGGGATGAGCATCCTCGATTTATCCAAACACCTGATGTACGACTTTTACTACAACGAGCTCAAGAAACAGTACGGCGACAGGTGTGAAGTGCTGTACACTGACACGGATTCCCTGCTGATGGAGATTCGAACCGAGGACGTGTACGAGGACATGAAAAAGCATCTCGATTTATACGACACCAGCGACTACCCTAAGACCTATGCCCTACACAGTACGGTAAATAAAAAGGTCCTAGGTAAGATGAAGGACGAGTGTGCTGGCACGCCCATAGCCGAGTACATAGGTTTGAGACCTAAGATGTACTCCATACTGAAAGCCGACAATAGTGAGATCCGGAAGGCTAAGGGGGTTAAGAAGTATGTGGTGAAACAACACATCAAACACGCTAGATTCAAGGAAGCCCTGTTCAAGACCCGTACCTTTAGGCATAAAATGAACACACTTAGAAGTGATGGGCATAAGATATACGGACTGACTATAAACAAGACGTCCCTATCGCCTATGGACACGAAACGTTGGATAGCTATTGATGGAATAAACACATACGCGTATGGACATGAAAAAATTTGAGTCTATTTACTACAGCCCGCGTGGGTACTGGAAAGGAGCTAGCGCAGTAGATAAGCTAGCTAAACTAGCGCGAGTACCCCCGGAGGAAGCCAAAGCGTGGCTTGAAAAACAAGCCCTGTGGCAGATCTATTTGCCGGCACCACGCTACGTGCCTAGAAGGAGGTTCGGTATTAACATACCTAATAGCGTTCACCAGGCAGACCTACTGTTCCTACCCCACGACAAGAGGTACAAGTATGCCTTAACCGTAGTGGACGTAGCCAGTCGTTACAAGGAAGCCGAACCCTTGACCACGAAAGATTCGGCCCAGGTAGCCAGAGGATTCGAACGCATATACAAACGCAGCCCGCTGACGTGGCCAACAGAGCTGCAAGTTGACCCCGGACGGGAGTTCATGGGTGCCGTGTCACAACTGCTAGCCAAACACGATACAAAGGTCAGGCGTGGCACGGCCGGAGCCCATCGCAGCCAAGCCATAGTTGAGAGATTTAATAGGACTTTGGCTGAGCGCTTGTTCGGCTATCAGTATGCTAGGGAGATGGCCACCCCTGGAAAACGATCGACTGAATGGGTCACGAGGTTACCCAAGGTGGTGTCGGCAATCAACCATGAAGTCACCCGTCTCACCGGTAAGAAACCGGCAGACGCTATCAAACTAAAATCAATAGTTGCAGAGTCGGCCGCTCCATTGCGTGGGAAGGAGAAACAGATACCAGATAGGGCCCTAGTGAGGTATCTATACCAGCCGGGGGAACACGAGGGCGATAGCCGTAAGCGAGCCACCGATCCTATATGGTCAGTCAAAACTTACAACATAGATAAAGTGGATATGAAAGCCGACGAACCTAACTTATACTACTTGAGGGATGGGCCGGGTAGGGGTTTTGTAAGAGAAGAATTATTGATCGTACCGTACGGCACAGTGTTACCTCCTACCAAGGCACAGTAATTACCGCCAACTTTTTTGTAGTAGGGGTAATAGTAGCAAGAGCTAATGACCCAACCAAAGCCTTATTTACTAAATAAGGCTTTGTAGAGACATTTCTTGAAAGTGGTCCAGAACCCCTATTCCCTATACTACTTATCAACATTGGCCGTAAATGGACACATTCGGTGTTAATTTTTGTGTAAATGTAACTGCCGAGAAGACAATTCAAAATGGCGGTCATTTTCATTATTTTCAAAAGCAAATATATGTCACAAAACATATACACCCTTTAGCAATACACAAAAGTCACAATGACAGTTATCAGATTGATATTAGTAAAACTATCCATGATTAACTTTGAGATGTTGTCGGCCAGCAAACCAAATGTCATGAAAATGCTCACAGACCTCCACCACATAAAATGGCCTGTGAAAACCTGAGTATTAAAGGCCTTTTCATGAGCCAAAGACATCATACTAACTGAAGATAGTGTCAAACAAAGTCAGTACTGGGGAGACTACGACATCAGATTTTTCAGCTGCCTCCTCCTGTACTACTTCAATACCCTTGGATACAGCAAAAGGGTTCACCTTTTACGGTGTCTTGTCAGGAGTCTCGATCACAAGGAAAAGAGGCCAATACTCAATCGATGCAGAAGGTCTGTATCAGTAGGGTCAATTTCAAGTGGACATTTTTGTCTTTTGGGCGGAATTTCATAGGTGTAAGCCATGGTTAGTGTAATATGGTTCATCATCCGAGCCACCCACCCACCACGGAGTATCACAAGGACAATGCTAAAAGCATGTGGGTCTCCAACTTACAGCACCAAGGATACCCGGATGATCTACTCCAACAGAATAATTAATATTAATATTTCTACCAGATTGGCCCATGAGCCATATTAACTACGAGGTCGAAAATATCGGGGTTCATATTTTTCATACGACGACCTAGGGGAAAATATTACTTTCGCATGGTGAGGTGATGTCGAGAGCAATGCAAGGACGCCACGTCTCCTCTATAACGTTGCGTTCTAAATGAGGCCATTGTGGAAAACCAGCCCATATTTGAAAGTTGAGTTTGATAATAGATAGGCACACGCGTGCCTAAATATCTGTATATCCTTAGCTTCCGTTCGGTAAATACCAACATTCCAAATTGTGTCGTAAACATAGTTTCACATTAATTAGCAACAGTCTTATCAATAATAAACGTATTGCATTGTGCTTACGTCAACTTTCAGGGTGTACTGCACTCTGTAGACAGGTGTATGTTGGCACCCCAGAAAGGGTAATCCCGTGAATGGGTAATAGTGGATACATCATGGTTTGGAAATAGGTAAAAAGGTGAATCGGAGCTACAGATTTTCAAACCAGCTGGAATGATAGAGGAGGGTTCCTGATGGAGTGCTAGAGGGTCCAAACACAGATTCGTGAAAGTCAACTTTAGCACCCTAGAAAGGGTAATCCCGTGAAAGGGTAAAAGTGGATACATCATGGTTTGGAAATAGGTAAAAAGGTGAATCGGAGCTACAGATTTTCAAACCAGCTGAAATAATGGAGGAGGGTTCCTGATGGAATGCTAGAGGGTCCAAACACAGTTTCGTGAAAGTCAACTTTGGCACCCCAGGAAGGGTAATTCTGTGAAAGGGTAATAGGGGATACATCATGGTTTGGAAATAGGTAAAAAGGTGAATCGGAGCTACAGATTTTCAAATCAGCTGAAATGATAGAGGAGGGTTCCTGATTGAGTGCTAGAGGGTGAAGACAGTTTCATGAAAGTCAACTTTGGCACCCCAGGAAGGGAAATACCGTAAAAGGGTAATAGTGGATACATCATGGATTGGAAATTGGTAAAAAGGTAAATCGGAGCTACAGATTTTCAAACCAGCTGAAATAATGGAGGAGGGTTCCTGATGGAGTGCTAGAGGGTCCAAACACAGTTTCGTGAAAGTCAACTTTGGCACCTCAGGAAGGGTAATCAATTGAAAGGGTAATAGGGGATACATCATGGTTTGGAAATAGGTACAAAGGTGAATCGGAGCTATAGGTTTCAAAATCAGCTGAAATGATAGAGGAGGGTTCCTGATGGAGTGCTAAAAAGTCAAAACACAGTTTCATGAAAGTCAATTTTGGCACCCCAGGAAGGGTAATTTCATGAAAGGGTAAAAGGGGATACATCATGGTTTGGAAATAGGCAAAAAAGTGAATCTGGGCTACAGCTCTTAAAACCAGCAGAAATGATAGAGGAGGGTACCTGATGGAATGGTAGAGGGTCCAAACACAGTTTCGTGAAAGTCAACTTTGGCACCCCAGGAAGGGTAATCCCGTGAAAGTGTAATAGTGGATACATCATGGTTTGGAAATAGGTAAAAAGGTGAATCGGAGCTATAGGTTTTCGAACCAGCTGAAATTATAGAGGAGGGTTCCTGATGGAGTGCTAGAGGATCCAAACACAGTTTCGTGAAAGTCAACTTTGGCACCCCAGGAAGGGTAATCAATTGACATGGCAATAGGGGATACATCATGGTTTGGAAATAGGTAAAAAGGTGAATCGGAGCTATAGGTTTTCGAACCAGCTGAAATGATAGAGGAGGGTTCCTGATGGAGTGCTAGAGGGTCCAAGCACAGTTTCGTGAAAGTCAACTTTGGCAACCCAGGAAGGGTAATGCCGTAATTGGGTAATAGTGGATACATCATGGTTTCCAATTAGGCATAAAGGTGAATCGGAGCTACAGATTTTCAAACCAGCTGAAAAAATGGAGGGGGGTTCCTGATGGAGTGCTAGAGGGTCCAAACACACTTTCGTGAAATTCAACTTTGGCACCCCAGGAAGGGTAATCCCAAAAAAGTGTAATACTGGATACATTATGGTTTGGAAATAGGTGAAAAGGTGAATCTGAGCTACAGATTTTCATACCAGCTGAAATGATAGAGGAGTTTTTCTGATGGAGTTCTAGAGGGTCCAAACAGAGTTTCGTGAAAGTCAACTTTGGCACCCCAGAAAGGGTAATTCTGTGAAAGGATAATACGGGATACATCATGGTTTGGAAATAGGCATAAAGGTGAATCGGAGCTGCAGATTTTCAAACCAGCTGAAATGATAGAGGAGGGTTCCTTATGGAGTGCTAGAGGGTGAAGACAGTTTCCTGAAAGTCAACTTTGGCACCCCAGGAAGGGAAATGCCGTGAATTGGTAATAGTGGATACATCATGGTTTGGAAATTGGTAAAAAGGTAAATCGGAGCTACAGATTTTCAAACCAGCTGAAATGATGGAGGAGGGTTTCTGATGGAGTGCTGCAGGGTCCAAACACAGTTTCGTGAAAGTCAACTTTGGAACCCGTGGAAGGGTAATCAATTGAAAGGGTGATAGGGTATACATCATGGTTTGGAAATAGGTAAAAAGGTGAATCGGAGGTACAGCTCTTAAAACCCGCTGAAATGATAGAGGAGGGTTCCTGATGGAGTGCTAGAGGGTCAAAACAGTTTCATGAAACTCAACTTTGGCACCCCAGGAAGGGTAAATCTGTGAAAGGGTAATAGTGGATACATCATGGTTTCCAATTAGGCATAAAGGTGAATCGGAGCTACAGATTTTCAAACCAGCTGAAATGATGGAGGGGGGTTCCTGATGGAGTGCTAGAGGGTCCAAACACAGTTTCATGAAAGTCAACTATGGCACCCCAGGAAGGGTAATGCCGTAAAAGGGTAATAGTCGATACATCATGGTTTGGAAATTAGTAAAAAGGTAAATCGGAGCTACAACTCTTAACACCAGCTGAAATGATAGAGGAGGGTTCCTGATGGAGTGCTAGAGGGTCAAAACATAGTTTCATGAAAGTCAACTTTGGCACCCCAGGATTGGTAATCCCGTGAAAGGGTGGTAGGGCTTACATCATGTTTGGAAATAGGTGAAAAGGTGAATCTGAGCTACAGATTTTCATACCAGCTGAAATGATAGAGGAGGGTTTCTGATGGAGTTCTAGAGGGTCCAAACACAGTTTTATGAAAGTCAACTTTGGCACCCCGGGAAGGGTAATCCCGTGAAAGGGTAATAGTGGATACATCATGGTTTGGAAATAGGTAAAAAAGTGAATCGAAACTACGGCTCTTAAAAACAGCTGAAATGATAGAGGAGTGTTCCTGATGGAGTGCTACAGGGTCCAAACACAGTTTCGTGAAAGTCAACTTTTGCACAACAGGAAGGATAACTCTGTGAAAGGTTGATAGTGGATACATCATGGTTTAGAAATAGGTGAAAAAGTGAATCGAAACTACGGTTCTTAAAAACAGCTGAAGTGATAGAGGAGGGTTCCTGATGGAGTGCTAGAGGGTCAAAACACAGTTTCATGAAAGTCAACTTTGGCACCCCAGGAAGGGTAATTCTGTGAAAGGGTAAAAGTAGATACATCATGGTTTCCAAATAGGCATAAAGGTGAATCGGAGCTACTGATTTTCAAACCAGCTCAAGTGGTAGAGGAGGGTTCCTGATGGAGTGCTAGAGGGTGAAAACAGTTTCATGAAAGTCAACTTTGGCACCCCAGGAAGGGAAATGCCGTAAAAGGGTAATAGTGGATACATCATGGTTTGGAAATACGGATAAAGGTAAATCGGAGCTACAGATTTTCAAACCAACTGAAATGATAGAGGGGGGTTCCTGATGGAGTGCTAGAGGGTCCAAACACAGTTTCATGAAAGTCAACTTTGGCACCCCAGGAAGGGTAATTGTGTGAAAGGGTAATAGTAAATACATCATGGTTTCCAAATAGGCATAAAGTTGAATTGGAGCTATAGGTTTTGAAACCAGCTCAAGTGGTAGAGGAGGGTTCCTGATTGAGAGCTAGAGGGTGAAAACAGTTTCATGAAAGTCAACTTTGGCACCCCAGGAAGGGTAATGGCGTGAAAGGGTAATAGTGGATACATCATGGTTTCGAAATTAGTAAAAAGGTAAATCGGAGCTACAGATTTTCAAACCAGCTATAATGATAGAGGAGTGTTCCTGATGGAGTACTAGAGGGTCAAAACACAGTTTCATGAAAGTCAACTTTGGCACCCCAGGAAGGGTAAATCTGTGAAAGGGTAATAGTGGATACATCATGGTTTCCAATTAGGCATAAAGGTGAATCGGAGCTACAGATTTTCAAACCAGCTGAAATGATGGAGGGGGGTTCCTGATGGAGTGCTAGAGGGTCCAAACACAGTTTCATGAAAGTCAACTTTGGCACCCCAGGAAGGGTAACTCTGAGAAAAGGGTAATAGTAGAAACATCATTTGGCACCCGAGGAAGGGTAATGCCGTAAAAGGGTAATAGGGGATACATCATAGTTTGGAAATAGGTAAAAAGGTGAATCGGAGCTACAGCTCTTAAAACCCGCTGAAATGATAGAGGAGGGTTCCTGATGGATTGCTACAGGGTCCAAACACAGTTTCGTGAAAATTCAACTTTGGCACCCGAGGAAGGGTAATCAATTGAAAGGGTGAGAGGGGATACATCATGGTTTGGAAATAGGTAAAAAGGTGAATCGGAGGTACAGCTCTTAAAACCCGCTGAAATGATAGAGGAGGGTTCCTGATGGAGTGCTTGAGGGTCAAAACAGTTTCATGAAAGTCAACTTTGGCACCCCAGGAAGGGTAAATCTGTGAAAGGGTAATAGTGGATACATCATGGTTTCCAATTAGGCATAAAGGTGAATCGGAGCTACAGATTTTCAAACCAGGTGAAATGATGGAGGGGGGTTCCTGATGGAGTGCTAGAGGGTCAAAACACAGTTTCATGAAAGTCAACTTTGGCACCCCAGGAAGGGTAATTCTGTGAAAGGGTAATAGTAGATACATCATTGTTTCCAAATAGGCATAAAGGTGAATCGGAGCTACAGATTTTCAAACCAGCTCAAGTGGTAGAGGAGGGTTCCTGATGGAGTGCTAGAGGGTGAAAACAGTTTCATGAAAATCAACTTTGGCACCCCAGGAAGGGTAATGCCGTAAAAGGGTAATAGTGGATACATCATGGTTTGGAAATACGGATGAAGGTGAATCGGAGCTACAGATTTTCAAACCAGCTGAAATGATAGAGGGGGGGTCCTGATGGAGTGCTAGAGGGTCCAAACACAGTTTCATGAAAGTCAACTTTGGCACCACAGGAAGGGTAGTTCTGTGAAAGGTTAATAGTGGATACATCATGGTTTGGAAATAGGCAAAAAAGTGAATCTGGGCTACAGCTCTTAAAACCAGCAGAAATGATAGAGGAGGGTACCTGATGGAATGGTAGAGGGTCCAAACACAGTTTCGTGAAAGTCAACTTTGGCACCCCAGGAAGGGTAATTCTGTGAAAGGGTAATAGTGGATACATCATGGTTTGGAAATAGGCAAAAAAGTGAATCTGGGCTACAGCTCTTAAAACCAGCAGAAATGATAGAGGAGGGTACCTGATGGAATGGTAGAGGGTCCAAACACAGTTTCGTGAAAGTCAACTTTGGCACCCCAGGAAGGGTAATCCCGTGAAAGTGTAATAGTGGATACATCATGGTTTGGAAATAGGTAAAAAGGTGAATCGGAGCTATAGGTTTTCGAACCAGCTGAAATTATAGAGGAGGGTTCCTGATGGAGTGCTAGAGGATCCAAACACAGTTTCGTGAAAGTCAACTTTGGCACCCCAGGAAGGGTAATCAATTGACATGGCAATAGGGGATACATCATGGTTTGGAAATAGGTAAAAAGGTGAATCGGAGCTATAGGTTTTCGAACCAGCTGAAATGATAGAGGAGGGTTCCTGATGGAGTGCTAGAGGGTCCAAGCACAGTTTCGTGAAAGTCAACTTTGGCAACCCAGGAAGGGTAATGCCGTAATTGGGTAATAGTGGATACATCATGGTTTCCAATTAGGCATAAAGGTGAATCGGAGCTACAGATTTTCAAACCAGCTGAAAAAATGGAGGGGGGTTCCTGATGGAGTGCTAGAGGGTCCAAACACACTTTCGTGAAATTCAACTTTGGCACCCCAGGAAGGGTAATCCCAAAAAAGTGTAATACTGGATACATTATGGTTTGGAAATAGGTGAAAAGGTGAATCTGAGCTACAGATTTTCATACCAGCTGAAATGATAGAGGAGTTTTTCTGATGGAGTTCTAGAGGGTCCAAACAGAGTTTCGTGAAAGTCAACTTTGGCACCCCAGAAAGGGTAATTCTGTGAAAGGATAATGCGGGATACATCATGGTTTGGAAATTGGTAAAAAGGTAAATCGGAGCTACAGATTTTCATACCAGCTGAAATGATAGAGGAGTTTTTCTGATGGAGTTCTAGAGGGTCCAAACAGAGTTTCGTGAAAGTCAACTTTGGCACCCCAGAAAGGGTAATTCTGTGAAAGGATAATGCGGGATACATCATGGTTTGGAAATTGGTAAAAAGGTAAATCGGAGCTACAGATTTTCAAACCAGCTGAAATGATAGAGGAGGGTTCCTTATGGAGTGCTAGAGGGTGAAGAGAGTTTCCTGAAAGTCAACTTTGGCACCCCAGGAAGGGAAATGCCGTGAATTGGTAATAGTGGATACATCATGGTTTGGAAATTGGTAAAAAGGTAAATCGGAGCTACAGATTTTCAAACCAGCTGAAATGATGGAGGAGGGTTTCTGATGGAGTGCTGCAGGGTCCAAACACAGTTTCGTGAAAGTCAACTTTGGAACCCGTGGAAGGGTAATCAATTGAAAGGGTGATAGGGTATACATCATGGTTTGGAAATAGGTAAAAAGGTGAATCGGAGGTACAGCTCTTAAAACCCGCTGAAATGATAGAGGAGGGTTCCTGATGGAGTGCTAGAGGGTCAAAACAGTTTCATGAAAGTCAACTTTGGCACCCCAGGAAGGGTAAATCTGTGAAAGGGTAATAGTGGATACATCATGGTTTCCAATTAGGCATAAAGGTGAATCGGAGCTACAGATTTTCAAACCAGCTGAAATGATGGAGGGGGGTTCCTGATGGAGTGCTAGAGGGTCCAAACACAGTTTCATGAAAGTCAACTATGGCACCCCAGGAAGGGTAATGCCGTAAAAGGGTAATAGTCGATACATCATGGTTTGGAAATTAGTAAAAAGGTAAATCGGAGCTACAACTCTTAACACCAGCTGAAATGATAGAGGAGGGTTCCTGATGGAGTGCTAGAGGGTCAAAACATAGTTTCATGAAAGTCAACTTTGGCACCCCAGGATTGGTAATCCCGTGAAAGGGTGGTAGGGCTTACATCATGTTTGGAAATAGGTGAAAAGGTGAATCTGAGCTACAGATTTTCATACCAGCTGAAATGATAGAGGAGGGTTTCTGATGGAGTTCTAGAGGGTCCAAACACAGTTTTATGAAAGTCAACTTTGGCACCCCGGGAAGGGTAATCCCGTGAAAGGGTAAAAGTGGATACATCATGGTTTGGAAATAGGTAAAAAAGTGAATCGAAACTACGGCTCTTAAAAACAGCTGAAATGATAGAGGAGTGTTCCTGATGGAGTGCTACAGGGTCCAAACACAGTTTCGTGAAAGTCAACTTTTGCACAACAGGAAGGATAACTCTGTGAAAGGTTGATAGTGGATACATCATGGTTTAGAAATAGGTGAAAAAGTGAATCGAAACTACGGCTCTTAAAAACAGCTGAAGTGATAGAGGAGGGTTCCTGATGGAGTGCTAGAGGGTCAAAACACAGTTTCATGAAAGTCAACTTTGGCACCCCAGGAAGGGTAATTCTGTGAAAGGGTGATAGTGGATACATCATGGTTTGGAAAGAGGCATAAAGGTGAATCGGAGCTATAGGTTTAAAAACCAGCTCAAATGATAGAGGAGGGTTGCTGATGGAGTGCTAGAGGGTGAAAACAGTTTCATGAAAGTCAACTTTGGCACCCCAGGAAGGGTAATTCTGTGAAAGGGTAAAAGTAGATACATCATGGTTTCCAAATAGGCATAAAGGTGAATCGGAGCTACTGATTTTCAAACCAGCTCAAGTGGTAGAGGAGGGTTCCTGATGGAGTGCTAGAGGGTGAAAACAGTTTCATGAAAGTCAACTTTGGCACCCCAGGAAGGGAAATGCCGTAAAAGGGTAATAGTGGATACATCATGGTTTGGAAATACGGATAAAGGTAAATCGGAGCTACAGATTTTCAAACCAGCTGAAATGATAGAGGGGGGTTCCTGATGGAGTGCTAGAGGGTCCAAACACAGTTTCATGAAAGTCAACTTTGGCACCCCAGGAAGGGTAATTGTGTGAAAGGGTAATAGTAAATACATCATGGTTTCCAAATAGGCATAAAGTTGAATTGGAGCTATAGGTTTTGAAACCAGCTCAAGTGGTAGAGGAGGGTTCCTGATTGAGAGCTAGAGGGTGAAAACAGTTTCATGAAAGTCAACTTTGGCACCCCAGGAAGGGTAATGGCGTGAAAGGGTAATAGTGGATACATCATGGTTTCGAAATTAGTAAAAAGGTAAATCGGAGCTACAGATTTTCAAACCAGCTATAATGATAGAGGAGTGTTCCTGATGGAGTACTAGAGGGTCAAAACACAGTTTCATGAAAGTCAACTTTGGCACCCCAGGAAGGGTAAATCTGTGAAAGGGTAATAGTGGATACATCATGGTTTCCAATTAGGCATAAAGGTGAATCGGAGCTACAGATTTTCAAACCAGCTGAAATGATGGAGGGGGGTTCCTGATGGAGTGCTAGAGGGTCCAAACACAGTTTCATGAAAGTCAACTTTGGCACCCCAGGAAGGGTAATTCTGTGAAAGGGTAATAGTAGATACATCATTGTTTCCAAATAGGCATAAAGGTGAATCGGAGCTACAGATTTTCAAACCAGCTCAAGTGGTAGAGGAGGGTTCCTGATGGAGTGCTAGAGGGTGAAAACAGTTTCATGAAAATCAACTTTGGCACCCCAGGAAGGGTAATGCCGTAAAAGGGTAATAGTGGATACATCATGGTTTGGAAATACGGATAAAGGTGAATCGGAGCTACAGATTTTCAAACCAGCTGAAATGATAGAGGGGGGGTCCTGATGGAGTGCTAGAGGGTCCAAACACAGTTTCATGAAAGTCAACTTTGGCACCACAGGAAGGGTAGTTCTGTGAAAGGTTAATAGTGGATACATCATGGTTTCCAATTAGGCATAAAGGTGAATCGGATCTACAGATTTTCAAACCAGCTGAAATGATAGAGGAGGGTTCCTGATGGAGTGCTAGAGGGTCCAAACACAGTTTCATGAAAGTCAACTTTGGCACCCCAGAAAGGGTAATTCTGTGAAAGGGTAATAGGAAATACATCATGGTTTCCAAATAGGCATAAAGTTGAATTGGAGCTATAGGTTTTGAAACCAGATCAAGTGGTAGAGGAGGGTTCCTGATTGAGAGCTAGAGGGTGAAAACAGTTTCATGAAAGTCAACTTTGGCACCCCAGGAAGGGTAATGCCGTGAAAGGGTAATAGTGGATACATCATGGTTTCGAAATAAGTAAAAAGGTAAATCGGAGCTCCAGATTTTCAAACCAGCTCAAATGATAGAGGAGGGTTCCTGATGGAGTACTAGAGGGTCAAAACACAGTTTCATGAAAGTCAACTTTGGCACCAGAGGAAGGGTAAATCTCTGAAAGGGTAATGGTGGATACATCATGGTTTGGAAATAGGTGAAAAGGTGAATCGGAGCTACAGATCTTTAAACCAGCTGAAATGATAGAGGAGGGTTCCTGATGTAGTGCTAGAGGGTCAAAACATAGTTTCATGAAAGTCAACTTTGGCACCCCAGGATTGGTAATCCCGTGAAAGGGTAGTAGGGCTTACATCATGGTTTGGAATTAGGTGAAAAGGTGAATCTGAGCTACAGATTTTCATACCAGCTGAAATGATAGAGGAGGGTTTCTGATGGAGTTCTAGAGGGTCCAAACACAGTTTTATGAAAGTCAACTTTGGCACCCCGGGAAGGGTAATCCCGTGAAAGGGTAATAGTGGATACATCATGGTTTGGAAATAGGTAAAAAAGTGAATCGAAACTACGCCTCTTAAAAACAGCTGAAATGATAGAGGAGTGTTCCTGATGGAGTGCTAGAGGGTCCAAACACAGTTTCGTGAAAGTCAACTTTTGCACGACAGGAAGGATAACTCTGTGAAAGGTTGATAGTGGATACATCATGGTTTAGATATAGGTAAAAAAGTGAATCGAAACTACGGCTCTTAAAAACAGCTGAAATGATAGAGGAGGGTTCCTGATGGAGTGCTAGAGGGTGAAGATAGTTTCATGAAAGTCAACTTTGGCACCCCAGGAAGGGCAATGCCGTGAAAGGGTAGTTGTGGATACATCATGGTTTGGAAATTGGTAAAAAGGTAAATCTGGAACTAAAGATTTTCAAAGCAGCTGAAATGTCAGAGGAGGGTTCCTGAAGGAGTGCTAGAGGGTCCAAAAACAGTTTCGTGAAAGTCAACTTTTGCACAACAGGAAGGATAACTCTGTAAAAGGTTGATAGTGAATACATCATGGTTTAGAAATAGGCAAAAAAGTGAATCGACACTACGGCTCTTAAAAACAGCTGAAGTGATAGAGGAGGGTTCCTGATGGAGTGCTAGAGGGTCCAAACACAGTTTCGTGAAAGTCATCTTTGGCACCCCAGGAAGGGTAATCCCGTGAAAGGGTAAAAGTGGATACATCATGGTTTGGAAATTGGTAAAAAGGTGAATCGGAGCTACAGATTTTCAAACCAGCTGAAATGACAGAGGAGGGTTCCTGATGGAGTGCTAGAGGGTCCAAACACAGTTTCATGAAAGTCAACTTTGGCACCCCAGGAAGGGTAATCAATTGAAATGGCAATTGGGGATACATCATGGTTTGGAAATAGGTAAAAAGGTGAATCGGAGCTACAGATTTTCAAACCAGCTGAAATGATAGAGGAGGGTTCCTGATGGAGTGCTAGAGGGTCCAAACACAGTTTCGTGAAAGTCAACTTTGGCACCCCAGGAAGAGTAATCAATTGAAATGGTAATAGGGGATACATCATGGTTTGGAAAAAGGTAAAAAATTGAATCGGACCTACAGATTTTCAAACCAGCTGAAATGATAGAGGAGGGTTCCTGATGGAGTGCTAGAGGGTCCAAACACAGTTTCATGAAAGTCAACTTTGGCACCCCAGGAAGGGTAATCAATGGAAATGGCAATTGGGGATACATCATGGTTTGGAAATAGGTAAAAAATTGAATTGGACCTACAGATTTTCAAACCACCTGAAATGATAGAGGAGGGTTCCTGATGGAGTGCTAGAGGGTCAAAACACAGTTTCATGAAAGTCAACTTTGGCACCCCAGGATTGGTAATACCGTGAGAAAGTGATAGTGGATACATCATGGTTTGGAAATAGATAAAAAGGTGAATCGGAGCTACACCTCTTAAAACCAGCTCAAATGATAGAGGAGGGTTCCTGATGGAGTGCTAGAGGGTCCAAACACAGTTTCATGAAAGTCAACTTTGGAACCCAGGATTGGTAATTCTGTGAAAGGGTAATAGTAGATACATCATGGTTTGGAAATAGGCATCAAGGTAAATCGGAACTATAGGTTTTTAAACCAGCTAAAATGATAGAGGATTGTTCCTCATGGAGTGCTAGAGGGTCAAAACACAGTTTCTTGAAAGTCAACTTTGGCACCCCAGGAAGGGTAATCCAGTGAAAGGGTAATAGTGGATACATCATGGATTGCAAATAGGTGAAAACGTGAATCGGAGTTACAGCTCTTAAAACAAGCTGAAATGATAGAGGAGGGTTCCTGATGGAGTGCTAGAGGGTCGTAAAACAGTTTCGTGAAAGTCAACTTTGGCACCCTAGAAAGGGTAATCATTTGAAATGGTAATAGTGGATACATCATGGTTTGGAAATAGGTAAAAAGGTGAATCGGAGCTACAGATTTTCAAACCAACTGAAATGATAGAGGAGGGTTCCTGATGGAGTGCTAGAGGGTCCAAACACAATTTCATGAAAGTCAACTTTGGCACCCCAGGAAGGGTAATTGTGTGAAAGGGTAATAGGGAATACATCATGGTTTGGAAATAGGTAAAAAGGTGAATCGGAGCTACAGATTTTCAAACCAGCTGAAATAATAAAGGAGGGTTCCTGATGGAGTGCTAAAAGGTCAAAACACAATTTCATGAAAGTCAACTTTGGCACCCCAGGAAGGGTAATTCTGTGAAAGGGTAATAGGGGATACATCATGGTTTGGAAATAGGTAAAAAGGTGAATTGGAGCTACAGCTCTTAAAACCAGCTCAAATGATAGAGGAGGGATCCTGATGGAGTGCTAGAGGGTCCAAACACAGTTTCATGAAAGTCAACTTTGGCACCCCAGGATTGGTAATACCGTGAGATAGTGATAGCGAATACATCATGGTTTGGAAATAGATAAAAAGGTGAATCGGAGCTACAGCTCTTAAAACCAGCTCAAATGATAGAGGAGGGTTCCTGATGGAGTGCTAGAGGGTCCAAACACAGTTTCATGAAAGTCAACTTTGGCACCCCAGGAAGGGTAATTCTGTGAAAGGGTAACAGTGGATACATCATGGATTGCAAATAGGTGAAAACGTGAATCGGAGTTACAGCTCTTAAAACAAGCTGAAATGATAGAGGAGGGTTCCTGATGGAGTGCTAGAGGGTCCAAACACAGTTTCTTGAAAGTCAACTTTGGCACCCAAGGAAGGGTAATCCCGTGAAAGGGTAATAGCGGATACATCATGGATTGCAAATAGGTGAAAACGTGAATCGGAGCTACAGCTCTTAAAACAAGCTGAAATGATAGAGGAGGGTTCCTGATGGAGTGCTAGAGGGTCCAAAGACACTTTCTTGAAAGTCAACTTTGGCACCCCAGGAAGGGTAATCCAGTGAAAGGGTAATAGTGGATACATCATGGTTTGTAAATAGGTGAAAACGTGAATCGGAGCTACAGATTTTCAAACCAGCTGAAATGATAGAGGAGGGTTCCTGATGGACTGCTAGAGGGTGAAAACACAGTTGCATGAAAGTCAACTTTGACACCCCAGGAAGGGTAATTCCGTGAAAGGTTAATGGTGGATACATCATGGTTTGGAAATAAGCATAAAGGTGAATCGGAGCTATAGGTTTTAAAACCAGCTAAAATGATAGAGGAGGTTTTTCTGGTGGAGTGCTAGAGGGTCAAAACATATTTTCCCGAAAGTCAACTTTGGCACCCCAGGAAGGGTAATGCTGTGAAAGGGTAATAGTGCATACATCATGGTTTGGAAATAGGTAAGAAGGTGAATCGGATCTACAGATTTTCAAACCAGCTGAAATGATAGAGGAGGGTTCCTGATGGAGTGCTAGAGGGTGAAAACAGCTTCATGAAAGTCAACTTTGGCACCCCAGGAAGTGTAGTCCCGTGATAGGATAATGGGGGATACATCATGGATTGGAAATAGGTAAAAAACTGAATCGGAGCTACGGCTCTTAAAACAAGCTCAAATGATAGAGGAGGGTTCCTGATGGAGTGCTAGAGGGTCCAAACACAGTTTCGTGAAAGTCAACTTTGGCACCCCAGGAAGAGTAATCATTTGAAATGGTAATAGGGGATACATCATGGTTTGGAAATAGGCAAAAAATTGAATCGGAGCTACAGATTTTCAAACCACCTGAAATGATAGAGGAGGGCTCCTGATGGAGTGCTAGAGGGTCCAAACTCAGTTTCGTGAAAGTCAACTTTGGCACCCCAGGAAGAGTAATCAATTTAAATGGTGATTGGGGATACATCATGGTTTGGAAATAGGTAAAAAGGTGAATCGGAGCTACAGCTCTTAAAACCAGCTGAAATGATAGAGGATTGTTCCTGATGGAGTGCTAGATTGTCAAAACACAGTTTCATGAAAGTCAACTTTGGCACCCCAGGATTGGTAATTCTGTGAAAGGGTAATAGTGGATACATCATGGTTTGGAAATAGGCTTAAAGTTGAATCGGAGCTATAGGTTTTTAAGCCAGCTAAAATGATAGAGGATTGTTCCTGATGGAGTGCTAGAGGGTCCAAACACAGTTTCTTGAAAGTCAACTTTGGCACCCCAGGATTGGTAATTCTGTGAAAGGGTAATAGTAGATACATCATGGTTTGGAAATAGGCATCAAGGTGAATCGGAGCTATAGGTTTTTAAACCAGCTATAATGATGGAGGATTGTTCCTGATGGAGTGCTAGAGGGTCCAAACACAGTTTCATGAAAGTCAACTTTGGCACCCCAGGAAGGGTAATCCAGTGAAAGGGTATTAGCGGATACATCATGGATTGCAAATAGGTGAAAACGTGAATCGGACTTACAGCTCTTAAAACAAGCTGAAATGATAGAGGAGGGTTCCTGATGGAGTGCTAGAGGGTCCAAACACAGTTTCGTGAAAGTCAACTTTGGCACCCCAGGAAGAGTAATCAATTGAAATGGTAACAGGGGATACATCATGGTTTGGAAATATGTAAAAAGGTAAATCGGAGCTACAGATTTTCAAACCAGCTGAAATGATGGAGGAGAGTTCCTGATGGAGTGCTAGAGGGTCCAAACACAGTTTCTTGAAAGTCAACTTTGGCACCCCAGGATTGGTAATTCTGTGAAAGGGTAATAGTAGATACATCATGGTTTGGAAATAGGCTTAAAGGTGAATTGGAGCTATAGGTTTTTAAACCAGCTAAAATGATAGAGGATTGTTCCTGATGGAGTGCTAGAGGGTCCAAACACAGTTTCTTGAATGTCAACTTTGGCACCCCAGGAAGGGTAATCCAGTGAAAGGGTAATAGCGGATACATCATGGATTGCAAATAGGTGAAAACGTGAATCGGAGTTACAGCTCTTAAAACAAGCTGAAATGATAGAGGAGGGCTCCTGATGGAGTGCTAGAGGGTCCAAACACAGTTTCGTGAAAGTCAACTTTGGCACCCCAGGAAGGGTAATTCCGTGAAAGGTTAATGGTGGATACATCATGGTTTGGAAATAAGCATAAAGGTGAATCGGAGCTATAGGTTTTAAAACCAGCTCAAATGATAGAGGAGGGATCCTGATGGAGTGCTAGAGGGTCCAAACACAGTTTCATGAAAGTCAACTTTGGCACCCCAGGATTGGTAATACCGTGAGATAGTGATAGCGAATACATCATGGTTTGGAAATAGATAAAAAGGTGAATCGGAGCTACAGCTCTTAAAACCAGCTCAAATGATAGAGGAGGGTTCCTGATGGAGTGCTAGAGGGTCCAAACACAGTTTCATGAAAGTCAACTTTGGCACCCCAGGAAGGGTAATTCTGTGAAAGGGTAACAGTGGATACATCATGGATTGCAAATAGGTGAAAACGTGAATCGGAGCTACAGCTCTTAAAACAAGCTGAAATGATAGAGGAGGGTTCCTGATGGAGTGCTAGAGGGTCCAAACACAGTTTCTTGAAAGTCAACTTTGGCACCCAAGGAAGGGTAATCCCGTGAAAGGGTAATAGCGGATACATCATGGATTGCAAATAGGTGAAAACGTGAATCGGAGCTACAGCTCTTAAAACAAGCTGAAATGATAGAGGAGGGTTCCTGATGGAGTGCTAGAGGGTCCAAAGACACTTTCTTGAAAGTCAACTTTGGCACCCCAGGAAGGGTAATCCAGTGAAAGGGTAATAGTGGATACATCATGGTTTGTAAATAGGTGAAAACGTGAATCGGAGCTACAGATTTTCAAACCAGCTGAAATGATAGAGGAGGGTTCCTGATGGACTGCTAGAGGGTGAAAACACAGTTGCATGAAAGTCAACTTTGACACCCCAGGAAGGGTAATTCCGTGAAAGGTTGATGGTGGATACATCATGGTTTGGAAATAAGCATAAAGGTGAATCGGAGCTATAGGTTTTAAAACCAGCTCAAATGATAGAGGAGGTTTTTCTGGTGGAGTGCTAGAGGGTCAAAACATATTTTCCCGAAAGTCAACTTTGGCACCCCAGGAAGGGTAATGCCGTGAAAGGGTAATAGTGCATACATCATGGTTTGGAAATAGGTAAGAAGGTGAATCGGATCTACAGATTTTCAAACCAGCTGAAATGATAGAGGAGGGTTCCTGATGGAGTGCTAGAGGGTGAAAACAGTTTCATGAAAGTCAACTTTGGCACCCCAGGAAGTGTAATCCCGTGATAGGATAATGGGGGATACATCATGGATTGGAAATAGGTAAAAAACTGAATCGGAGCTACGGCTCTTAAAACAAGCTCAAATGATAGAGGAGGGTTCCTGATGGAGTGCTAGAGGGTCCAAACACAGTTTCGTGAAAGTCAACTTTGGCACCCCAGGAAGAGTAATCATTTGAAATGGTAATAGGGGATACATCATGGTTTGGAAATAGGTAAAAAATTGAATCGGAGCTACAGATTTTCAAACCACCTGAAATGATAGAGGAGGGCTCCTGATGGAGTGCTAGAGGGTCCAAACTCAGTTTCGTGAAAGTCAACTTTGGCACCCCAGGAAGAGTAATCAATTTAAATGGTGATTGGGGATACATCATGGTTTGGAAATAGGTAAAAAGGTGAATCGGAGCTACAGCTCTTAAAACCAGCTGAAATGATAGAGGATTGTTCCTGATGGAGTGCTAGATTGTCAAAACACAGTTTCATGAAAGTCAACTTTGGCACCCCAGGATTGGTAATTCTCTGAAAGGGTAATAGTGGATACATCATGGTTTGGAAATAGGCTTAAAGTTGAATCGGAGCTATAGGTTTTAAAACCACCTGAAATGATAGAGGAGGGTTCCTGATGGAGTGCTAGAGGGTCCAAACACAGTTTCATGAAAGTCAACTTTGGCACCCCAGGATTGGTAATACCGTGAAAGGGTGATAGTGGATACATCATGGTTTGGAAATAGATAAAAAGGTGAATCGGAGCTACAGATTTTCAAACCAGCTGAAATGATAGAGGAGGGTTCCTGATGGAGTGCTAGAGGGTCCAAACACAGTTTCATGAAAGTCAACTTTGGCACCCCAGGAAGGGTAATTCTGTGAAAGGGTAATAGGGGATACATCATGGTTTGGAAGTAGGTAAAAAGGTAAATCGGAGTTACAGATTTTGAAACCAGCTGAAATAATAGAGGGGGGTTCCTGATGGAGTGCTAGAGGGTCCAAACACAGTTTCATGAAAGTCAACTTTGGCACCCCAGGAAGGGTAATTCTGTGAAAGGGTAATAGGGGATACATCATGGTTTGGAAATAGGTAAAAAGGTGAATCGGAGTTACAGATTTTTAAACCAGCTGAAATAATAGAGGAGGGTTCCTGATGGAGTGCTAGAGGGTCCAAACACAGTTTCGTGAAAGTCAACTTTGGTACCCCAGGAAGGGTAACCAATTGAAATGGTTATAGTGGATACATCATTGTTTGGAAATAGGAAAAAAGGTGAATCGGAGCTACAGATTTTCAAACCAGCTGAAATGATAGAGGAAGGTTCCTGATGGAGTGCTAGATGGTCCAAACACAGTTTCATGAAAGTCAACTTTGGCACCCCAGGAAGGGTAATTCTGTGAAAGGGTAATAGGGGATACATCATGGTTTGGAAATAGGCTTAAAGGTGAATCGGAGTTACAGATTTTCAAACCAGCTGAAATAATAGAGGAGGGTTCCTGATGGAGTGCTAGAGGGTCAAAACACACTTTCATGAAAGTCAACTTTGGTACCCCAGGAACGGTAATTCTGTGAAATTGTAGCAGTGGATACATCATGGTTTGGAAATAGGCATCAAGGTGAATCGGAGCTATAGGTTTTTAAACCAGCTACAATGATAGAGGAGGGTTCCTGATGGAGTGCTAGAGGGTCCAAACACAGTTTCGTGAAAGTCAACTTTGGCACCCAAGGAAGGGTAATCCCGTGAAAGGGTAATAGCGGATACATCATAGATTGCAAATAGGTGAAAACGTGAATCGGAGCTACAGCTCTTAAAACAAGCTGAAATGATAGAGGTGGGTTCCTGATGGAGTGCTAGAGGGTCCAAACACAGTTTCGTGAAAGTCAACTTTGGCACCCCAGGAAGGGTAACCAATTGAAATGGTTATAGTGGATACATCATTGTTTGGAAATAGGAAAAAAGGTGAATCGGAGCAACAGATTTTCAAACCAGCTGAAATGATAGAGGAAGGTTCCTGATGGAGTGCTAGATGGTCCAAACACAGTTTCATGAAAGTCAACTTTGGCACCCAAGGTTTGGTAATTCTGTGAAAGGGTAATAGTAGATACATCATGGTTTGGAAATAGGTAAAAAGGTGAATCGGAGCTATAGGTTTTTAAACCAGCTAAAATGATAGAGGAGAGTTTCTGATGGAGTGGTAGAGGGTCCAAACACAGTTTCGTGAAAGTCAACTTTGGCACCCCAGGAAGGGTAATCAATTGAAATGGTAATAGTGGATACATAATGGTTTGGAAATAGGTAAAAAGGTGAATCGGAGTTACAGATTTTCAAACCAGCTAAAATAATAGATGAGGGTTCCTGATGGAGTGCTAAAAGGTCAAAACATACTTTCATGAGAGTCAACTTTGGTACCCCAGGAAGGGTAATTCTGTGAAAGGGTAATAGTAGATACATCATGGTTTGGAAATAGGTTAAAAGGTGAATCGGAGCTACAAATTTTCAAACCACCTAAAATGATAGAGGAGGGCTCCTGATGGAGTGCTAGAGGGTCCAAACACAGTTTCATGAAAGTCAACTTTGGCACCCCATGATTGGTAATACCGTGAAAGGGTGATAGTGGATAGATCATGGTTTGGAAATAGATAAAAAGGTGAATCGGAGTTACAGATTTTCAAACCAGCTGAAATAATAGAGGAGGGTTCCTGATGGAGTGCTAGAGAGTCCAAACACAGTTTCATGAAAGTCAACTTTGGCACCCCAGGAAGGGTAATTCTGTGAAAGGGTAATAGCGGATACATCATGCTTTGGAAATTAGTAAAAAGGTGAATCGGAGTTACATATTTTCAAACCAGCTGAAATAATAGAGGAGGGTTCCTGATGGAGTGCTAAAAGGTCAAAACACACTTTCATGAAAGTCAACTTTGGCACCCCAGGAAGGGTAATTCTGTGAAAGGGTAATAGTAGATACATCATGGTTTGGAAATAGGCACAAAGGTGAATCTTAGCTATAGGTTTTAAAACCAGTTCAAATGATAGAGGAGGGTTCCTGATTGAGTGGTAGAGGGTGAAAACAGTTTCATGAAAGTCAACTTTGGCACCCCAGGAAGGGTAATGCCGTGAAAGGGTAATAGTGGATACATCATGGCTTGGAAATTAGTAAAAAGGTAAATCGGAGCTGCAGATTTTCAAACCAGCTGAAATGATAGAGGAGGGCTCCTGATGGACTGTTAGAGGGTGAAAACACAGTTGCATGAAAGTCAACTTTGACACCCCAGGAAGGGTCATTCCGTGAAAGGGGAATGGTGGATGCATCATGGTTTGGAAATAAGCATAAAGGTTCATCGGAGCTATAGGTTTTAAAACCAGCTCAAATGATAGAGGAGGTTTTTCTGGTGGAGTGCTAGAGGGTCCAAACACATTTTCCCGAAAGTCAACTTTGACACCCCAGGAAGGGTAATCCCGTGAAAGAGTATTAGTGGATACATCATGGTTTGGAAATAGGCAAAAAATTGAATCGGAGCTACGGCTCTTAAAACAAGCTCAAATGAGAGAGGAGGGTTCCTGATGGAGTGCTAGAGGGTCCAAACACAGTTTCGTGAAAGTCAACTTTGGCACCCCAGGAAGAGTAATCAATTGAAATGGTAATAGGGGATACATCATGGTTTGGAAATAGTTAAAAAATTGAATCGGAGCTACAGATTTTCAAACCACCTGAAATGATAGAGGATTGTTCCTGATGGAGTGCTAGAGGGTCCAAGCACAGTTTCATGAAAGTCAACTTTGGCACCCCAGGATTGGTAATACCGTTAGAGACTCATAGTGGATACATCATGGTTTGGAAATAGATACAAAGGTGAATCGGAGCTACAGCTCTTAAAACCAGCTCAAATGATAGAGGAGGGTTCCTGATGGAGTGCTAGAGGGTCCAAACACAGTTTCGTGAAAGTCAACTTTGGCACCCCAGGAAGGGTAATCAATTGACGTGGTAATAGGGGATACATCATGGTTTGGAAATAGGTAAAAAGGTGAATCGGAGCTACAGATTTTCAAACCAGCTGACATGATAGAGGAGGGTTCCTGATGGAGTGCTAGAGGGTCCAAACACAGTTTCATGAAAGTCAACTTTGGCACCCCAGGAAGGGTAATTCTGCGAAAGGGTAATAGGGGATACATCATGGTTTGGAAATAGGTAAAAAGGTGAATCGGAGTTACAGATTTTCAAACCAGCTGAAATAATAGAGGAGGGTTCCTGATGGAGTGCTAAAAGGTCAAAACACACTTTCATGAAAGTCAACTTTGGTACCCCAGGAACGGTAATTCTGTGAAAGGGTAACAGTGGATACATCATGGTTTGGAAATAGGCTTAAAGGTGAATCGGAGCTATAGGTTTTTAAACCAGCTAAAATGATAGAGGATTGTTCATGATGGAGTGCTAGAGGGTCCAAACACAGTTTCGTGAAAGTCAACTTTGGCACCCCAGGAAGGGTAATCAATTGAAGTGGTAATAGTGGATACATCATTGTTTGGAAATAGGAAAAAAGGTGAATCGGAGCTACAGATTTTCAAACCACCTGAAATGATAGAGGAAGGTTCCTGATGGAGTGCTAGAGGGTCCAAACACAGTTTCATGAAAGTCAACTTTGTCACCCCAGGATTGGTAATTCTGTGAAAGGGTAATAGTAGATACATCATGGTTTGGAAATAGGCATCAAGGTGAATCGGAGCTATAGGTTTTTAAACCAGCTAAAGTGATAGAGGATTGTTCCTGATGGAGTGCTAGAGGGTCCAAACACAGTTTCTTGAAAGTCAACTTTGGCACCCCAGGAAGGGTAATCCCGTGAAAGGGTAACAGCGGATACATCATGGATTGCAAATAGGTGAAAAAGTGAATCGGAGTTACAGCTCTTAAAACAAGCTGAAATGATAGAGGAGGGTTCCTGATGGAGTGCTAGAGGGTCCAAACACAGTTTCGTGAAAGTCAACTTTGGCACCCCAGGAAGGGTAATCAATTGAAATGGTAATAGGGGATACATAATGGTTTGGAGATAGGTAAAAAGGTGAATCGGAGGTACAGATTTTCAAACCAGCTGAAATAATAGAGGAGGGTTCCTGATGGAGTGCTAAAAGGTCAAAACACAGTTTCATGAAAGTCAACTTTGGTACCCCAGGAAGGGTAATCCCGTGAAAGTGTAATAGTGGATACATCATGGTTTGGAAATAGGCATTAATGTGAATCGGAGCTATAGGTTTTAAAACCAGCTGAAATGATAGAGGAGGGTTCCTGATGGAGTGCTAGAGGGTCCAAACACAGTTTCATGAATGTCAACTTTGGCACCCCAGGATTGGTAATACCGTGAAAGGGTAATAGTGGATACATCATGGCTTGGAAATTAGTAAAAAGGTAAATCGGAGCTGCAGATTTTCAAACCAGCTGAAATGATAGAGGAGGGCTCCTGATGGACTGCTAGAGGGTGAAAACACAGTTGCATGAAAGTCAACTTTGACACCCCAGGAAGGGTCATTCCGTGAAAGGGGAATGGTGGATGCATCATGGTTTGGAAATAAGCATAAAGGTTCATCGGAGCTATAGGTTTTAAAACCAGCTCAAATGATAGAGGAGGTTTTTCTGGTGGAGTGCTAGAGGGTCCAAACACATTTTCCCGAAAGTCAACTTTGACACCCCAGGAAGGGTAATCCCGTGAAAGAGTATTAGTGGATACATCATGGTTTGGAAATAGGCAAAAAATTGAATCGGAGCTACGGCTCTTAAAACAAGCTCAAATGAGAGAGGAGGGTTCCTGATGGAGTGCTAGAGGGTCCAAACACAGTTTCGTGAAAGTCAACTTTGGCACCCCAGGAAGGGTAATCAATTGACGTGGTAATAGGGGATACATCATGGTTTGGAAATAGGTAAAAAGGTGAATCGGAGCTACAGATTTTCAAACCAGCTGACATGATAGAGGAGGGTTCCTGATGGAGTGCTAGAGGGTCCAAACACAGTTTCATGAAAGTCAACTTTGGCACCCCAGGAAGGGTAATTCTGCGAAAGGGTAATAGGGGATACATCATGGTTTGGAAATAGGTAAAAAGGTGAATCGGAGTTACAGATTTTCAAACCAGCTGAAATAATAGAGGAGGGTTCCTGATGGAGTGCTAAAAGGTCAAAACACACTTTCATGAAAGTCAACTTTGGTACCCCAGGAACGGTAATTCTGTGAAAGGGTAACAGTGGATACATCATGGTTTGGAAATAGGCTTAAAGGTGAATCGGAGCTATAGGTTTTTAAACCAGCTAAAATGATAGAGGATTGTTCATGATGGAGTGCTAGAGGGTCCAAACACAGTTTCGTGAAAGTCAACTTTGGCACCCCAGGAAGGGTAATCAATTGAAATGATAATAGTGGATACATCATTGTTTGGAAATAGGAAAAAAGGTGAATCGGAGCTACAGATTTTCAAACCACCTGAAATGATAGAGGAAGGTTCCTGATGGAGTGCTAGAGGGTCAAAACACAGTTTCATGAAAGTCAACTTTGGCACCCCAGGATTGGTAATACCGTTAGAGACTCATAGTGGATACATCATGGTTTGGAAATAGGTAAAAAGGTGAATCGGAGCTACAGATTTTCAAACCAGCTGACATGATAGAGGAGGGTTCCTGATGGAGTGCTAGAGGGTCCAAACACAGTTTCATGAAAGTCAACTTTGGCACCCCAGGAAGGGTAATTTTGCGAAAGGGTAATAGGGGATACATCATGGTTTGGAAATAGGTAAAAAGGTGAATCGGAGTTACAGATTTTCAAACCAGCTGAAATAATAGAGGAGGGTTCCTGATGGAGTGCTAAAAGGTCAAAACACACTTTCATGAAAGTCAACTTTGGTACCCAGGAACGGTAATTCTGTGAAAGGGTAACAGTGGATACATCATGGTTTGGAAATAGGCTTAAAGGTGAATCGAAGCTATAGGTTTTTAAACCAGCTAAAATGATAGAGGATTGTTCATGATGGAGTGCTAGAGGGTCCAAACACAGTTTCGTAAAAGTCAACTTTGGCACCCCAGAAAGGGTAATCAATTGAAATGGTAATAGTGGATACATCATTGTTTGGAAATAGGAAAAAAGGTGAATCGGAGCTACAGATTTTCAAACCACCTGAAATGATAGAGGAAGGTTCCTGATGGAGTGCTAGAGGGTCCAAACACAGTTTCATGAAAGTCAACTTTGGCACCCCAGGATTGGTAATTCTGTGAAAGGGTAATAGTAGATACATCATGGTTTGGAAATAGGCATCAAGGTGAATCGGAGCTATAGGTTTTTAAACCAGCTAAAGTGATAGAGGATTGTTCCTGATGGAGTGCTAGAGGGTCCAAACACAGTTTCTTGAAAGTCAACTTTGGCACCCCAGGAAGGGTAATCCCGTGAAAGGGTAACAGCGGATACATCATGGATTGCAAATAGGTGAAAAAGTGAATCGGACTTACAGCTCTTAAAACAAGCTGAAATGATAGAGGAGGGTTCCTGATGGAGTGCTAGAGGGTCCAAACACAGTTTCGTGAAAGTCAACTTTGGCACCCCAGGAAGGGTAATCAATTGAAATGGTAATAGGGGATACATAATGGTTTGGAGATAGGTAAAAAGGTGAATCGGAGGTACAGATTTTCAAACCAGCTGAAATAATAGAGGAGGGTTCCTGATGGAGTGCTAAAAGGTCAAAACACAGTTTCATGAAAGTCAACTTTGGTACCCCAGGAAGGGTAATCCCGTGAAAGTGTAATAGTGGATACATCATGGTTTGGAAATAGGCATTAATGTGAATCGGAGCTATAGGTTTTAAAACCAGCTGAAATGATAGAGGAGGGTTCCTGATGGAGTGCTAGAGGGTCCAAACACAGTTTCATGAATGTCAACTTTGGCACCCCAGGATTGGTAATACCGTGAAAGGGTGATAGTGGATACATCATGGTTTGGAAATAGATAAAAAGGTGAATCGGAGCTACAGATTTTCAAACCAGCTGAAATGATAGAGGAGGGTTCCTGATGGAGTGCTAGAGGGTCCAAACACAGTTTCATGAAAGTCAACTTTGGCACCCCAGGAAGGGTAATTCTGTGAAAGGGTAATAGGGGATACATCATGGTTTGGAAATAGGTAAAAAGGTGAATCGGAGTTACAGATTTTCAAACCAGCTGAAATAATAGAGGAGGTTTCCTGATGGAGTGCTAGAGAGTCCAAACACAGTTTCATGAAAGTCAACTTTGGCACCCCAGGAAGGGTAATTCTGTGAAAGGGTAATAGTAGATACATCATGGTTTGGAAATAGGCACAAAGGTGAATCGGAGCTATAGGTTTTAAAACCAGCTCAAATGATAGAGGAGGGTTCCTGATTGAGTGGTAGAGGGTGAAAACAGTTTCATGAAAGTCAACTTTGGCACCCCAGGAAGGGTAATGCCGTGAAAGGGTAATAGTGGATACATCATGGCTTGGAAATTAGTAGAAAGGTAAATCGGAGCTGCAGATTTTCAAACCAGCTGAAATGATAGAGGAGGGCTCCTGATGGACTGCTAGAGGGTGAAAACACAGTTGCATGAAAGTCAACTTTGACACCCCAGGAAGGGTCATTCCGTGAAAGGGGAATGGTGGATGCATCATGGTTTGGAAATAAGCATAAAGGTTCATCGGAGCTATAGGTTTTAAAACCAGCTCAAATGATAGAGGAGGTTTTTCTGGTGGAGTTCTAGAGGGTCCAAACACATTTTCCCGAAAGTCAACTTTGACACCCCAGGAAGGGTAATCCCGTGAAAGAGTATTAGTGGATACATCATGGTTTGGAAATAGGTAAGAAGGTGAATCGGATCTACAGATTTTCAAACCAGCTGAAATGATAGAGGAGGGTTCCTGATGGAGGGCTAGAGGGTGAAAACAGTTTTATGAAAGTCAACTTTGGCACCCCAGGAAGGGTAATCCCGTGATAGGATAATGGGGGATACATCATGGTTTGGAAATAGGCAAAAAATTGAATCGGAGCTACGGCTCTTAAAACAAGCTCAAATGAGAGAGGAGGGTTCCTGATGGAGTGCTAGAGGGTCCAAACACAGTTTCGTGAAAGTCAACTTTGGCACCCCAGGAAGAGTAATCAATTGAAATGGTAATAGGGGATACATCATGGTTTGGAAATAGTTAAAAAATTGAATCGGAGCTACAGATTTTCAAACCACCTGAAATGATAGAGGATTGTTCCTGATGGAGTGCTAGAGGTTCCAAGCACAGTTTCATGAAAGTCAACTTTGGCACCCCAGGATTGGTAATACCGTTAGAGACTCATAGTGGATACATCATGGTTTGGAAATAGATACAAAGGTGAATCGGAGCTACAGCTCTTAAAACCAGCTCAAATGATAGAGGATTGTTCCTGATGGAGTGCTAGAGGGTCCAAACACAGTTTCGTGAAAGTCAACTTTGGCACCCCAGGAAGGGTAATCAATTGAAGTGGTAATAGGGGATACATCATGGTTTGGAAATAGGTAAAAAGGTAAATCGGAGCTACAGATTTTCAAACCAGCTGAAATGATAGAGGAGGGTTCCTGATGGAGTGCTAGAGGGTCCAAACACAGTTTCATGAAAGTCAACTTTGGCACCCCAGGAAGGGTAATTCTGTGAAAGGGTAATAGGGGATACATCATGGTTTGGAAATAGGTAAAAAGGTGAATCGGAGCTACAGATTTTCAAACCAGCTGAAATAATAGAGGAGGGTTCCTGATGGAGTGCTAAAAGGTCAAAACACACTTTCATGAAAGTCAACTTTGGTACCCCAGGAACGGTAATTCTGTGAAAGGGTAACAGTGGATACATCATGGTTTGGAAATAGGCTTAAAGGTGAATCGGAGCTATAGGTTTTTAAACCAGCTAAAATGATAGAGGATTGTTCATGATGGAGTGCTAGAGGGTCCAAACACAGTTTCGTGAAAGTCAACTTTGGCACCCCAGGAAGGGTAATCCCGTGAAAGGGTAATAGCGGATACATCATAGATTGCAAATAGGTGAAAACGTGAATCGGAGCTACAGCTCTTAAAACAAGCTGAAATGATAGAGGAGGGTTCCTGATGGAGTGCTAGAGGGTCCAAACACAGTTTCGTGAAAGTCAACTTTGGCACCCCAGGAAGGGTAGTCAATTGAAATGGTAATAGTGGATGCATCATTGTTTGGAAATAGGAAGAAAGGTGAATCGGAGCTACAGATTTTCAAACCACCTGAAATGATAGAGAAAGGTTCCTGATGGAGTGCTAGAGGGTCCAAACACAGTTTCATGAAAGTCAACTTTGGCACCCCAGGATTGGTAATTCTGTGAAAGGGTAAAAGTAGATACATTATGGTTTGGAAATAGGCATCAAGGTGAATCGGAGCTATAGGTTTTTAAACCAGCTAAAGTGATAGAGGATTGTTCCTGATGGAGTGCTAGAGGGTCCAAACACAGTTTCGTGAAAGTCAACTTTGGCACCCCAGGAAGAGTAATCAATTGAAATGGTAATAGGGGATACATCATGGTTTGGAAATAGTTAAAAAATTGAATCGGAGCTACAGATTTTCAAACCACCTGAAATGATAGAGGATTGTTCCTGATGGAGTGCTAGAGGGTCCAAGCACAGTTTCATGAAAGTCAACTTTGGCACCCCAGGATTGGTAATACCGTTAGAGACTCATAGTGGATACATCATGGTTTGGAAATAGATACAAAGGTGAATCGGAGCTACAGCTCTTAAAACCAGCTCAAATGATAGAGGAGGGTTCCTGATGGAGTGCTAGAGGGTCCAAACACAGTTTCGTGAAAGTCAACTTTGGCACCCCAGGAAGGGTAATCAATTGAAGTGGTAATAGGGGATACATCATGGTTTGGAAACAGGTAAAAAGGTAAATCGGAGCTACAGATTTTCAAACCAGCTGAAATGATAGAGGAGGGTTCCTGATGGAGTGCTAGAGGGTCCAAACACAGTTTCATGAAAGTCAACTTTGGCACCCCAGGAAGGGTAATTCTGTGAAAGGGTAATAGGGGATACATCATGGTTTGGAAATAGGTAAAAAGGTGAATCGGAGTTACAGATTTTCAAACCAGCTGAAATAATAGAGGAGGGTTCCTGATGGAGTGCTAAAAGGTCAAAACACACTTTCATGAAAGTCAACTTTGGTACCCCAGGAACGGTAATTCTGTGAAAGGGTAACAGTGGATACATCATGGTTTGGAAATAGGCTTAAAGGTGAATCGGAGCTATAGGTTTTTAAACCAGCTAAAATGATAGAGGATTGTTCATGATGGAGTGCTAGAGGGTCCAAGCACAGTTTCGTGAAAGTCAACTTTGGCACCCCAGGAAGGGTAATCCCGTGAAAGGGTTATAGCGGATACATCATAGATTGCAAATAGGTGAAAACGTGAATCGGAGCTACAGCTCTTAAAACAAGCTGAAATGATAGAGGAGGGTTCCTGATGGAGTGCTAGAGGGTCCAAACACAGTTTCGTGAAAGTCAACTTTGGCACCCCAGGAAGGGTAGTCAATTGAAATGGTAATAGTGGATACATCATTGTTTGGAAATAGGAAAAAAGGTAAATCGGAGCTACAGATTTTCAAACCACCTGAAATGATAGAGGAAGGTTCCTGATGGAGTGCTAGAGGGTCCAAACACAGTTTCATGAAAGTCAACTTTGGCACCCCAGGATTGGTAATTCTGTGAAAGGGTAATAGTGGATACATCATGGTTTGGAAATATGTAAAAAGGTAAGACGGAGCTACAGATTTTCAAACCAGCTGAAATGATAGAGGAGAGTTTCTGATGGAGTGCTAGAGGGTCCAAACACAGTTTCGTGAAAGTCAACTTTGGCACCCCAGGAAGGGTAATCAAATGAAATGGTAATAGGGGATACATAATGGTTTGGAGATAGGTAAAAAGGTGAATCGGAGTTACAGATTTTCAAACCAGCTGAAATAATAGAGGAGGGTTCCTGATGGAGTGCTAAAAGGTCAAAACACAGTTTCATGAAAGTCAACTTTGGTACCCCAGGAAGGGTAATCCCGTGAAAGTGTAATAGTGGATACATCATGGTTTGGAAATAGGCATTAATGTGAATCGGAGCTATAGGTTTTAAAACCAGCTGAAATGATAGAGGAGGGTTCCTGATGGAGTGCTAGAGGGTCCAAACACAGTTTCATGAATGTCAACTTTGGCACCCCAGGATTGGTAATACCGTGAAAGGGTGATAGTGGATACATCATGGTTTGGAAATAGATAAAAAGGTGAATCGGAGCTACAGATTTTCAAACCACCTGAAATGATAGAGGAGGGTTCCTGATGGAGTGCTAGAGGGTCCAAACACAGTTTCATGAAAGTCAACTTTGGCACCCCAGGAAGGGTAATTCTGTGAAAGGGTAATAGTAGATACATCATGGTTTGGAAATAGGCATAAAGGTGATTCGGAGCTATATGTTTTAAAACCAGCTCAAATAAAAGAGGAGGGTTCCTGATTGAGTGGTAGAGGGTGAAAACAGTTTCATGAAAGTCAACTTTGGCACCCCAGGAAGGGTAATGCCGTGAAAGGGTAATAGTGGATACATCATGGTTTGGAAATTAGTAAAAAAGTAAATCGGAGCTGCAGATTTTCAAACCAGCTGAAATGATAGAGGAGGGCTCCTGATGGACTGCTAGAGGGTGAAAACACAGTTGCATGAAAGTCAACTTTGACACCCCAGGAAGGGTCATTCCGTGAAAGGGGAATGGTGGATGCATCATGGTTTTCAAACAAGCATAAAGGTTCATCGGAGCTATAGGTTTTAAAACCAGCTCAAATGATAGAGGAGGTTTTTCTGGTGGAGTGCTAGAGGGTCCAAAGACATTTTCCCGAAAGTCAACTTTGACACCCCAGGAAGGGTAATCCCGTGAAAGAGTATTAGTGGATACATCATGGTTTGGAAATAGGTAAGAAGGTGAATCGGAGCTACGGCTCTTAAAACAAGCTCAAATGAGAGAGGAGGGTTCCTGATGGAGTGCTAGAGGGTCCAAGCACAGTTTCATGAAAGTCAACTTTGGCACCCCAGGATTGGTAATACCGTTAGAGACTGATAGTGGATACATCATGGTTTGGAAATAGATACAAAGGTGAATCGGAGCTACAGCTCTTAAAACCAGCTCAAATGATAGAGGAGGGTTCCTGATGGAGTGCTAGAGGGTCCAAACACAGTTTCGTGAAAGTCAACTTTGGCACCCCAGGAAGGGTAATCAATTGAAATGGTAATAGGGGATACATCATGGTTTGGAAATAGGTAAGAAGGTAAATCGGAGCTACAGATTTTCAAACCAGCTGAAATGATAGAGGAGGGTTCCTGATGGAGTGCTAGAGGGTCCAAACACAGTTTCATGAAAGTCAACTTTGGCACCCCAGGAAGGGTAATTCTGTGAAAGGGTAATAGGGGATACGTCATGGTTTGGAAATAGGTAAAAAGGTGAATCGGAGTTACAGATTTTCAAACCAGCTGAAATAATAGAGGAGGGTTCCTGATGGAGTGCTAAAAGGTCAAAACACACTTTCATGAAAGTCAACTTTGGTACCCCAGGATTGGTAATTCTGTGAAAGGGTAATAGTGGATACATCATGGTATGGAAATAGGCTTAAAGGTGAATCGGAGCTATAGGTTTTTAAACCAGCTAAAATGATAGAGGATTGTTCATGATGGAGTGCTAGAGGGTCCAAACACAGTTTCGTGAAAGTCAACTTTGGCACCCCAGGAAGGGTAATCCCGAGAAAGGGTAACAGCGGATACATCATGTATTGCAAATAGGTGAAAAAGTGAATCGGAGTTACAGCTCTTAAAACAAGCTGAAATGATAGAGGAGGGTTCCTGATGGAGTGCTAGAGGGTCCAAACACAGTTTCGTGAAAGTCAACTTTGGCACCCCAGGAAGGGTAACCAATTGAAATGGTAATAGTGGATACATCATTGTTTGGAAATAGGAAAAAAGGTGAATCGGAGCTACAGATTTTCAAACCAGCTGAAATGATAGAGGAAGGTTCCTGATGGAGTGCTAGAGGGTCCAAACACAGTTTCATGAAAGTCAACTTTGGCACCCCAGGATTGGTAATTCTGTGAAAGGGTAATAGTAGATACATCATGGTTTGGAAATAGGCATCAAGGTGAATCGGAGCTATAGGTTTTTAAACCAGCTAAAATGATAGAGGATTGTTCCTGATGGAGTGCTAGAGGGTCCAAACACAGTTTCGTGAAAGTCAACTTTGGCACCCCAGGAAGGGTAATCCCGTGAAAGGGTAACAGCGGATACATCATGTATTGCAAATAGGTGAAAAAGTGAATCGGAGTTACAGCTCTTAAAACAAGCTGAAATGATAGAGGAGGGTTCCTGATGGAGTGCTAGAGGGTCCAAACACAGTTTCGTGAAAGTCAACTTTGGCACCCCAGGAAGGGTAATCAATTGAAATGGTAATAGGGGATACATCATGGTTTGGAAATATGTAAAAAGGTGAATCGGAGCTACAGATTTTCAAACCAGCTGAAATGATAGAGGAGAGTTTCTGATGGAGTGCTAGAGGGTCCAAACACAGTTTCATGAAAGTCAACTTTGGCACCCCAGGAAGGGTAATTCTGTGAAAGGGTAATAGGGGATACATCATGGTTTGGAAATAGGTAGAAAGGTGAATCGGAGCTACAGATTTTCAAACCAGCTGAAATGATAGAGGAGGGTTCCTGATGGAGTGCTAAAAGGTCAAAACACACTTTCATGAAAGTCAACTTTGGTACCCCAGGAAGGGTAATCCCGTGAAAGTGTAACAGTGGATACATCATGGTTTGGAAATAAGCATTAATGTGAATCGGAGCTATAGGTTTTAAAACCAGCTGAAATGATAGAGGAGGGTTCCTGATGGAGTGCTAGAGGGTCCAAACACAGTTTCGTGAAAGTCAACTTTGGCACCCCAGGAAGGGTAATTCTGTGAAAGGGTAATAGGGGATACATCATGGTTTGGAAATAGGTAAAAAGGTGAATCGGAGTTACAGATTTTCAAACCAGCTGAAATAATAGAGGAGGGTTCTTGATGGAGTGCTAAAAGGTCAAAACACACTTTCATGAAAGTCAACTTTGGCACCCCAGGAAGGGTAATTCTGTGAAAGGGTAATAGGGGATACATCATGGTTTGGAAATAGGTAAAAAGGTGAATCGGAGTTACAGATTTTCAAACCAGCTGAAATAATAGAGGAGGGTTCTTGATGGAGTGCTAAAAGGTCAAAACACACTTTCATGAAAGTCAACTTTGGCACCCCAGGAAGGGTAATCCCGTGAAAGTGTAGTAGTGGATACATCATGGTTTGGAAATAGGCATTAATGTGAATCGGAGCTATAGGTTTTAAAACCAGCTCAAATGATAGAGGAGGGTTCCTGATGGAGTGCTAGAGGGTCCAAACACAGTTTCGTGAAAGTCAACTTTGGCACCCCAGGAAGGGTAATCCCGTGAAAGGGTAACAGCGGATACATCATGTATTGCAAATAGGTGAAAAAGTGAATCGGAGTTACAGCTCTTAAAACAAGCTGAAATGATAGAGGAGGGTTCCTGATGGAGTGCTAGAGGGTCCAAACACAGTTTCGTGAAAGTCAACTTTGGCACCCCAGGAAGGGTAACCAATTGAAATGGTAATAGTGGATACATCATTGTTTGGAAATAGGAAAAAAGGTGAATCGGAGCTACAGATTTTCAAACCAGCTGAAGTGATAGAGGAAGGTTCCTGATGGAGTGCTAGAGGGTCCAAACACAGTTTCATGAAAGTCAACTTTGGCACCCCAGGATTGGTAATTCTGTGAAAGGGTAATAGTAGATACATCATGGTTTGGAAATAGGCATCAAGGTGAATCGGAGCTATAGGTTTTTAAACCAGCTAAAATGATAGAGGATTGTTCCTGATGGAGTGCTAGAGGGTCCAAACACAGTTTCGTGAAAGTCAACTTTGGCACCCCAGGAAGGGTAATCCCGTGAAAGGGTAACAGCGGATACATCATGTATTGCAAATAGGTGAAAAAGTGAATCGGAGTTACAGCTCTTAAAACAAGCTGAAATGATAGAGGAGGGTTCCTGATGGAGTGCTAGAGGGTCCAAACACAGTTTCGTGAAAGTCAACTTTGGCACCCCAGGAAGGGTAATCAATTGAAATGGTAATAGGGGATACATCATGGTTTGGAAATATGTAAAAAGGTGAATCGGAGCTACAGATTTTCAAACCAGCTGAAATGATAGAGGAGAGTTTCTGATGGAGTGCTAGAGGGTCCAAACACAGTTTCATGAAAGTCAACTTTGGCACCCCAGGAAGGGTAATTCTGTGAAAGGGTAATAGGGGATACATCATGGTTTGGAAATAGGTAGAAAGGTGAATCGGAGCTACAGATTTTCAAACCAGCTGAAATGATAGAGGAGGGTTCCTGATGGAGTGCTAAAAGGTCAAAACACACTTTCATGAAAGTCAACTTTGGTACCCCAGGAAGGGTAATCCCGTGAAAGTGTAGTAGTGGATACATCATGGTTTGGAAATAAGCATTAATGTGAATCGGAGCTATAGGTTTTAAAACCAGCTGAAATGATAGAGGAGGGTTCCTGATGGAGTGCTAGAGGGTCCAAACACAGTTTCATGAAAGTCAACTTTGGCACCCCAGGAAGGGTAATTCTGTGAAAGGGTAATAGGGGATACATCATGGTTTGGAAATAGGTAGAAAGGTGAATCGGAGCTACAGATTTTCAAACCAGCTGAAATGATAGAGGAGGGTTCCTGATGGAGTGCTAAAAGGTCAAAACACACTTTCATGAAAGTCAACTTTGGTACCCCAGGAAGGGTAATCCCGTGAAAGTGTAACAGTGGATACATCATGGTTTGGAAATAAGCATTAATGTGAATCGGAGCTATAGGTTTTAAAACCAGCTGAAATGATAGAGGAGGGTTCCTGATGGAGTGCTAGAGGGTCCAAACACAGTTTCGTGAAAGTCAACTTTGGCACCCCAGGAAGGGTAATTCTGTGAAAGGGTAATAGGGGATACATCATGGTTTGGAAATAGGTAAAAAGGTGAATCGGAGTTACAGATTTTCAAACCAGCTGAAATAATAGAGGAGGGTTCTTGATGGAGTGCTAAAAGGTCAAAACACACTTTCATGAAAGTCAACTTTGGCACCCCAGGAAGGGTAATTCTGTGAAAGGGTAATAGGGGATACATCATGGTTTGGAAATAGGTAAAAAGGTGAATCGGAGTTACAGATTTTCAAACCAGCTGAAATAATAGAGGAGGGTTCTTGATGGAGTGCTAAAAGGTCAAAACACACTTTCATGAAAGTCAACTTTGGCACCCCAGGAAGGGTAATCCCGTGAAAGTGTAGTAGTGGATACATCATGGTTTGGAAATAGGCATTAATGTGAATCGGAGCTATAGGTTTTAAAACCAGCTCAAATGATAGAGGAGGGTTCCTGATGGAGTGCTAGAGGGTCCAAACACAGTTTCGTGAAAGTCAACTTTGGCACCCCAGGAAGGGTAATCCCGTGAAAGGGTAACAGCGGATACATCATGTATTGCAAATAGGTGAAAAAGTGAATCGGAGTTACAACTCTTAAAACAAGCTGAAATGATAGAGGAGGGTTCCTGATGGAGTGCTAGAGGGTCCAAACACAGTTTCGTGAAAGTCAACTTTGGCACCCCAGGAAGGGTAACCAATTGAAATGGTAATAGTGGATACATCATTGTTTGGAAATAGGAAAAAAGGTGAATCGGAGCTACAGATTTTCAAACCAGCTGAAGTGATAGAGGAAGGTTCCTGATGGAGTGCTAGAGGGTCCAAACACAGTTTCATGAAAGTCAACTTTGGCACCCCAGGATTGGTAATTCTGTGAAAGGGTAATAGTAGATACATCATGGTTTGGAAATAGGCATCAAGGTGAATCGGAGCTATAGGTTTTTAAACCAGCTAAAATGATAGAGGATTGTTCCTGATGGAGTGCTAGAGGGTCCAAACACAGTTTCGTGAAAGTCAACTTTGGCACCCCAGGAAGGGTAATCCCGTGAAAGGGTAACAGCGGATACATCATGTATTGCAAATAGGTGAAAAAGTGAATCGGAGTTACAGCTCTTAAAACAAGCTGAAATGATAGAGGAGGGTTCCTGATGGAGTGCTAGAGGGTCCAAACACAGTTTCGTGAAAGTCAACTTTGGCACCCCAGGAAGGGTAATCAATTGAAATGGTAATAGGGGATACATCATGGTTTGGAAATATGTAAAAAGGTGAATCGGAGCTACAGATTTTCAAACCAGCTGAAATGATAGAGGAGAGTTTCTGATGGAGTGCTAGAGGGTCCAAACACAGTTTCATGAAAGTCAACTTTGGCACCCCAGGAAGGGTAATTCTGTGAAAGGGTAATAGGGGATACATCATGGTTTGGAAATAGGTAGAAAGGTGAATCGGAGCTACAGATTTTCAAACCAGCTGAAATGATAGAGGAGGGTTCCTGATGGAGTGCTAAAAGGTCAAAACACACTTTCATGAAAGTCAACTTTGGTACCCCAGGAAGGGTAATCCCGTGAAAGTGTAGTAGTGGATACATCATGGTTTGGAAATAAGCATTAATGTGAATCGGAGCTATAGGTTTTAAAACCAGCTGAAATGATAGAGGAGGGTTCCTGATGGAGTGCTAGAGGGTCCAAACACAGTTTCGTGAAAGTCAACTTTGGCACCCCAGGATTGGTAATACCGTGAAAGGGTGATAGTGGATACATCATGGTTTGGAAATAGATAAAAAGGTGAATCGGAGCTACAGATTTTCAAACCAGCTGAAATGATAGAGGAGGGTTCCTGATGGAGTGCTAGAGGGTCCAAACACAGTTTCATGAAAGTCAACTTTGGCACCCCAGGAAGGGTAATTCTGTGAAAGGGTAATAGGGGATACATCATGGTTTGGAAATAGGTAAAAAGGTGAATCGGAGTTACAGATTTTCAAACCAGCTGAAATAATAGAGGAGGGTTCTTGATGGAGTGCTAAAAGGTCAAAACACACTTTCATGAAAGTCAACTTTTGCACCCCAGGAAGGGTAATCCCGTGAAAGTGTAGTAGTGGATACATCATGGTTTGGAAATAGGCATTAATGTGAATCGGAGCTATAGGTTTTAAAACTAGCTCAAATGATAGAGGAGGGTTCCTGATGGAGTGCTAGAGGGTCCAAACACAGTTTCGTGAAAGTCAACTTTCGCACCCCAGGATTGGTAATACCGTGAAAGGGTGATAGTGGATACATCATGGTTTGGAAATAGATAAAAAGGTGAATCGGAGCTACAGATTTTCAAACCAGCTGAAATGATAGAGGAGGGTTCCTGATGGAGTGCTAGAGGGTCCAAACACAGTTTCATGAAAGTCAACTTTGGCACCCCAGGAAGGGTAATTCTGTGAAAGGGTAATAGGGGATACATCATGGTTTGGAAATAGGTAAAAAGGTGAATCGGAGTTACAGATTTTCAAACCAGCTGAAATAATAGAGGAGGGTTCCTGATGGAGTGCTAAAAGGTCAAAACACACTTTCATGAAAGTCAACTTTGGTACCCCAGGAAGGGTAATTCTGTGAAAGGGTAATAGGGGATACATCATGGTTTGGAAATAGGCATAAAGGTGAATCGGAGCTATAGGTTTTAAAAGCAGCTGAAATGATAGAGGAGGGTTCCTGATTGAGTGGTAGAGGGTGAAAACAGTTTCATGAAAGTCAACTTTGTCACGCCAGGAAGGGTAATGCCGTGAAAGGGTAATAGTGGATACATCATGGTTTGGAAATTAGTAAAAAGGTAAATCGGAGCTGCAGATTTTCAAACCAGCTGAAATGAGAGAGGAGGGCTCCTGATGGACTGCTAGAGGGTGAAAACACAGTTGCATGAAAGTCAACTTTGACACCCCAGGAAGGGTCATTCCGTGAAAGGGGAATGGTGGATGCATCATGGTTTGGAAATAAGCATAAAGGTTCATCGGAGCTATAGGTTTTAAAACTAGCTCAAATGATAGAGTAGGTTTTTCTGGTGGAATGCTAGAGGGTCCAAACACATTTTCGCGAAAGTCAACTTTGACACCCCAGGGAGGGTAATCCCGTGAAAGAGTATTAGTGGATACATCATGGTTTGGAAATAGGTAAGAAGGTGAATCGGATCTACAGATTTTCAAACCAGCTGAAATAATAGAGGAGGGTTCCTGATGGAGTGCTAAAAGGTCAAAACACACTTTCATGAAAGTCAACTTTGGTACCCCAGGAAGGGTAATTCTGTGAAAGGGTAATAGGGGATACATCATGGTTTGGAAATAGGCATGAAGGTGAATCGGAGCTATAGGTTTTAAAAGCAGCTGAAATGATAGAGGAGGGTTCCTGATTGAGTGGTAGAGGGTGAAAACAGTTTCATGAAAGTCAACTTTGGCACCCCAGGAAGGGTAATGCCGTGAAAGGGTAATAGTGGATACATCATGGTTTGGAAATTAGTAAAAAGGTAAATCGGAGCTGCAGATTTTCAAACCAGCTGAAATGATAGAGGAGGGCTCCTGATGGACTGCTAAAGGGTGAAAACACAGTTGCATGAAAGTCAACTTTGACACCCCAGGAAGGGTCATTCCGTGAAAGGGGAATGGTGGATGCATCATGGTTTGGAAATAAGCATAAAGGTTCATCGGAGCTACAGATTTTCAAACCAGCTCAAATGATAGAGGAGGTTTTTCTGGTGGAGTGCTAGAGGGTCCAAACACATTTTCCCGAAAGTCAACTTTGACACCCCAGGTAGGGTAATCCCGTAAAAGAGTATTAGTGGATACATCATGGTTTGGAAATAGGTAAGAAGGTGAATCGGATCTATAGATTTTCAAACCAGCTATAGTGATAGAGGAGGGTTCCTGATGGAGTGCTAGAGGGTGAAAACAGTTTTATGAAAGTCAACTTTGGCACAACAGGAAGGGTAATCCCGTGATAGGATAATGGGGGATACATCATGGTTTGGAAATAGGCAAAAAATTGAATCGGAGCTACGGCTCTTAAAACAAGCTCAAATGAGAGAGGAGGGTTCCTGATGGAGTGCTAGAGGGTCCAAACACAGTTTCGTGAAAGTCAACTTTGGCACCCCAGGAAGAGTAATCATTTGAAATGGTAATAGGGGATACATCATGGTTTGGAAATAGTTAAAAAATTGAATCGGAGCTACAGATTTTCAAACCACCTGAAATGATAGAGGAGGGTTCCTGATGGAGTGCTAGAGGGTCCAAGCACAGTTTCATGAAAGTCAACTTTGGCACCCCAGGATTGGTAATACCGTTAGAGACTGATAGTGGATACATCATGGTTTGGAAATAGATACAAAGGTGAATCAGAGCTACAGCTCTTAAAACCAGCTCAAATGATAGAGGAGGGTTCCTGATGGAGTGCTAGAGGGTCCAAACACAGTTTCGTAAAAAATAAACTTTGGCACCCCAGGAAGGGTAATCAATTGAAATGGTAACAGCGGATACATCATGGTTTGGAAATAGGTAAAAAGTTAAATCGGAGCTACAGATTTTCAAACCAGCTGAAATGATAGAGGAGAGTTCCTGATGGAGTGCTAGAGGGTCCAAACACAGTTTCGTGAAAGTCAACTTTGGCACCCCAGGAAGGGTAATCAATTGAAAAGGTAATAGTGGATACATCATTGCTTGGAAATAGGAAAAAAGGTGAATCGGAGCTACAGATTTTCAAACCAGCTGAAATGATAGAGGAAGGTTCCTGATGGAGTGGTAGAGGGTCCAAACACAGTTTCATGAAAGTCAACTTTGGCACCCCAGGATTGGTAATTCTGTGAAAGGGTAATAGTAGATACATCATGGTTTGGAAATAGGCATCAAGGTGAATCTGAGCTATAGGTTTTTAAACCAGCTAAAATGATAGAGGATTGTTCCTGATGGAGTGCTAGAGGGTCCAAACACAGTTTCTTGAAAGTCAACTTTGGCACCCCAGGAAGGGTAATCCCGTGAAAGGGTAACAGCGGATACATCATGGATTGCAAATAGGTGAAAAAGTGAATCGGAGCTACAGCTCTTAAAACAAGCTGAAATGATAGAGGAGGGTTCCTGATGGAGTGCTAGAGGGTCCAAACACAGTTTCGTGAAAGTCAACTTTGGCACCCCAGGAAGAGTAATCAATTGAAATGGTAATAGGGGATACATCATGGTTTGGAAATATGTAAAAAGGTAAATCGGAGCTACAGATTTTCAAACCAGCTGACATGATAGAGGAGAGTTTCTGATGGAGTGCTAGAGGGTTCAAACACAGTTTCGTGAAAGTCAACTTTGGCACCCCAGGAAGGGTAACCAATTGAAATGGTAATAGGGGATACATAATGGTTTGGAAATAGGTAAAAAGGTGAATCGGAGTTACAGATTTTCAAACCAGCTGAAATAATAGAGGAGCGTTCCTGATGGAGTGCTAAAAGGTCAAAACACACTTTCATGAAAGTCAACTTTGGTACCCCAGGAAGGGTAATTCTGTGAAAGGGTAATAGGGGATACATCATGGTTTGGAAATAGGTAAAAAGGTGAATCGGAGTTACAGATTTTCAATCCAGCTGAAATAATAGAGGAGGGTTCCTGAAGGAGTGCTAAAAGGTCAAAACACCCTTTCATGAAAGTCAACTTTGGTACCCCAGGAAGGGTAATTCTGTGAAAGGGTAATAGTAGATACATCATGGTTTGGAAATAGGCATAAAGGTGAATCGGAGCTATAGGTTTTAAAACCAGCTCAAATGATAGAGGAGGGTTCCTGATGGAGTGCTAGAGGGTCCAAACACAGTTTCTTGAAAGTCAACTTTGGCACCCCAGGATTGGTAATACCGTGAAATGGTGATAGTGGATACATCATGGTTTGGAAATAGATAAAAAGGTGAATCGGAGCTACAGATTTTCAAACCAGCTGAAATGATAGAGGAGGGTTCCTGATGGAGTGCTAGAGGGTCCAAACACAGTTTCATGAAAGTCAACTTTGGCACCCCAGGAAGGGTAATTCTGTGAAAGGGTAATAGGGGATACATCATGGTTTGGAAATAGGTAAAAAGGTGAATCGGAGTTACATATTTTCAAACCAGCTGAAATAATAGAGGAGGGTTCCTGATGGAGTGCTAAAAGGTCAAAACACACTTTCATGAAAGTCAACTTTGGTACCCCAGGAAGGGTAATTCTGTGAAAGGGTAATAGTAGATACATCATGGTTTGGAAATAGGCATAAAGGTGAATCGGAGCTATAGGTTTTAAAACCAGCTCAAATGATAGAGGAGGGTTCCTGATTGAGTGGTAGAGGGTGAAAACAGTTTCATGAAAGTCAACTTTGGCACCCCAGGAAGGGTAATGCCGTGAAAGGGTAATAGTGGATACATCATGGTTTGGAAATAGGTAAAAAGGTGGATCGGAGTTAGAGATTTTCAAACCAGCTGAAATGATAGAGGAGGGTTCCTGATGGAGTGCTAGAGGGTCCAAACACAGTTTCATGAAAGTCATCTTTGGCACCCAAGGATTGGTAATACCGTGAAATGGTGATAGTGGATACATCATGGTTTGGAAATAGATAAAAAGGTGAATCGGAGCTACAGATTTTCAAACCAGCTCAAATGATAGAGGAGGGTTCCTGATGGAGTGCTAGAGGGTCCAAACACAGTTTCATGAAAGTCAACTTTGGCACCCCAGGAAGGGTAATTCTGTGAAAGGGTAATAGGGGATACATCATGGTTTGGAAATAGGTAAAAAGGTGAATCGGAGTTACAGATTTTCAAACCAGCTGAAATAATAGAGGAGGGTTCCTGAAGGAGTGCTAAAAGGTCAAAACACACTTTCATGAAAGTCAACTTTGGTACCCCAGGAAGGGTAATTCTGTGAAAGGGTAATAGTAGATACATCATGGTTTGGAAATAGGCATAAAGGTGAATCGGAGCTATAGGTTTTAAAACCAGCTCAAATGATAGAGGAGGGTTCCTGATGAAGTGCTAGAGGGTCCAAACACAGTTTCTTGAAAGTCAACTTTGGCACCCCAGGATTGGTAATACCGTGAAATGGTGATAGTGGATACATCATGGTTTGGAAATAGATAAAAAGGTGAATCGGAGCTACAGATTTTCAAACCAGCTGAAATGATAGAGGAGGGTTCCTGATTGAGTGGTAGAGGGTGAAAACAGTTTCATGAAAGTCAACTTTGTCACGCCAGGAAGGGTAATGCCGTGAAAGGGTAATAGTGGATACATCATGGTTTGGAAATTAGTAAAAAGGTAAATCGGAGCTGCAGATTTTCAAACCAGCTGAAATGAGAGAGGAGGGCTCCTGATGGACTGCTACAGGGTGAAAACACAGTTGCATGAAAGTCAACTTTGACACCCCAGGAAGGGTCAATCCGTGAAAGGGGAATGGTGGATGCATCATGGTTTGGAAATAAGCATAAAGGTTCATCGGAGCTATAGGTTTTAAAACTAGCTCAAATGATAGAGGAGGTTTTTCTGGTGGAATGCTAGAGGGTCCAAACACATTTTCCCGAAAGTCAACTTTGACACCCCAGGGAGGGTAATCCCGTGAAAGAGTATTAGTGGATACATCATGGTTTGGAAATAGGTAAGAAGGTGAATCGGATCTACAGATTTTCAAACCAGCTGAAATAATAGAGGAGGGTTCCTGATGGAGTGCTAAAAGGTCAAAACACACTTTCATGAAAGTCAACTTTGGTACCCCAGGAAGGGTAATTCTGTGAAAGGGTAATAGGGGATACATCATGGTTTGGAAATAGGCATGAAGGTGAATCGGAGCTATAGGTTTTAAAAGCAGCTGAAATGATAGAGGAGGGTTCCTGATTGAGTGGTAGAGGGTGAAAACAGTTTCATGAAAGTCAACTTTGGCACCCCAGGAAGGGTAATGCCGTGAAAGGGTAATAGTGGATACATCATGGTTTGGAAATTAGTAAAAAGGTAAATCGGAGCTGCAGATTTTCAAACCAGCTGAAATGATAGAGGAGGGCTCCTGATGGACTGCTAAAGGGTGAAAACACAGTTGCATGAAAGTCAACTTTGACACCCCAGGAAGGGTCATTCCGTGAAAGGGGAATGGTGGATGCATCATGGTTTGGAAATAAGCATAAAGGTTCATCGGAGCTACAGATTTTCAAACCAGCTCAAATGATAGAGGAGGTTTTTCTGGTGGAGTGCTAGAGGGTCCAAACACATTTTCCCGAAAGTCAACTTTGACACCCCAGGTAGGGTAATCCCGTGAAAGAGTATTAGTGGATACATCATGGTTTGGAAATAGGTAAGAAGGTGAATCGGATCTACAGATTTTCAAACCAGCTATAGTGATAGAGGAGGGTTCCTGATGGAGTGCTAGAGGGTGAAAACAGTTTTATAAAAGTCAACTTTGGCACAACAGGAAGGGTAATCCCGTGATAGGATAATGGGGGATACATCATGATTTGGAAATAGGCAAAAAATTGAATCGGAGCTACGGCTCTTAAAACAAGCTCAAATGAGAGAGGAGGGTTCCTGATGGAGTGCTAGAGGGTCCAAACACAGTTTCGTGAAAGTCAACTTTGGCACCCCAGGAAGAGTAACCATTTGAAATGGTAATAGGGGATACATCATGGTTTGGAAATAGTTAAAAAATTGAATCGGAGCTACAGATTTTCAAACCACCTGAAATGATAGAGGAGGGTTCCTGATGGAGTGCTAGAGGGTCCAAGCACAGTTTCATGAAAGTCAACTTTGGCACCCCAGGATTGGTAATACCGTTAGAGACTGATAGTGGATACATCATGGTTTGGAAATAGATACAAAGGTGAATCAGAGCTACAGCTCTTAAAACCAGCTCAAATGATAGAGGAGGGTTCCTGATGGAGTGCTAGAGGGTCCAAACACAGTTTCGTAAAAAATAAACTTTGGCACCCCAGGAAGGGTAATCAATTGAAATGGTAACAGCGGATACATCATGGTTTGGAAATAGGTAAAAAGTTAAATCGGAGCTACAGATTTTCAAACCAGCTGAAATGATAGAGGAGAGTTCCTGATGGAGTGCTAGAGGGTCCAAACACAGTTTCGTGAAAGTCAACTTTGGCACCCCAGGAAGGGTAATCAATTGAAATGGTAATAGTGGATACATCATTGCTTGGAAATAGGAAAAAAGGTGAATCGGAGCTACAGATTTTCAAACCAGCTGAAATGATAGAGGAAGGTTCCTGATGGAGTGCTAGAGGGTCCAAACACAGTTTCATGAAAGTCAACTTTGGCACCCCAGGATTGGTAATTCTGTGAAAGGGTAATAGTAGATACATCATGGTTTGGAAATAGGCATCAAGGTGAATCGGAGCTATAGGTTTTTAAACCAGCTAAAATGATAGAGGATTGTTCCTGATGGAGTGCTAGAGGGTCCAAACACAGTTTCTTGAAAGTCAACTTTGGCACCCCAGGAAGGGTAATCCCGTGAAAGGGTAACAGCGGATACATCATGGATTGCAAATAGGTGAAAAAGTGAATCGGAGCTACAGCTCTTAAAACAAGCTGAAATGATAGAGGAGGGTTCCTGATGGAGTGCTAGAGGGTCCAAACACAGTTTCGTGAAAGTCAACTTTGGCACCCCAGGAAGAGTAATCAATTGAAATGGTAATAGGGGATACATCATGGTTTGGAAATATGTAAAAAGGTAAATCGGAGCTACAGATTTTCAAACCAGCTGACATGATAGAGGAGAGTTTCTGATGGAGTGCTAGAGGGTTCAAACACAGTTTCGTGAAAGTCAACTTTGGCACCCGAGGAAGGGTAACCAATTGAAATGGTAATAGGGGATACATAATGGTTTGGAAATATGTAAAAAGGTAAATCGGAGCTACAGATTTTCAAACCAGCTGAAATAATAGAGGAGCGTTCCTGATGGAGTGCTAAAAGGTCAAAACACACTTTCATGAAAGTCAACTTTGGTACCCCAGGAAGGGTAATTCTGTGAAAGGGTAATAGGGGATACATCATGGTTTGGAAATAGGTAAAAAGGTGAATCGGAGTTACAGATTTTCAATCCAGCTGAAATAATAGAGGAGGGTTCCTGAATGAGTGCTAAAAGGTCAAAACACCCTTTCATGAAAGTCAACTTTGGTACCCCAGGAAGGGTAATTCTGTGAAAGGGTAATAGTAGATACATCATGGTTTGGAAATAGGCATAAAGGTGAATCGGAGCTATAGGTTTTAAAACCAGCTCAAATGATAGAGGAGGGTTCCTGATGGAGTGCTAGAGGGTCCAAACACAGTTTCTTGAAAGTCAACTTTGGCACCCCAGGATTGGTAATACCGTGAAATGGTGATAGTGGATACATCATGGTTTGGAAATAGATAAAAAGGTGAATCGGAGCTACAGATTTTCAAACCAGCTGAAATGATAGAGGAGGGTTCCTGATGGAGTGCTAGAGGGTCCAAACACAGTTTCATGAAAGTCAACTTTGGCACCCCAGGAAGGGTAATTCTGTGAAAGGGTAATAGGGGATACATCATGGTTTGGAAATAGGTAAAAAGGTGAATCGGAGTTACAGATTTTCAAACCAGCTGAAATAATAGAGGAGGGTTCCTGATGGAGTGCTAAAAGGTCAAAACACACTTTCATGAAAGTCAACTTTGGTACCCCAGGAAGGGTAATTCTGTGAAAGGGTAATAGTAGATACATCATGGTTTGGAAATAGGCATAAAGGTGAATCGGAGCTATAGGTTTTAAAACCAGCTCAAATGATAGAGGAGGGTTCCTGATTGAGTGGTAGAGGGTGAAAACAGTTTCATGAAAGTCAACTTTGGCACCCCAGGAAGGGTAATGCCGTGAAAGGGTAATAGTGGATACATCATGGTTTGGAAATAGGTAAAAAGGTGGATCGGAGTTAGAGATTTTCAAACCAGCTGAAATGATAGAGGAGGGTTCCTGATGGAGTGCTAGAGGGTCCAAACACAGTTTCATGAAAGTCATCTTTGGCACCCAAGGATTGGTAATACCGTGAAATGGTGATAGTGGATACATCATGGTTTGGAAATAGATAAAAAGGTGAATCGGAGCTACAGATTTTCAAACCAGCTGAAATGATAGAGGAGGGTTCCTGATGGAGTGCTAGAGGGTCCAAACACAGTTTCATGAAAGTCAACTTTGGCACCCCAGGAAGGATAATTCTGTGAAAGGGTAATAGGGGATACATCATGGTTTGGAAATAGGTAAAAAGGTGAATCGGAGTTACAGATTTTCAAACCAGCTGAAATAATAGAGGAGGGTTCCTGATGGAGTGCTAAAAGGTCAAAACACACTTTCATGAAAGTCAACTTTGGTACCCCAGGAAGGGTAATTCTGTGAAAGGGTAATAGTAGATACATCATGGTTTGGAAATAGGCATAAAGGTGAATCGGAGCTATAGGTTTTAAAACCAATCTCAAATGATAGAGGAGGGTTCCTGATTGAGTGGTAGAGGGTGAAAACAGTTTCTTGAAAGTCAACTTTGGCACCCCAGGAAGGGTAATGCCGTGAAAGGGTAATAGTGGATACATCATGGTTTGGAAATTAGTAAAAAGGTGAATCGGAGCTGCAGATTTTCAAACCAGCTGAAATGATAGAGGAGGGCTCCTGATGGACTGCTACAGGGTGAAAACACAGTTGCATGAAAGTCAACTTTGACACCCCAGGAAGGGTCATTCCGTGAAAGGGGAATGGTGGATGCATCATGGTTTGGAAATAAGCATAAAGGTTCATCGGAGCTATAGGTTTTAAAACCAGCTTAAATGATAGAGGAGGTTTTTCTGGTGGAGTGCTAGAGGGTCCAAACACATTTTCCCGAAAGTCAACTTTGACACCCCAGGGAGGGTAATCCCGTGAAAGAGTATTAGTGGATACATCATGGTTTGGAAATAGGTAAGAAGGTGAATCGGAGCTACAGATTTTCAAACCAGCTGAAATGATAGAGGAGGGTTCCTGATGGAGTGCTAGAGGGTGAGAACAGTTTTATGAAAGTCAACTTTGGCACCCCAGGAAGGGTAATCCCGTGATAGGATAATGGGGGATACATCATGGTTTGGAAATAGGCAAAAAATTGAATCGGAGCTACGGCTCTTAAAACAAGCTCAAATGAGAGAGGAGGGTTCCTGATGGAGTGCTAGAGGGTCCAAACACAGTTTCGTGAAAGTCAACTTTGGCACCCCAGGAAGAGTAATCAATTGAAATGGAAGTAGGGGATACATCATGGTTTGGAAATAGGTAAAAAATTGAATCGGAGCTACAATTTTTCAAACCAGCTGAAATGATAGAGGAGGGTTCCTGATGGAGTGCTAGAGGGTCCAAGCACAGTTTCATGAAAGTCAACTTTGGCACCCCAGGATTGGTAATACCGTTAGAGACTGATAGTGGATACATCATGGTTTGGAAATAGATACAAAGGTGAATCGGAGCTACAGCTCTTAAAACCAGCTCAAATGATAGAGGAGGGTTCCTGATGGAGTGCTAGAGGGTCCAAACACAGTTTCGTGAAAGTCAACTTTGGCACCCCAGGAAGGGTAATCAATTGAAATGGTAATAGGGGATACATCATGGTTTGGAAATAGGTAAAAAGGTAAATCGGAGCTACAGATTTTCAAACCAGCTGAAATAATAGAGGAGGGTTCCTGATGGAGTGCTAGAAGGTCAAAACACACTTTCATGAAAGTCAACTTTGGTACCCCAGGAAGGGTATTTCTGTGAAAGGGTAATAGTAGATACATCATGGTTTGGAAATAGGTAGAAAGGTGAATCGGAGCTACAGATTTTCAAACCACCTAAAATGATAGAGGAGGGTTCCTGATGGAGTGCTAGAGGGTCCAAACACAGTTTCATGAAAGTCAACTTTGGCACCCCAGGAAGGGTAATCCCGTGAAAGGATGATAGTGGATACATCATGGTTTGGAAATAGATAAAAAGGTGAATCGGACCTACAGCTCTTAAAACCAGCTCAAATGATAGAGGAGGGTTCCTGATGGAGTGCTAGAGGGTCCAAACACAGTTTCGTGAAAGTCAACTTTGGCACCCCAGGAAGAGTAATCAATTGAAATGGTAATAGGGGATACATCATGGTTTGGAAATAGGTAAAAAGGTAAATCGGAGCTACAGATTTTCAAACCAGCTGAAATGATAGAAGAGAGTTCCTGATGGAGTGCTAGATGGTCAAAACACAGTTTCGTGAAAGTCAACTTTGGCACCCCAGGAAGGGTAATCAATTGAAATGGTAATAGTGGATACATCATGGTTTGGAAATAGGTACAAAGGTGAATCGGAGCTACAGATTTTCAAACCTGCTAAAATGATAGAGGAGGGTTCCTAATGGAGTGCTAGAGGGTCCAAACACAGTTTCATGAAAGTCAACTTTGGCACCCCTGGATTGGTAATACCGTTAGAGACTGATAGTGGATACATCATGGTTTGGAAATAGATACAAAGGTGAATCGGAGCTACAGCTCTTAAAACCAGCTCAAATGATAGAGGAGGGTTCCTGATGGAGTGCTAGAGGGTCCAAACACAGTTTCGTGAAAATCAACTTTGGCACCCCAGGAAGGGTAATGCCGTGAAAGGGTAATAGTGGATACATCATGGTTTGGAAATAGGTAAAAAGGTGGATCGGAGTTAGAGATTTTCAAACCAGCTGAAATGATAGAGGAGGGTTCCTGATGGAGTGCTAGAGGGTCCAAACACAGTTTCATGAAAGTCATCTTTGGCACCCAAGGATTGGTAATACCGTGAAATGGTGATAGTGGATACATCATGGTTTGGAAATAGATAAAAAGGTGAATCGGAGCTACAGCTCTTAAAACCAGCTGAAATGATAGAGGAGGGTTCCTGATGGAGTGCTAGAGGGTCCAAACACAGTTTCGTGAAAGTCAGCTTTGGCACCCCAGGAAGAGTAATCAATTGAAATGGAAGTAGGGGATACATCATGGTTTGGAAATAGGTAAAAAATTGAATCGGAGCTACAATTTTTCAAACCAGCTGAAATGATAGAGGAGGGTTCCTGATGGAGTGCTAGAGGGTCCAAGCACAGTTTCATGAAAGTCAACTTTGGCACCCCAGGATTGGTAATACCGTTAGAGACTGATAGTGGATACATCATGGTTTGGAAATAGATACAAAGGTGAATCGGAGCTACAGCTCTTAAAACCAGCTCAAATGATAGAGGAGGGTTCCTGATGGAGTGCTAGAGGGTCCAAACACAGTTTCGTGAAAGTCAACTTTGGCACCCCAGGAAGGGTAATCAATTGAAATGGTAATAGGGGATACATCATGGTTTGGAAATAGGTAAAAAGGTAAATCGGAGCTACAGATTTTCAAACCAGCTGAAATAATAGAGGAGGGTTCCTGATGGAGTGCTAGAAGGTCAAAACACACTTTCATGAAAGTCAACTTTGGTACCCCAGGAAGGGTATTTCTGTGAAAGGGTAATAGTAGATACATCATGGTTTGGAAATAGGTAGAAAGGTGAATCGGAGCTACAGATTTTCAAACCACCTAAAATGATAGAGGAGGGTTCCTGATGGAGTGCTAGAGGGTCCAAACACAGTTTCATGAAAGTCAACTTTGGCACCCCAGGAAGGGTAATACCGTGAAAGGATGATAGTGGATACATCATGGTTTGGAAATAGATAAAAAGGTGAATCGGACCTACAGCTCTTAAAACCAGCTCAAATGATAGAGGAGGGTTCCTGATGGAGTGCTAGAGGGTCCAAACACAGTTTCGTGAAAGTCAACTTTGGCACCCCAGGAAGAGTAATCAATTGAAATGGTAATAGGGGATACATCATGGTTTGGAAATAGGTAAAAAGGTAAATCGGAGCTACAGATTTTCAAACCAGCTGAAATGATAGAAGAGAGTTCCTGATGGAGTGCTAGAGGGTCAAAACACAGTTTCGTGAAAGTCAACTTTGGCACCCCAGGAAGGGTAATCAATTGAAATGGTAATAGTGGATACATCATGGTTTGGAAATAGGTAAAAAGGTGAATCGGAGCTACAGATTTTCAAACCTGCTAAAATGATAGAGGAGGGTTCCTAATGGAGTGCTAGAGGGTCCAAACACAGTTTCATGAAAGTCAACTTTGGCACCCCTGGATTGGTAATACCGATAGAGACTGATAGTGGATACATCATGGTTTGGAAATAGATACAAAGGTGAATCGGAGCTACAGCTCTTAAAACCAGCTCAAATGATAGAGGAGGGTTCCTGATGGAGTGCTAGAGGGTCCAAACACAGTTTCGTGAAAATCAACTTTGGCACCCCAGGAAGGGTAATGCCGTGAAAGGGTAATAGTGGATACATCATGGTTTGGAAATAGGTAAAAAGGTGGATCGGAGTTAGAGATTTTCAAACCAGCTGAAATGATAGAGGAGGGTTCCTGATGGAGTGCTAGAGGGTCCAAACACAGTTTCATGAAAGTCATCTTTGGCACCCAAGGATTGGTAATACCGTGAAATGGTGATAGTGGATACATCATGGTTTGGAAATAGATAAAAAGGTGAATCGGAGCTACAGCTCTTAAAACCAGCTGAAATGATAGAGGAGGGTTCCTGATGGAGTGCTAGAGGGTCCAAACACAGTTTCATGAATGTCAACTTTGGCACCCCAGGAAGGGTAATTCTGTGAAAGGGTAATAGGGGATACATCATGGTTTGGAAATAGGTAAAAAGGTGAATCGGAGTTACAGATTTTCAAACCAGCTGAAATGATAGAGGAGGGTTCCTGAAGGAGTGCTAAAAGGTCAAAACACACTTTCATGAAAGTCAACTTTGGTACCCCAGGAAGGGTAATTCTGTGAAAGGGTAATAGTAGATACATCATGGTTTGGAAATAGGCATAAAGGTGAATCGGAGCTATAGGTTTTAAAACCAGCTCAAATGATAGAGGAGGGTTCCTGATGGAGTGCTAGAGGGTCCAAACACAGTTTCTTGAAAGTCAACTTTGGCACCCCAGGATTGGTAATACCGTGAAATGGTGATAGTGGATACATCATGGTTTGGAAATAGATAAAAAGGTGAATCGGAGCTACAGATTTTCAAACCAGCTGAAATGATAGAGGAGGGTTCCTGATGGAGTGCTAGAGGGTCCAAACACAGTTTCATGAAAGTCAACTTTGGCACCCCAGGAAGGGTAATTCTGTGAAAGGGTAATTGGGGATACATCATGGTTTGGAAATAGGTAAAAAGGTGAATCGGAGTTACAGATTTTCAAACCAGCTGAAATAATAGAGGAGGGTTCCTGATGGAGTGCTAAAAGGTCAAAACACACTTTCATGAAAGTCAACTTTGGTACCCCAGGAAGGGCAATTCTGTGAAAGGGTAATAGTAGATACATCATGGTTTGGAAATAGGCATAAAGGTGAATCGGAGCTATAGGTTTTAAAACCAGCTCAAATGATAGAGGAGGGTTCCTGATGGAGTGCTAGAGGGTCCAAACACAGTTTCTTGAAAGTCAACTTTGGCACCCCAGGATTGGTAATACCGTGAAATGGTGATAGTGGATACATCATGGTTTGGAAATAGATAAAAAGGTGAATCGGAGCTACAGATTTTCAAACCAGCTGAAATGATAGAGGAGGGTTCCTGATGGAGTGCTAGAGGGTCCAAACACAGTTTCATGAAAGTCAACTTTGGCACCCCAGGAAGGGTAATTCTGTGAAAGGGTAATTGGGGATACATCATGGTTTGGAAATAGGTAAAAAGGTGAATCGGAGTTACAGATTTTCAAACCAGCTGAAATAATAGAGGAGGGTTCCTGATGGAGTGCTAAAAGGTCAAAACACACTTTCATGAAAGTCAACTTTGGTACCCCAGGAAGGGCAATTCTGTGAAAGGGTAATAGTAGATACATCATGGTTTGGAAATAGGCATAAAGGTGAATCGGAGCTATAGGTTTTAAGACCAGCTCAAATGATAGAGGAGGGTTCCTGATTGAGTGGTAGAGGATGAAAACAGTTTCATGAAAGTCAACTTTGGCACCCCAGGAAGGGTAATGCAGTGAAAGGGTAATAGTGGATACATCATGGTTTGGAAATTAGTAAAAAGGTGAATCGGAGCTGCAGATTTTCAAACCAGCTGAAATGATTGAGGAGGGCTCCTGATGGACTGCTAGAGGGTGAAAACACAGTTGCATGAAAGTCAACTTTGACACCCCAGGAAGGGTCATTCCGTGAAAGGGGAATGGTGGATGCATCATGGTTTGGAAATAAGCATAAAGGTTCATCGGAGCTATAGGTTTTAAAACCAGCTTAAATGATAGAGGAGGTTTTTCTGGTGGAGTGCTAGAGGGTCCAAACACATTTTCCCGAAAGTCAACTTTGACACCCCAGGGAGGGTAATCCCGTGAAAGAGTATTAGTGGATACATCATGGTTTGGAAATAGGTAAGAAGGTGAATCGGAGCTACAGATTTTCAAACCAGCTGAAATGATAGAGGAGGGTTCCTGATGGAGTGCTAGAGGGTGAGAACAGTTTTATGAAAGTCAACTTTGGCACCCCAGGAAGGGTAATCCCGTGATAGGATAATGGGGGATACATCATGGTTTGGAAATAGGCAAAAATTGAATCGGAGCTACGGCTCTTAAAACAAGCTCAAATGAGAGAGGAGGGTTCCTGATGGAGTGCTAGAGGGTCCAAACACAGTTTCGTGAAAGTCAACTTTGGCACCCCAGGAAGAGTAATCAATTGAAATGGAAGTAGGGGATACATCATGGTTTGGAAATAGGTAAAAAATTGAATCGGAGCTACAATTTTTCAAACCAGCTGAAATGATAGAGGAGGGTTCCTGATGGAGTGCTAGAGGGTCCAAACACAGTTTCATGAAAGTCAACTTTGGCACCCCAGGATTGGTAATACCGTTAGAGACTGATAGTGGATACATCATGGTTTGGAAATAGATACAAAGGTGAATCGGAGCTACAGATTTTCAAACCAGCTGAAATGATAGAGGAGGGTTCCTGATGGAGTGCTAGAGGGTCCAAACACAGTTTCATGAAAGTCAACTTTGGCACCCCAGGAAGGGTAATTCTGTGAAAGGGTAATTGGGGATACATCATGGTTTGGAAATAGGTAAAAAGGTGAATCGGAGTTACAGATTTTCAAACCAGCTGAAATAATAGAGGAGGGTTCCTGATGGAGTGCTAAAAGGTCAAAACACACTTTCATGAAAGTCAACTTTGGTACCCCAGGAAGGGCAATTCTGTGAAAGGGTAATAGTAGATACATCATGGTTTGGAAATAGGCATAAAGGTGAATCGGAGCTATAGGTTTTAAGACCAGCTCAAATGATAGAGGAGGGTTCCTGATTGAGTGGTAGAGGGTGAAAACAGTTTCATGAAAGTCAACTTTGGCACCCCAGGAAGGGTAATGCAGTGAAAGGGTAATAGTGGATACATCATTGTTTGGAAATTAGTAAAAAGGTGAATCGGAGCTGCAGATTTTCAAACCAGCTGAAATGATTGAGGAGGGCTCCTGATGGACTGCTAGAGGGTGAAAACACAGTTGCATGAAAGTCAACTTTGACACCCCAGGAAGGGTCATTCCGTGAAAGGGGAATGGTGGATGCATCATGGTTTGGAAATAAGCATAAAGGTTCATCGGAGCTATAGGTTTTAAAACCAGCTTAAATGATAGAGGAGGTTTTTCTGGTGGAGTGCTAGAGGGTCCAAACACATTTTCCCGAAAGTCAACTTTGACACCCCAGGGAGGGTAATCCCGTGAAAGAGTATTAGTGGATACATCATGGTTTGGAAATAGGTAAGAAGGTGAATCGGAGCTACAGATTTTCAAACCAGCTGAAATGATAGAGGAGGGTTCCTGATGGAGTGCTAGAGGGTGAGAACAGTTTTATGAAAGTCAACTTTGGCACCCCAGGAAGGGTAATCCCGTGATAGGATAATGGGGGATACATCATGGTTTGGAAATAGGCAAAAATTGAATCGGAGCTACGGCTCTTAAAACAAGCTCAAATGAGAGAGGAGGGTTCCTGATGGAGTGCTAGAGGGTCCAAACACAGTTTCGTGAAAGTCAACTTTGGCACCCCAGGAAGAGTAATCAATTGAAATGGAAGTAGGGGATACATCATGGTTTGGAAATAGGTAAAAAATTGAATCGGAGCTACAATTTTTCAAACCAGCTGAAATGATAGAGGAGGGTTCCTGATGGAGTGCTAGAGGGTCCAAACACAGTTTCATGAAAGTCAACTTTGGCACCCCAGGATTGGTAATACCGTTAGAGACTGATAGTGGATACATCATGGTTTGGAAATAGATACAAAGGTGAATCGGAGCTACAGCTCTTAAAACCAGCTCAAATGATAGAGGAGGGTTCCTGATGGAGTGCTAGAGGGTCCAAACACAGTTTCGTGAAAGTCAACTTTGGCACCCCAGGAAGGGTAATCAATTCAAATGGTAATAGGAGATACATCATGGTTTGGAAATAGGTAAAAAGGTAAATCGGAGCTACAGATTTTCAAACCAGCTGAAATAATAGAGGAGGGTTCCTGATGGAGTGCTAGAAGGTCAAAACACACTTTCATGAAAGTCAACTTTGGCACCCCAGGAAGGGTATTTCTGTGAAAGGGTAATAGTAGATACATCATGGTTTGGAAATAGGTAGAAAGGTGAATCGGAGCTACAGATTTTCAAACCACCTAAAATGATAGAGGAGGGTTCCTGATGGAGTGCTAGAGGGTCCAAACACAGTTTCATGAAAGTCAACTTTGGCACCCCAGGAAGGGTAATACCGTGAAAGGATGATAGTGGATACATCATGGTTTGGAAATAGATAAAAAGGTGAATCGGACCTACAGCTCTTAAAACCAGCTCAAATGATAGAGGAGGGTTCCTGATGGAGTGCTAGAGGGTCCAAACACAGTTTCGTAAAAGTCAACTTTGGCACCCCAGGAAGAGTAATCAATTGAAATGGTAATAGGGGATACATCATGGTTTGGAAATAGGTAAAAAGGTAAATCGGAGCTACAGATTTTCAAACCAGCTGAAATGATAGAAGAGAGTTCCTGATGGAGTGCTAGAGGGTCAAAACACAGTTTCGTGAAAGTCAACTTTGGCACCCCAGGAAGGGTAATCAGTTGAAATGGTAATAGTGGATACATCATGGTTTGGAAATAGGTAAAAAGGTGAATCGGAGCTACAGATTTTCAAACCTGCTGAAATGATAGAGGAGGGTTCCTGATGGAGTGCTAGAGGGTCCAAACACAGTTTCATGAAAGTCAACTTTGGCACCCCAGGATTGGTAATACCGTTAGAGACTGATAGTGGATACATCATGGTTTGGAAATAGATACAAAGGTGAATCGGAGCTACAGCTCTTAAAACCAGCTGAAATGATAGAGGAGGGTTCCTGATGGAGTGCTAGAGGGTCCAAACACAGTTTCGTGAAAATCAACTTTGGCACCCCAGGAAGGGTAATCAATTGAAATGGTAACAGCGGATACATCATGGTTTGGAAATAGGTAAAAAGGTGAATCGGTGCTACAAACTTTCAAACCAGCTGAAATGATAGAGGAGAGTTCCTGATGGAGTGCTAGAGGGTCCAAACACAGTTTCGTGAAAGTCAACTTTGGCACCCCAGGAAGGGTAATCAATTGAAATGGTAATAGTGGATACATCATTGTTTGGAAATAGGAAAAAAGGTGAATCGGAGCTACAGATTTTCAAACCACCTGAAATGATAGAGGAGGGTTCCTGATGGAGTGCTAGAGGGTCCAAACACAGTTTCATGAAAGTCATCTTTGGCACCCAAGGATTGGTAATACCGTGAAATGGTGATAGTGGATACATCATGGTTTGGAAATAGATAAAAAGGTGAATCGGAGCTACAGCTCTTAAAACCAGCTGAAATGATAGAGGAGGGTTCCTGATGGACTGCTAGAGGGTCCAAACACAGTTTCATGAATGTCAACTTTGGCACCCCAGGAAGGGTAATTCTGTGAAAGGGTAATAGGGGATACATCATGGTTTGGAAATAGGTAAAAAGGTGAATCGGAGTTACAGATTTTCAAACCAGCTGAAATAATAGAGGAGGGTTCCTGAAGGAGTGCTAAAAGGTCAAAACACACTTTCATGAAAGTCAACTTTGGTACCCCAGGAAGGGTAATTCTGTGAAAGGGTAATAGTAGATACATCATGGTTTGGAAATAGGCATAAAGGTGAATCGGAGCTATAGGTTTTTAAACCAGCTCAAATGATAGAGGAGGGTTCCTGATGGAGTGCTAGAGGGTCCAAACACAGTTTCTTGAAAGTCAACTTTGGCACCCCAGGATTGGTAATACCGTGAAATGGTGATAGTGGATACATCATGGTTTGGAAATAGATAAAAAGGTGAATCGGAGCTACAGATTTTCAAACCAGCTGAAATGATAGAGGAGGGTTCCTGATGGAGTGCTAGAGGGTCCAAACACAGTTTCATGAAAGTCAACTTTGGCACCCCAGGAAGGGTAATTCTGTGAAAGGGTAATTGGGGATACATCATGGTTTGGAAATAGGTAAAAAGGTGAATCGGAGTTACAGATTTTCAAACCAGCTGAAATAATAGAGGAGGGTTCCTGATGGAGTGCTAAAAGGTCAAAACACACTTTCATGAAAGTCAACTTTGGTACCCCAGGAAGGGCAATTCTGTGAAAGGGTAATAGTAGATACATCATGGTTTGGAAATAGGCATAAAGGTGAATCGGAGCTATAGGTTTTAAGACCAGCTCAAATGATAGAGGAGGGTTCCTGATGGAGTGCTAGAGGGTCCAAACACAGTTTCTTGAAAGTCAACTTTGGCACCCCAGGATTGGTAATACCGTGAAATGGTGATAGTGGATACATCATGGTTTGGAAATAGATAAAAAGGTGAATCGGAGCTACAGATTTTCAAACCAGCTGAAATGATAGAGGAGGGTTCCTGATGGAGTGCTAGAGGGTCCAAACACAGTTTCATGAAAGTCAACTTTGGCACCCCAGGAAGGGTAATTCTGTGAAAGGGTAATTGGGGATACATCATGGTTTGGAAATAGGTAAAAAGGTGAATCGGAGTTACAGATTTTCAAACCAGCTGAAATAATAGAGGAGGGTTCCTGATGGAGTGCTAAAAGGTCAAAACACACTTTCATGAAAGTCAACTTTGGTACCCCAGGAAGGGCAATTCTGTGAAAGGGTAATAGTAGATACATCATGGTTTGGAAATAGGCATAAAGGTGAATCGGAGCTATAGGTTTTAAAACCAGCTCAAATGATAGAGGAGGGTTCCTGATTGAGTGGTAGAGGGTGAAAACAGTTTCATGAAAGTCAACTTTGGGACCCCAGGAAGGGTAATGCAGTGAAAGGGTAATAGTGGATACATCATGGTTTGGAAATTAGTAAAAAGGTGAATCGGAGCTGCAGATTTTCAAACCAGCTGAAATGATTGAGGAGGGCTCCTGATGGACTGCTAGAGGGTGAAAACACAGTTGCATGAAAGTCAACTTTGACACCCCAGGAAGGGTCATTCCGTGAAAGGGGAATGGTGGATGCATCATGGTTTGGAAATAAGCATAAAGGTTCATCGGAGCTATAGGTTTTAAAACCAGCTTAAATGATAGAGGAGGTTTTTCTGGTGGAGTGCTAGAGGGTCCAAACACATTTTCCCGAAAGTCAACTTTGACACCCCAGGGAGGGTAATCCCGTGAAAGAGTATTAGTGGATACATCATGGTTTGGAAATAGGTAAGAAGGTGAATCGGAGCTACAGATTTTCAAACCAGCTGAAATGATAGAGGAGGGTTCCTGATGGAGTGCTAGAGGGTGAGAACAGTTTTATGAAAGTCAACTTTGGCACCCCAGGAAGGGTAATCCAGTGATAGGATAATGGGGGATACATCATGGTTTGGAAATAGGCAAAAATTGAATCGGAGCTACGGCTCTTAAAACAAGCTCAAATGAGAGAGGAGGGTTCCTGATGGAGTGCTAGAGGGTCCAAACACAGTTTCGTGAAAGTCAACTTTGGCACCCCAGGAAGAGTAATCAATTGAAATGGAAGTAGGGGATACATCATGGTTTGGAAATAGGTAAAAAATTGAATCGGAGCTACAATTTTTCAAACCAGCTGAAATGATAGAGGAGGGTTCCTGATGGAGTGCTAGAGGGTCCAAGCACAGTTTCATGAAAGTCAACTTTGGCACCCCAGGATTGGTAATACCGTTAGAGACTGATAGTGGATACATCATGGTTTGGAAATAGATACAAAGGTGAATCGGAGCTACAGCTCTTAAAACCAGCTCAAATGATAGAGGAGGGTTCCTGATGGAGTGCTAGAGGGTCCAAACACAGTTTCGTGAAAGTCAACTTTGGCACCCCAGGAAGGGTAATCAATTGAAATGGTAATAGGGGATACATCATGGTTTGGAAATAGGTAAAAAGGTAAATCGGAGCTACAGATTTTCAAACCAGCTGAAATAATAGAGGAGGGTTCCTGATGGAGTGCTAGAAGGTCAAAACACACTTTCATGAAAGTCAACTTTGGCACCCCAGGAAGGGTATTTCTGTGAAAGGGTAATAGTAGATACATCATGGTTTGGAAATAGGTAGAAAGGTGAATCGGAGCTACAGATTTTCAAACCACCTAAAATGATAGAGGAGGGTTCCTGATGGAGTGCTAGAGGGTCCAAACACAGTTTCATGAAAGTCAACTTTGGCACCCCAGGAAGGGTAATACCGTGAAAGGATGATAGTGGATACATCATGGTTTGGAAATAGATAAAAAGGTGAATCGGACCTACAGCTCTTAAAACCAGCTCAAATGATAGAGGAGGGTTCCTGATGGAGTGCTAGAGGGTCCAAACACAGTTTCGTGAAAGTCAACTTTGGCACCCCAGGAAGAGTAATCAATTGAAATGGTAATAGGGGATACATCATGGTTTGGAAATAGGTAAAAAGGTAAATCGGAGCTACAGATTTTCAAACCAGCTGAAATGATAGAAGAGAGTTCCTGATGGAGTGCTAGAGGGTCAAAACACAGTTTCGTGAAAGTCAACTTTGGCACCCCAGGAAGGGTAATCAATTGAAATGGTAATAGTGGATACATCATGGTTTGGAAATAGGTAAAAAGGTGAATCGGAGCTACAGATTTTCAAACCTGCTGAAATGATAGAGGAGGGTTCCTGATGGAGTGCTAGAGGGTCCAAACACAGTTTCATGAAAGTCAACTTTGGCACCCCAGGATTGGTAATACCGTTAGAGACTGATAGTGGATACATCATGGTTTGGAAATAGATACAAAGGTGAATCGGAGCTACAGCTCTTAAAACCAGCTGAAATGATAGAGGAGGGTTCCTGATGGAGTGCTAGAGGGTCCAAACACAGTTTCGTGAAAATCAACTTTGGCACCCCAGGAAGGGTAATCAATTGAAATGGTAACAGCGGATACATCATGGTTTGGAAATAGGTAAAAAGGTGAATCGGTGCTACAAATTTTCAAACCAGCTGAAATGATAGAGGAGAGTTCCTGATGGAGTGCTAGAGGGTCCAAACACAGTTTCGTGAAAGTCAACTTTGGCACCCCAGGAAGGGTAATCAATTGAAATGGTAATAGTGGATACATCATTGTTTGGAAATAGGAAAAAAGGTGAATCGGAGCTACAGATGTTCAAACCAGCTGAAATGATAGAGGAGGGTTCCTGATGGAGTGCTAGAGGGTCCAAACACAGTTTCATGAAAGTCAACTTTGGCACCCCAGGATTGGTAATTCTGTGAAAGGGTAATAGTAGATACATCATGGTTTGGAAATAGGCATCAAGGTGAATCGGAGCTATAGGTTTTTAAACCAGCTAAAATGATAGAGGATTGTTCCTGATGGAGTGCTAGAGGGTCCAAACACAGTTTCTTGAAAGTCAACTTTGGCACCCCAGGAAGGGTAATCCCGTGAAAGGGTAACAGCGGATACATCATGGATTGCAAATAGGTGAAAAAGTGATTCGGAGTTACAGCTCTTAAAACAAGCTGAAATGATAGAGGAGGGTTCCTGATGGAGTGCTAGAGGGTCCAAACACAGTTTCGTGAAAGTCAACTTTGGCACCCCAGGAAGAGTAATCAATTGAAATGGTAATAGGGGATACATCATGGTTTGGAAATATGTAAAAAGGTGAATCGGAGCTACAGATTTTCAAACCAGCTGACATGATAGAGGAGAGTTTCTGATGGAGTGCTAGAGGGTTCAAACACAGTTTCGTTAAAGTCAACTTTGGCACCCCAGGAAGGGTAACCAATTGAAATGGTAATAGGGGATACATAATGGTTTGGAAATAGGTAAAAAGGTGAATCGGAGTTGCAGATTTTCAAACCAGCTGAAATAATAGAGGAGGGTTCCTGATGGAGTGCTAAAAGGTCAAAACACACTTTCATGAAAGTCAACTTTGGTACCCCAGTAAGGGTAATCCCTTGAAAGTGTAATAGTGGATACATCATGGTTTGGAAATAGGTAAAAAGGTGGATCGGAGTTAGAGATTTTCAAACCAGCTGAAATGATAGAGGAGGGTTCCTGATGGAGTGCTAGAGGGTCCAAACACAGTTTCATGAAAGTCATCTTTGGCACCCCAGGATTGGTAATACCGTGAAATGGTGATAGTGGATACATCATGGTTTGGAAATAGATAAAAAGGTGAATCGGAGCTACAGATTTTCAAACCAGCTGAAATGATAGAGGAGGGTTCCTGATGGAGTGCTAGAGGGTCCAAACACAGTTTCATGAAAGTCATCTTTGGCACCCCAGGATTGGTAATACCGTGAAATGGTGATAGTGGATACATCATGGTTTGGAAATAGATAAAAAGGTGAATCGGAGCTACAGATTTTCAAACCAGCTGAAATGATAGAGGAGGGTTCCTGATGGAGTGCTAGAGGGTCCAAACACAGTTTCATGAAAGTCAACTTTGGCACCCCAGGAAGGGTAATTCTGTGAAAGGGTAATAGGGGATACATCATGGTTTGGAAATAGGTAAAAAGGTGAATCGGAGTTACAGATTTTCAAACCAGCTGAAATAATAGAGGAGGGTTCCTGAAGGAGTGCTAAAAGGTCAAAACACCCTTTCATGAAAGTCACCTTTGGTACCCCAGGAAGGGTAATTCTGTGAAAGGGTAATAGTAGATACATCATGGTTTGGAAATAGGCATAAAGGTGAATCGGAGCTATAGGTTTTAAAACCAGCTCAAATGATAGAGGAGAGTTCCTGATGGAGTGCTAGAGGGTCCAAACACACTTTCATGAAAGTCAACTTTGGTACCCCAGTAAGGGTAATCCCTTGAAAGTGTAATAGTGGATACATCATGGTTTGGAAATAGGTAAAAAGGTGGATCGGAGTTAGAGATTTTCAAACCAGCTGAAATGATAGAGGAGGGTTCCTGATGGAGTGCTAGAGGGTCCAAACACAGTTTCATGAAAGTCATCTTTGGCACCCCAGGATTGGTAATACCGTGAAATGGTGATAGTGGATACATCATGGTTTGGAAATAGATAAAAAGGTGAATCGGAGCTACAGATTTTCAAACCAGCTGAAATGATAGAGAAGGGTTCCTGATGGAGTGCTAGAGGGTCCAAACACAGTTTCATGAAAGTCAACTTTGGCACCCCAGGATTGGTAATTCTGTGAAAGGGTAATAGTAGATACATCATGGTTTGGAAATAGGCATCAAGGTGAATCGGAGCTATAGGTTTTTAAACCAGCTAAAATGATAGAGGATTGTTCCTGATGGAGTGCTAGAGGGTCCAAACACAGTTTCTTGAAAGTCAACTTTGGCACCCCAGGAAGGGTAATCCCGTGAAAGGGTAACAGCGGATACATCATGGATTGCAAATAGGTGAAAAAGTGATTCGGAGTTACAGCTCTTAAAACAAGCTGAAATGATAGAGGAGGGTTCCTGATGGAGTGCTAGAGGGTCCAAACACAGTTTCGTGAAAGTCAACTTTGGCACCCCAGGAAGAGTAATCAATTGAAATTTTAATAGGGGATACATCATGGTTTGGAAATATGTAAAAAGGTGAATCGGAGCTACAGATTTTCAAACCAGCTGACATGATAGAGGAGAGTTTCTGATGGAGTGCTAGAGGGTTCAAACACAGTTTCATGAAAGTCAACTTTGGCACCCCAGGAAGGGTAACCAATTGAAATGGTAATAGGGGATACATAATGGTTTGGAAATAGGTAAAAAGGTGAATCGGAGTTACAGATTTTCAAACCAGCTGAAATAATAGAGGAGGGTTCCTGATGGAGTGCTAAAAGGTCAAAACACACTTTCATGAAAGTCAACTTTGGTACCCCAGTAAGGGTAATCCCTTGAAAGTGTAATAGTGGATACATCATGGTTTGGAAATAGGTAAAAAGGTGGATCGGAGTTAGAGATTTTCAAACCAGCTGAAATGATAGAGGAGGGTTCCTGATGGAGTGCTAGAGGGTCCAAACACAGTTTCATGAAAGTCATCTTTGGCACCCCAGGATTGGTAATACCGTGAAATGGTGATAGTGGATACATCATGGTTTGGAAATAGATAAAAAGGTGAATCGGAGCTACAGATTTTCAAACCAGCTGAAATGATAGAGGAGGGTTCCTGATGGAGTGCTAGAGGGTCCAAACACAGTTTCAGGAAAGTCATCTTTGGCACCCCAGGATTGGTAATACCGTGAAATGGTGATAGTGGATACATCATGGTTTGGAAATAGATAAAAAGGTGAATCGGAGCTACAGATTTTCAAACCAGCTGAAATGATAGAGGAGGGTTCCTGATGGAGTGCTAGAGGGTCCAAACACAGTTTCATGAAAGTCAACTTTGGCACCCCAGGAAGGGTAATTCTGTGAAAGGGTAATAGGGGATACATCATGGTTTGGAAATAGGTAAAAAGGTGAATCGGAGTTACAGATTTTCAAACCAGCTGAAATAATAGAGGAGGGTTCCTGAAGGAGTGCTAAAAGGTCAAAACACCCTTTCATGAAAGTCACCTTTGGTACCCCAGGAAGGGTAATTCTGTGAAAGGGTAATAGTAGATACATCATGGTTTGGAAATAGGCATAAAGGTGAATCGGAGCTATAGGTTTTAAAACCAGCTCAAATGATAGAGGAGGGTTCCTGATGGAGTGCTAGAGGGTCCAAACACAGTTTCTTGAAAGTCAACTTTGGCACCCCAGGATTGGTAATACCGTGAAATGGTGATAGTGGATACATCATGGTTTGGAAATAGATAAAAAGGTGAATCGGAGCTACAGATTTTCAAACCAGCTGAAATGATAGAGGAGGGTTCCTGATGGAGTGCTAGAGGGTCCAAACACAGTTTCATGAAAGTCAACTTTGGCACCCCAGGATTGGTAATTCTGTGAAAGGGTAATAGGGGATACATCATGGTTTGGAAAGAGGTAAAAAGGGGAATCGGAGTTACAGATTTTCAAACCAACTGAAATAATAGAGGAGGGTTCCTGATGGAGTGCTAAAAGGTCAAAACACACTTTCATGAAAGTCAACTTTGGTACCCCAGGAAGGGTAATTCTGTGAAAGGGTAATAGTAGATACATCATGGTTTCCAAATAGGCATAAAGGTGAATCGGAGCTATAGGTTTTTAAACCAGCTCAAATGATAGAGGAGGGTTCCTGATTGAGTGGTAGAGGGTGAAAACAGTTTCATGAAAGTCAACTTTGGCACCCCAGGAAGGGTAATGCCGTGGAAGGGTAACAGTGGATACATCATGGTTTGGAAATTAGTAAAAAGGTAAATCGGAGCTGCAGATTTTCAAACCAGCTGAAATGATAGAGGAGGGCTCCTGATGGACTGCTAGAGGGTGAAAACACAGTTGGAAATAGGTAAAAAGGTGAATCGGAGCTACAGAGGAGGGTTCCTGATTGAGTGGTAGAGGGTGAAAACAGTTTCATGAAAGTCAACTTTGGCACCCCAGGAAGGGTAATGCCGTGAAAGGGTAATAGTGGATACATCATGGTTTGGAAATTAGTAAAAAGGTAAATCTTAGCTACAGATTTTCAGACCACCTGAAATGATAGAGGAAGGCTCCTGATGGACTGCTAGAGGGTGAAAACACAGTTGCATGAAAGTCAACTTTGGCACCCCAGGAAGGGTGATCCCGTGATAGGATAATGGGGGATACATCATGGATTGGAAATAAGCTTATGGGTTCATCGGAGCTATAGGTTTTAAAACCAGCTCAAATGATGGAGGAGTTTTTCTGGTGGAGTGCTAGAGTGTCCAAACACATTTTCCCGAAAGTCAACTTTGACACCCCAGGAAGGGTAATCCCGTGAAAGAGTATTAGTGGATACATCATGGTTTGGAAATAGGTAAGAAGGTGAATCGGATCTACAGGTTTTCAAACCAGCTGAAATAATAGAGGAGGGTTCCTGATGGAGTGCTAGAGGGTGAAAACAGTTTCATGAAAGTCAACTTTGGCACCCCACGAAGGGCAATCCTGTGATAGGATAATGGGGGATACATCATGGTTTGGAAATAGGTAAAAAGTTGAATCGGAGCTACGGCTCTTAAAACAAGCTGAAATGATAGAGGAGGGTTCCTGATGGAGTGCTAGAGGGTCCAAACACAGTTTCGTGAAAGTCAACTTTGGCACCCCAGGAAGAGTAATCATTTGCAATGGTAATAGTGGATACATCATGGTTTGGAAATAGGCTTAAAGGTGAATCGGAGCTACAGATTTTCAAACCACCTGAAATGATAGAGGAGGGTTCCTGATGGAGTGCTAGAGGGTCCAAACACAGTTTCTTGAAAGTCAACTTTGGCACCCCAGGATTGGTAATACCGTGAGAGAGTGATAGTGGATACATCATGGTTTGGAAATAGATAAAAAGGTGAATCGGAGCTACAGCTCTTAAAACCAGCTGAAATGATAGAGGAGGGTTCCTGATGGAGTGCTAGAGGGTCCAAACACAGTTTCATGAAAGTCAACTTTGGCACCCCAGGAAGGGTAATTCTGTGAAAGGGTAATAGTGGATACATCATGGTTTGGAAATAGGCTTAAAGGTGAATCGGAGCTATAGGTTTTTAAACCAGCTAAAATGATAGAGGATTGTTCCTGATGGAGTGCTAGAGGGTCCAAACACAGTTTCATGAAAGTCAACTTTGTTACCCCAGGATTGGTAATACCGTGAGAGAGTGATAGTGGATACATCATGGTTTGGAAATAGATAAAAAGGTGAATCGGAGCTACAGCTCTTAAAACCAGCTGAAATGATAGAGGAGGGTTCCTGATGGAGTGCTAGAGGGTGAAAACACAGTTTCATGAAAGTCAACTTTGGCACCCCAGGAAGGGTAATTCTGTGAAAGGGTAATAGTGGATACATCATGGTTTGGAAATAGGCTTAAAGGTGAATCGGAGCTATAGGTTTTTAAACCAGCTGAAATGATAGAGGAGGGTTCCTGATGGAGTGCTAAAAGGTCAAAACACACTTTCATGAAAGTCAACTTTGGTACCTCAGTAAGGGTAATCCCTTGAAAGTGTAATAGTGGATACATCATGGTTTGGAAATAGGTAAAAAGGTGGATCGGAGTTAGAGATTTTCAAACCAGCTGAAATGATAGAGGAGGGTTCCTGATGGAGTGCTAGAGGGTCCAAACACAGTTTCATGAAAGTCATCTTTGGCACCCCAGGATTGGTAATACCGTGAAATGGTGATAGTGGATACATCATGGTTTGGAAATAGATAAAAAGGTGAATCGGAGCTACAGATTTTCAAACCAGCTGAAATGATAGAGGAGGGTTCCTGATGGAGTGCTAGAGGGTCCAAACACAGTTTCATGAAAGTCATATTTGGCACCCCAGGATTGGTAACACCGTGAAATGGTGATAGTGGATACATCATGGTTTGGAAATAGATAAAAAGGTGAATCGGAGCTACAGATTTTCAAACCAGCTGAAATGATAGAGGAGGGTTCCTGATGGAGTGCTAGAGGGTCCAAACACAGTTTCATGAAAGTCAACTTTGGCACCCCAGGAAGGGTAATTCTGTGAAAGGGTAATAGGGGATACATCATGGTTTGGAAATAGGTAAAAAGGTGAATCGGAGTTACAGATTTTCAAACCAGCTGAAATAATAGAGGAGGGTTCCTGAAGGAGTGCTAAAAGGTCAAAACACCCTTTCATGAAAGTCACCTTTGGTACCCCAGGAAGGGTAATTCTGTGAAAGGGTAATAGTAGATACATCATGGTTTGGAAATAGGCATAAAGGTGAATCGGAGCTATAGGTTTTAAAACCAGCTCAAATGATAGAGGAGGGTTCCTGATGGAGTGCTAGAGGGTCCAAACACAGTTTCATGAAAGTCAACTTTGGCACCCCAGGATTGGTAATACCGTGAAATGGTAATAGTGGATACATCATGGTTTGGAAATAGATAAAAAGGTGAATCGGAGCTACAGATTTTCAAACCAGCTGAAATGATAGAGGAGGGTTCCTGATGGAGTGCTAGAGGGTCCAAACACAGTTTCATGAAAGTCAACTTTGGCACCCCAGGATTGGTAATTCTGTGAAAGGGTAATAGGGGATACATCATGGTTTGGAAAGAGGTAAAAAGGGGAATCGGAGTTACAGATTTTCAAACCAGCTGAAATAATAGAGGAGGGTTCCTGATGGAGTGCTAAAAGGTCAAAACACACTTTCATGAAAGTCAACTTTGGTACCCCAGGAAGGGTAATTCTGTGAAAGGGTAATAGTAGATACATCATGGTTTCCAAATAGGCATAAAGGTGAATCGGAGCTATAGGTTTTTAAACCAGCTCAAATGATAGAGGAGGGTTCCTGATTGAGTGGTAGAGGGTGAAAACAGTTTCATGAAAGTCAACTTTGGCACCCCAGGAAGGGTAATGCCGTGGAAGGGTAACAGTGGATACATCATGGTTTGGAAATTAGTAAAAAGGTAAATCGGAGCTGCAGATTTTCAAACCAGCTGAAATGATAGAGGAGGGCTCCTGATGGACTGCTAGAGGGTGAAAACACAGTTGGAAATAGGTAAAAAGGTGAATCGGAGCTACAGAGGAGGGTTCCTGATTGAGTGGTAGAGGGTGAAAACAGTTTCATGAAAGTCAACTTTGGCACCCCAGGAAGGGTAATGCCGTGAAAGGGTAATAGTGGATACATCATGGTTTGGAAATTAGTAAAAAGGTAAATCTTAGCTACAGATTTTCAGACCACCTGAAATGATAGAGGAAGGCTCCTGATGGACTGCTAGAGGGTGAAAACACAGTTGCATGAAAGTCAACTTTGGCACCCCAGGAAGGGTGATCCCGTGATAGGATAATGGGGGATACATCATGGATTGGAAATAAGCTTATGGGTTCATCGGAGCTATAGGTTTTAAAACCAGCTCAAATGATGGAGGAGTTTTTCTGGTGGAGTGCTAGAGTGTCCAAACACATTTTCCCGAAAGTCAACTTTGACACCCCAGGAAGGGTAATCCCGTGAAAGAGTATTAGTGGATACATCATGGTTTGGAAATAGGTAAGAAGGTGAATCGGATCTACAGGTTTTCAAACCAGCTGAAATAATAGAGGAGGGTTCCTGATGGAGTGCTAGAGGGTGAAAACAGTTTCATGAAAGTCAACTTTGGCACCCCACGAAGGGCAATCCTGTGATAGGATAATGGGGGATACATCATGGTTTGGAAATAGGTAAAAAGTTGAATCGGAGCTACGGCTCTTAAAACAAGCTGAAATGATAGAGGAGGGTTCCTGATGGAGTGCTAGAGGGTCCAAACACAGTTTCGTGAAAGTCAACTTTGGCACCCCAGGAAGAGTAATCATTTGCAATGGTAATAGTGGATACATCATGGTTTGGAAATAGGCTTAAAGGTGAATCGGAGCTACAGATTTTCAAACCACCTGAAATGATAGAGGAGGGTTCCTGATGGAGTGCTAGAGGGTCCAAACACAGTTTCTTGAAAGTCAACTTTGGCACCCCAGGATTGGTAATACCGTGAGAGAGTGATAGTGGATACATCATGGTTTGGAAATAGATAAAAAGGTGAATCGGAGCTACAGCTCTTAAAACCAGCTGAAATGATAGAGGAGGGTTCCTGATGGAGTGCTAGAGGGTCAAAACACAGTTTCATGAAAGTCAACTTTGGCACCCCAGGAAGGGTAATTCTGTGAAAGGGTAATAGTGGATACATCATGGTTTGGAAATAGGCTTAAAGGTGAATCGGAGCTATAGGTTTTTAAACCAGCTAAAATGATAGAGGATTGTTCCTGATGGAGTGCTAGAGGGTCCAAACACAGTTTCTTGAAAGTCAACTTTGGCACCCCAGGATTGGTAATACCGTGAGAGAGTGATAGTGGATACATCATGGTTTGGAAATAGATAAAAAGGTGAATCGGAGCTACAGCTCTTAAAACCAGCTGAAATGATAGAGGAGGGTTCCTGATGGAGTGCTAGAGGGTCAAAACACAGTTTCATGAATGTCAACTTTGGCACCCCAGGAAGGGTAATTCTGTGAAAGGGTAATAGTGGATACATCATGGTTTGGAAATAGGCTTAAAGGTGAATCGGAGCTATAGGTTTTTAAACCAGCTAAAATGATAGAGGATTGTTCCTGATGGAGTGCTAGAGGGTCCAAACACAGTTTCATGAAAGTCAACTTTGTTACCCCAGGATTGGTAATACCGTGAGAGAGTGATAGTGGATACATCATGGTTTGGAAATAGATAAAAAGGTGAATCGGAGCTACAGCTCTTAAAACCAGCTGAAATGATAGAGGAGGGTTCCTGATGGAGTGCTAGAGGGTGAAAACACAGTTTCATGAAAGTCAACTTTGGCACCCCAGGAAGGGTAATTCTGTGAAAGGGTAATAGTGGATACATCATGGTTTGGAAATAGGCTTAAAGGTGAATCGGAGCTATAGGTTTTTAAACCAGCTGAAATGATAGAGGAGGGTTCCTGATGGAGTGCTAAAAGGTCAAAACACAGTTTCATGAAAGTCAACTTTGGTACCTCAGTAAGGGTAATCCCTTGAAAGTGTAATAGTGGATACATCATGGTTTGGAAATAGGTAAAAAGGTGGATCGGAGTTAGAGATTTTCAAACCAGCTGAAATGATAGAGGAGGGTTCCTGATGGAGTGCTAGAGGGTCCAAACACAGTTTCATGAAAGTCATCTTTGGCACCCCAGGATTGGTAATACCGTGAAATGGTGATAGTGGATACATCATGGTTTGGAAATAGATAAAAAGGTGAATCGGAGCTACAGATTTTCAAACCAGCTGAAATGATAGAGGAGGGTTCCTGATGGAGTGCTAGAGGGTCCAAACACAGTTTCATGAAAGTCATCTTTGGCACCCCAGGATTGGTAACACCGTGAAATGGTGATAGTGGATACATCATGGTTTGGAAATAGATAAAAAGGTGAATCGGAGCTACAGATTTTCAAACCAGCTGAAATGATAGAGGAGGGTTCCTGATGGAGTGCTAGAGGGTCCAAACACAGTTTCATGAAAGTCAACTTTGGCACCCCAGGAAGGGTAATTCTGTGAAAGGGTAATAGGGGATAGATCATGGTTTGGAAAGAGGTAAAAAGGGGAATCGGAGTTACAGATTTTCAAACCAGCTGAAATAATAGAGGAGGGTTCCTGATGGAGTGCTAAAAGGTCAAAACACACTTTCATGAAAGTCAACTTTGGTACCCCAGGAAGGGTAATTCTGTGAAAGGGTAATAGTAGATACATCATGGTTTCCAAATAGGCATAAAGGTGAATCGGAGCTATAGGTTTTTAAACCAGCTCAAATGATAGAGGAGGGTTCCTGATTGAGTGGTAGAGGGTGAAAACAGTTTCATGAAAGTCAACTTTGGCACCCCAGGAAGGGTAATGCCGTGGAAGGGTAACAGTGGATACATCATGGTTTGGAAATTAGTAAAAAGGTAAATCGGAGCTGCAGATTTTCAAACCAGCTGAAATGATAGAGGAGGGCTCCTGATGGACTGCTAGAGGGTGAAAACACAGTTGGAAATAGGTAAAAAGGTGAATCGGAGCTACAGAGGAGGGTTCCTGATTGAGTGGTAGAGGGTGAAAACAGTTTCATGAAAGTCAACTTTGGCACCCCAGGAAGGGTAATGCCGTGAAAGGGTAATAGTGGATACATCATGGTTTGGAAATTAGTAAAAAGGTAAATCTTAGCTACATATTTTCAGACCACCTGAAATGATAGAGGAAGGCTCCTGATGGACTGCTAGAGGGTGAAAACACAGTTGCATGAAAGTCAACTTTGGCACCCCAGGAAGGGTGATCCCGTGATAGGATAATGGGGGATACATCATGGATTGGAAATAAGCTTATGGGTTCATCGGAGCTATAGGTTTTAAAACCAGCTCAAATGATGGAGGAGTTTTTCTGGTGGAGTGCTAGAGTGTCCAAACACATTTTCCCGAAAGTCAACTTTGACACCCCAGGAAGGGTAATCCCGTGAAAGAGTATTAGTGGATACATCATGGTTTGGAAATAGGTAAGAAGGTGAATCGGATCTACAGGTTTTCAAACCAGCTGAAATAATAGAGGAGGGTTCCTGATGGAGTGCTAGAGGGTGAAAACAGTTTCATGAAAGTCAACTTTGGCACCCCACGAAGGGCAATCCTGTGATAGGATAATGGGGGATACATCATGGTTTGGAAATAGGTAAAAAGTTGAATCGGAGCTACGGCTCTTAAAACAAGCTGAAATGATAGAGGAGGGTTCCTGATGGAGTGCTAGAGGGTCCAAACACAGTTTCGTGAAAGTCAACTTTGGCACCCCAGGAAGAGTAATCATTTGCAATGGTAATAGTGGATACATCATGGTTTGGAAATAGGCTTAAAGGTGAATCGGAGCTACAGATTTTCAAACCACCTGAAATGATAGAGGAGGGTTCCTGATGGAGTGCTAGAGGGTCCAAACACAGTTTCTTGAAAGTCAACTTTGGCACCCCAGGATTGGTAATACCGTGAGAGAGTGATAGTGGATACATCATGGTTTGGAAATAGATAAAAAGGTGAATCGGAGCTACAGCTCTTAAAACCAGCTGAAATGATAGAGGAGGGTTCCTGATGGAGTGCTAGAGGGTCAAAACACAGTTTCATGAAAGTCAACTTTGGCACCCCAGGAAGGGTTATTCTGTGAAAGGGTAATAGTGGATACATCATGGTTTGGAAATAGGCTTAAAGGTGAATCGGAGCTATAGGTTTTTAAACCAGCTAAAATGATAGAGGATTGTTCCTGATGGAGTGCTAGAGGGTCCAAACACAGTTTCTTGAAAGTCATATTTGGCACCCCAGCATTGGTAATACCGTGAGAGAGTGATAGTGGATACATCATGGTTTGGAAATAGATAAAAAGGTGAATCGGAGCTACAGCTCTTAAAACCAGCTGAAATGATAGAGGAGGGTTCCTGATGGAGTGCTAGAGGGTCAAAACACAGTTTCATGAATGTCAACTTTGGCACCCCAGGAAGGGTAATTCTGTGAAAGGGTAATAGTGGATACATCATGGTTTGGAAATAGGCTTAAAGGTGAATCGGAGCTATAGGTTTTTAAACCAGCTAAAATGATAGAGGATTGTTCCTGATGGAGTGCTAGAGGGTCCAAACACAGTTTCATGAAAGTCAACTTTGTTACCCCAGGATTGGTAATACCGTGAGAGAGTGATAGTGGATACATCATGGTTTGGAAATAGATAAAAAGGTGAATCGGAGCTACAGCTCTTAAAACCAGCTGAAATGATAGAGGAGGGTTCCTGATGGAGTGCTAGAGGGTGAAATCACAGTTTCATGAAAGTCAACTTTGGCACCCCAGGAAGGGTAATTCTGTGAAAGGGTAATAGTGGATACATCATGGTTTGGAAATAGGCTTAAAGGTGAATCGGAGCTATAGGTTTTTAAACCAGCTGAAATGATAGAGCATTGTTCCTGATGGAGTGCTAGAGGGTCCAAACACAGTTTCTTGAAAGTCAACTTTGGCACCCCAGGAAGGGTAATCCCATGAAAGGGTAATAGCGGATACATCATGGATTGCAAATAGGTGAAAACGTGAATCGGAGCTACAGCTCTTAAAACAAGCTGAAATGATAGAGGAGGGTTCCTGATGGAGTGCTAGAGGGTCCAAACACAGTTTCGTGAAAGTCAACTTTGGCACCCCAGGAAGGGTAACCAATTGAAATGGTAATAGTGGATACATCATTGTTTGGAAATAGGTAAAAACGTGAATCGGAGCTACAGATTTTCAAACCAGCTGAAATGATAGAGGAGGGTTCCTGATGGAGTGCTACAGGGTGAAAACAGTTTCATGAAAGTCAACTTTGGGACCCCAGGAAGGGTAATCCCGTGATAGGATAATGGGGGATACATCATGGTTTGGAAATAGGTAAAAAATTGAATCGGAGCTACGACTCTTAAAACCAGCTCAAATGATAGAGGAGAGTTCCTGATGGAGTGCTAGAGGGTCCAAACACAGTTTCATGAAAGTTTTGTTTGGCACCCCAGGATTGAAAACACCGTGAAAGAGTGATAGTGGATACATCATGGTTTGGAAATAAGTAAAAAAGTGAATCCAAGCTACGACTCTTAAAAGCAGATGAAATGATAGAGGATTGTTCCTGATGGAGTGCTAGAGGGTCAAAACACAGTTTCATGAAAGTCAACTTTGGCACCCCAGGAAGGGTAATCCAGTGAAAAGGTAATAGTGGATACATCATGGTTTGGAAATACGTAAAAAATTCAATCGGAGCTACAGATTTTCAAACCACCTCAAATAATAGAGGAGGGTTCCTGATAGAGTGCTAGAGGGTCCAAACACAGTTTCATGAAAGTCAATTTTGGCACCCCAGTATTGGTGATACCCTGTGAGAGTGATAGTGGATACATCATGGTTTGGAAATAGATAAAAAGGTGAATCGGAGCTATAGGTTTTAAAACCAGCTGAAATGATAGAGGAGGTTTTCCTGGTGGAGTGCTAGAGGGTCCAAACACAGTTTCGCGAAAGTCAACTTTGGCACCCCAGGAAGGGTAATCCCTTGAGAGAGTATTAGTGGATACATCATGGTTTGGAAACAGGTACAAAGGTGAATCGGATCTACAGATTTTCAAACCAGCTGAAATGATAGAGGAGGGTTCCTGATGGAGTGCTAGAGGGTCTAAACACAGTTTCATGAAAGTCAACTTTGGCACCCCAGGATTGGCAATACCGTGAAAGGGTAATAGTGGATATATCATGGTTAGCAAATACGCATAAAGGTGAATCGAAGCTAGAGGTTTTAAAACCAGCTGAAATGATAGAGGATTGTTCCTGATGGAGTGCTAGAGGGTCCAAACACAGTTTGATGAAAGTCAACTTTGGCACCCCAGGAAGGGTAATTCTGTGAAAGGGTAACAGTGGATGCATCATGGTTTGGAAATAGGTAAAAAGGTGAATCGGAGCTATAGGTTTTTAAATCAGCTAAAATGATAGAGGATTGTTCCTGATGGAGTGCTAGAGGGTCCAAACACAGTTTCTTGAAAGTCAACTTTGGCACCCCAGGAAGGGTAATCCCGTGAAAGGGTAATAGCGGATACATCACGGATTGCAAATAGGTGAAAACGTGAATCGGAGCTACAGCTCTTAAAACAAGCTGAAATGATAGAGGAGGGTTCCTGATGGAGTGCTAGAGGGTCCAAACACAGTTTCGTGAAAGTCAACTTTGGCACCCCAGGAAGAGTAATCAATTGAAATGGTAATAGGTTATACATCATGGTTTGGAAATAGGTAAAAAGGTAAATCGGAGCTACAGATTTTCAAACCAGCTGAAATGATAGAGGAGGGTTCCTGATGGAGTGCTAGAGGGTGAAAACAGTTTCATGAAAGTCAACTTTGGCACCCCAGGAAGGGTAATTCTGTGAAAGGGTAACAGTGGATGCATCATGGTTTGGAAATAGGCTTAAAGGTGAATCGGAGCTATAGGTTTTTAAATCAGCCAAAAAGATAGAGGATTGTTCCTGATGGAGTGCTAGAGGGTCCAAACACAGTTTCGTGAAAGTCAACTTTGGCACCCCAGGAAGGGTAATCAATTGAAATGGTAATAGTGGATACATCATGGTTTGGAAATAGGTGAAAAGGTAAATCGGAGCTACGGCTCTTAAAACCAGCTGAAATGATAGAGGAAGGTTCCTGATGGAGTGCTAGAGGGTCCAAACACAGTTTCGTGAAAGTCAACTTTGGCACCCCAGGAAGGGTAATCCGAAAAAAAAGGGTAATAGTGGATATATCATTGTTTGGAAATAGGTAAAAAAAATAAATCGGAGCTACGGCTCTTAAAACCAGCTGAAATGATAGATGAGGATTCATGATGGAGTACTAGAGGGTCCAAACACAGTTTCGTGAAAGTCAACTTTGGCACCCCAGGAAGGGTAATCAATTGAAATGGTAATAGTGGATACATCATGGTTTGGAAATAGGCTTAAAGGTGAATCGGATCTACAGATTTTCAAACCAGCTGAAATGATAGAGGAGGGTTCCTGATGGAGTGCTAGAGGGTGAAAACAGTTTCATGAAAGTCAACTTTGGCACCCCAGGAAGGGTAATCAATTGAAATGGTAATAGTGGATGCATCATGGTTTGGAAATAGGCTTAAAGGTGAATCGGAGCTATAGGTTTTTAAATCAGCTAAAATGATAGAGGATTGTTCCTGATGGAGTGCTAGAGGGTCCAAACACAGTTTCTTGAAAGTCAACTTTGGCACCCCAGGAAGTGTAATCCCGTGAAAGGGTAATAGCGGATACATCATGGATTGCAAATAGGTGAAAACGTGAATCGGAGCTACAGCTCTTAAAACAAGCTGAAATGATAGAGGAGGGTTCCTGATGGAGTGCTAGAGGGTCCAAACACAGTTTCGTGAAAGTCAACTTTGGCACCCCAGGAAGAGTAATCAATTGAAATGGTAATAGGGGATACATCATGGTTTGGAAATAGGTAAAAAGGAAAATCGGAGCTACAGATTTTCAAACCAGCTGAAATGATAGAGGAGAGTTCCTGATGGAGTGCTAGAGGGTCCAAACACAGTTTCGTGAAAGTCAACTTTGGCACCCCAGAAAGGGTAATCAACTGAAATGGTAATAGTAGATTCATCATGGTTTGGAAATAGGTAAAAAGGTGAATCGGAGCTACGGCTCTTAAAACCAGCTGAAATGATAGAGGAAGTTTCCTGATGGAGTGCTAGAGGGTCCAAACACAGTTTCGTGAAAGTCAACTTTGGCACCTCAGGAAGAGTAATCCCCCCAAAAAAGGGTAATAGTGGATATATCATGGTTTGGAAATAGGTAAAAAAGTAAATCGGAGCTACGGCTCTTAAAACCAGCTGAAATGATAGAGGAGGATTCATGATGGAGTGCTAGAGGGTCCAAACACAGTTTCGTGAAAGTCAACTTTGGCACCCCAGGAAGAGTAATCAATTGAAATGGTAATAGGGGATACATCATGGTTTGGAAATAGGTAAAAAGGTAAATCGGAGCTACAGATTTTCAAACCAGCTGAAATGATAGAGGAAGGTTCCTGATGGAGTGCTAGAGGGTCCAAACACAGTTTCGTGAAAGTCAACTTTGGCACCCCAGGAAGAGTAATCAATTGAAATGGTAATAGGGGATACATCATGGTTTGGAAATAGGTAAAAAGGTGAATCGGATCTACAGATTTTCAAACCAGCTGAAATGATAGAGGAGGGTTCCTGATGGAGTGCTAGAGGGTGAAAACAGTTTCATGAAAGTCAACTTTGGCACCCCAGGAAGGGTAATTCTGTGAAAGGGTAACAGTGGATGCATCATGGTTTGGAAATAGGCTTAAAGGTGAATCGGAGCTATAGGTTTTTAAATCAGCTAAAATGATAGAGGATTGTTCCTGATGGAGTGCTAGAGGGTCCAAACACAGTTTCTTGAAAGTCAACTTTAGCACCGCAGGAAGGGTCATCCCGTGGAAGGGTTGATAGCGGAAACATCATGGTTTGCAAATAGGTGAAAACGTGAATCGGAGCTACAGCTCTTAAAACAAGCTGAAATGATAGAGGAGAGTTCCTGATGGAGTGCTAGAGGGTCCAAACACAGTTTCGTTAAAGTCAACTTTGGCACCCCAGGAAGAGTAATCAATTGAAATGGTAATAGTGGATACATCATGGTTTGGAAATAGGTAAAAAGGTAAATCGGAGCTACAGATTTTCAAACCAGCTGAAATGATAGAGGAGAGTTCCTGATGGAGTGCTAGAGGGTCCAAACACAGTTTCGTGAAAGTCAACTTTGGCACCCCAGGAAGGGTAATCAATTGAAATGGTAATAGTGGATACATCATGGTTTGGAAATAGGTGAAAAGGTAAATCGGAGCTACGGCTCTTAAAACCAGCTGAAATGATAGAGGAAGGTTCCTGATGGAGTGCTAGAGGGTCCAAACACAGTTTCGTGAAAGTCAACTTTGGCACCCCAGGAAGGGTAATCCGAAAAAAAAGGGTAATAGTGGATATATCATTGTTTGGAAATAGGTAAAAAAAATAAATCGGAGCTACGGCTCTTAAAACCAGCTGAAATGATAGATGAGGATTCATGATGGAGTACTAGAGGGTCCAAACACAGTTTCGTGAAAGTCAACTTTGGCACCCCAGGAAGGGTAATCAATTGAAATGGTAATAGTGGATACATCATGGTTTGGAAATAGGCTTAAAGGTGAATCGGATCTACAGATTTTCAAACCAGCTGAAATGATAGAGGAGGGTTCCTGATGGAGTGCTAGAGGGTGAAAACAGTTTCATGAAAGTCAACTTTGGCACCCCAGGAAGGGATATGCCGTGTAAGGGTAACAGTGGATGCATCATGGTTTGGAAATAGGCTTAAAGGTGAATCGGAGCTATAGGTTTTTAAATCAGCTAAAATGATAGAGGATTGTTCCTGATGGAGTGCTAGAGGGTCCAAACACAGTTTCTTGAGTAGTATAGGGAATGATAGTCCGAAAACACTTTTCAAAAACCCCTCTAAAAAGCCTCATTTACTAAATGAGGCTTTGGTGGGACTATTAGCTCTTGCTATTATTGCCCCTACTACAAAGCCACGCCATCACGTTTACCGTGACTTGGCTGGCGGTAACACTGTGCCGTACGGTACGATCAATAATTCTTCTCTTACAAACCCCCTACCCGGCCCACCCCTCAAGTAGTATAAGTTAGGTTCGTCGGCTTTCATATCCACTTTATCTATGTTGTAAGTTTTGACTGACCATATAGGATCGGTGGCTCGCTTACGGCTATCACCCTCGTGTTCCCCAGGCTGGTACAGATACCTCACTAGGGCCCTATCTGGTATCTGTTTCTCCTTCCCACGCAATGGAGCGGCCGACTCTGCAACTATTGATTTTAGTTTGATAGCGTCTGCCGGTTTCTTACCGGTGAGACGGGTGACTTCATGGTTGATTGCCGACACCACCTCGGGTAACCTCGTGGCCCATTCGGTCGATCGTTTTCCAGGGGTGGTCATCTCCCTAGCATACTGATAGCCGAACAAGCGCTCAGCTAAAGTCCTATTAAATCTCTCAACTATGGCTTGGCTGCGATGGGCTCCGGCCGTGCCACGCCTGACCTTTGTATCGTGTTTGGCTAGCAGTTGTGACACGGCACCCATGAACTCCCGTCCGGGGTCAACTTGCAGCTCTGTTGGCCACGTCAGCGGGCTGCGTTTGTATATACGTTCAAATCCTCTGGCTACCTGGGCCGAATCTTTCGTGGTCAAGGGTTCGGCTTCCTTGTAACGACTGGCTACGTCCACTACGGTTAAGGCATACTTGTACCTCTTATCGTGGGGTAGGAACAGTAGGTCTGCCTGGTGAATGCTATTAGGTATGTTAATACCGAACCTCCTTCTAGGTACGTAGCGTGGTGCAGGCAAATAGATCTGCCACAGGGCTTGTTTTTCAAGCCACGCTTTGGCTTCCTCCGGGGGTACTCGCGCTAGTTTAGCTAGCTTATCTACTGCGCTAGCTCCTTTCCAGTACCCACGCGGGCTGTAGTAAATAGACTCAAATTTTTTCATGTCCATACGCGTATGTGTTTATCCCATCAATAGCTATCCAACGTTTCGTGTCCATAGGCGATAGGGACGTCTTGTTTATAGTCAGTCCGTATATCTTGTGCCCATCACTTCTAAGTGTGTTCATTTTATGCCTAAAGGTACGGGTCTTGAACAGGGCTTCCTTGAATCTGGTGTGTTTGATGTGTTGTTTCACCACATACTTCTTAACCCCCTTAGCCTTCCGGATCTCGCTATTGTCGGCTTTCAGTATGGAGTACATCTTTGGCCTCAAACCTATGTACTCGGCTATGGGCGTGCCAGCACACTCGTCCTTCATCTTACCTAGGACCTTTTTATTTACCGTACTGTGCATGGCATGGGTCTTAGGGTAGTCGCTGGTGTCGTATAAATCGATGTGTTTTTTCATGTCCTCGTACACGTCCTCGGTTCGAATCTCCATCAGCAGGGAATCCGTGTCAGTGTACAGCACTTCACACCTGTCGCCGTACTGTTTCTTGAGCTCGTTGTAGTAAAAGTCGTACATCAGGTGTTTGGATAAATCGAGGATGCTCATCCCCACGTAAACAGGTCGGTTGAATTTTATGTGGCTTTTCTTCATGTGTAGGGCAGCCAGGTCGTCTGTGAATATCTTGCTACGGTTGAATGCCGGACTGGCTATCAATTTCCTGAGCTTGTCTTCCTCACTAGATCTAACCAGCTTCACGGTCACGCGTTTCCTCAGGTTCTCCATAGTCTTACCAAACACCGAGTTGTTCATGAGCTTGTAGAGATTTTTCTCAAAATCACTGGTGGCTTTTTTTCGTAGGTCTGTGTTCATTCTGATGTAGGGCTCCATCCATGGGCTCTGGTCAAACATGAGCACCCTGTGTATTTTGGCCAGCCTCATACCCAACGACAGGTACAGCTGTAGGTTGCGATAGTGAACGATGTACTTGGTCTTATTCATTAAGTTAGGCACGAGTTTTTCAACGTCTGTCACACGACCACCTGACAAGTTATGTTGGTACTCAGACATCCAGTCTGGGTTAACCCTCATACGTTCGGGTGCAAGGGGATAGCTGTTGTGCGATGCGTGTAATGCCTTGGGATACTCTAAGTCAACTTCGAGGATATAACCTTTGTTCGAATCTGGTGCAATGCTCATAACATCAACGTGGGGTACCCATTCGAATCCCCCTGTAGGTAGATACTGGCTCATGGCCCAGCCGTACAGGTTATTTGCGTCGAGGTATAGAATGTGATTGGTTGGTTTGTTAGGATCGTAACCTTTCACGTATTGATTATTTGCTTTAGCGTATCGTTTGGATGCCATGGAAATCCCACCTCGCAAGCCTTTCTCAATGAATAGGTGCATGTCGTAATCTGTGAGCAATTCCAAATTAACTCCGGTCTTTTTAAGCAAGGCGTCCCACGACAGACCTGGGCTGGTGTAATACCATGCGGGGTCGAGTTTATACTGCTTGAAACATGTCCGCCGAAACGTTTCAAACACGTCGGCTAACAGCAGTACATCTGTCCTCAAGTACAGGTCGTGATAATCACCCAGGTTCTTACAACCCAGTTTATTCCATACGTTAGTCGCGTGCGAGTAATCGTCTCGTGAGACGGACGCCTCATTCAGCTTGCTATAAAAGCAGTCGATAGGAGGTAGTCTGGTCTCGGTGAACTTGACCCAACTATCCATGTACTCATATGGGTACACACCCTTCCTCATAAGCAGGGGTCTAGTCTCGGCGTCTGTGTATCGATCGGTGATAGGGAAGGTATTGTTGGCCTTGACCAGACTGTCGAGTGACGACAGGAGGAACTGAAACGAGTCAATGAACCTAAGTCCGTTTAAGCTGAAGGAGATGTATCTCTCCATGTTGTTGGGGATGCACGATATATTACCATCGATTTTCGCGATGGCCTGCATGATCAAGTGTGAGTCGTACCCTCTCAAGTTGTGAAAGACAACGGGGATGTTTATTGTCTTAGGGTTGATTTTAAGCTTGAGGTTGCACGCGCTGTGAGCGGCGCCTCTATACTTACCAGTTATGTGACAGTGATCTCTCACCGAATCACCGTTAAGTGGCGAGTCGCACACATGACAGTTAGTGCTACTGGTGTGAGCTATCTTGTCGGCTCTGGTCATACGCATGGGAGCGATTCTATACAATGCATTCCTAATAATTTTTTCTTCCTCCTGCAAGCACTTTAGAAACCTTTCAGCCGCGTCAGGACCCCTATACACTACCGGAGCTTTCGTTTCCCCGTCACAACGGACGACAATGTATCCAAACGAACAGGCTTTATGCTCTTGTGTCTTGTGGGTGAAACTCCCCCCACTAGGGGGTGTGGGGGAATCCCCACCCACAACTAAGGCTTCGAAGTCGGCGTATATGATATAAGGCACAGACATTTGATTCTTGTGATTGTCGAATTTTAGGATATTTTCACCTTCCTTAGGCATGTCGACTCGTATGGCCGTCTGCCCAACACCTTGGCAATCCTCCAGGTGGGATTCTAATAAATCGGCCCGACTGAAACAGTGTAGGCATCGTACACAAAAGTGTTTTTCCCCAACGTGTTTCGACTGGTCGTGCAACAACCGGCTGAGATGTTTTATCCACGTGTAGTGATACTTTTCACCTTTTTGAATCATGAATAAATTAATAACTTGACAATCCTTCACCGGGCTGACCCTGTGTACTATTGTTGTGTTACCTTCGTGTCCAAAGACATTTATAGCCAGATTATTCTGTTTTTCTACTTTAGTGATCTGGGATATTGGGGTGGGTTCATCTATACCATCCCAGTTGAGCCCATCGTCCTGTGGATAATTAGAAGGCCTGTTCGGATTAGTGGCAGCTGGAAATAAGGCTGACCTGATAGATAACCTCAGGCAATCGTTTCCTCTATTCTTAACGTTTACTATGGCTTGTTTGTTCTTATAGTAGGGAGGCAAGGCTAGGTATGACCCACCTCTGAACGGCACGTATTTAGCTATATCTAGATAGACGTTATCGATTTTATCTACAGCCCACCCGGACCCTAAGTGTGTGTAGCGTTCTAGGTATTCTCGTATCTGCTGAAAACTTGTATCGATTGATGCGTCAATGGTCTCTGCATGTGTGACGACCTCTTGTTGACCTCGGAAGTAAGGTTGAACATACTCAGTGACCCCTGTGGTGCCCTCCTTATCGAGCGACATTTTCACCGTGATCTGAAACTTGATACTTCCTAGGTTATTTAGTTCCTGGTTGACCTTATCAACTATCAGAGGCTTGATATCTGTAATGTCTATGTTTCTATCGACGTGCATGCGCCAACCTCTCAAATAGTTACCTACAGCGCGCTCAGTGCGCACGAACTGTAGGTCAATAGCTCTATTTTGTCGTAATAATTCTAAAAGCTGTGGTTTTCTCATACGAGAATACCCGCCTAAACCCAAATCGTGTGCCTCGGCTTTCAGTTGTTTTACAGTTGGACGTGCTACTGGGGCATGTGATAACAATGCGGTTAACCCGGCTTTCCCCAGTTTTGAATAACCCGTGTATCCAAGTTGTTTCGCTTGAGCTTTTAACTGTTTTATTGTAGGAGGGACTTCTAAACCTAGTAATCTCAACAATGCTGGCTTCCGCATTCTAGAATACCCGATAACACCTCTCTGCTTTGCGGCCCGCTTGAGCTCGCGCACAGTAGCCATAGTGTTTACACCTAAGAGAATCAATGTCTAATTGGTCGGCAGTAAAGGGGAGGTAACTCTTAAAAAATATTTTCTGGTGGCCGGGTACAATTCTAGACATTCTGTCAAATCACCCCACGTACCTGGTAAAATATATAATGTGGCTGTTTCAATCCAATACTCGCCTTGGGTATAGTATTCCTTGTATTCACTTATACTCGAAAAACGTTCTATATGGTATTGAGACGCGATATCCCGCTCCCATTCGAAGGGGCGAGTATACTTAACACCCTCTTTAATCCATACCACGTCCACTATTATCTTAAATCTGAAGCTGCCCCATAAGGCCAGTTCATATTTGAATATGTTTTCCACAGACATAGCTATACGTAGGTGTGTATAATCTCTAATTGGAGTCTATCTTGAGCAGTCGCCTACGTTCTTTTATGTAGCCTTTTTTATTCTCGTATATAAGTTGATGTCTGACTACGTTCGCTCCGTGAGCTTTACATAAACAGTAGTGCCCTTTAACCCCGATACCACACACAGAACACGTGTAGTTAGGACTTCCCATATGGAAACAACAGAACCCCTGATTCCTACATTTCCTACCACAAGCCTCGGTCTTCCCCATAAGTATGTATTCGCATCGGTATGGAGCGGGTCTCATGTTTACTTATATAGGTATTTTAGTTTAATTGCTTAGCAACCAACGCAGTAGCTGCTATACCCAACACTATGAAGCCAAGTTCACGGTTCATTTGTCCCTTGGATGGTGTGTAGTACTGAGCGAGTGTAGGTTTATTTAGCGGTTCCAATTGTTTACCAGTTAGTAGGTAGTATTCTTTCATTGCTTCATCGACATCATTGAATGTTTGAACGGCATGGTTTTCACGCTGGAGTTGTTCGTTAATGAAATCGAGCCTCTGGAGGCGTTTTTTAGCGTAATCGGCCTGTGCCTTTTGTAAGTTCTCAATAGCGAGATCGTGTCGCTTCCTTTCTTCCTGTATTTCAGCCCCATCTCGTAGTTTAGAGAAGAGGAAATTACTCCCGGAAAATGCCAGGGCATTCACTAACGCCCCACCGACCATCACAGCTATCGTGGCCATCCCTATATTTATTTCATTATATTATCAGGTATTATTCCTTGTTTTACTAGGATGTCTTTTGTGGCCATCGCCATACCAAGATTCATTATGAGCATACCCATATCCTGCAGGTTGAAATCTAGCTTGATAGTTGGTTGTTTAAGCACCATTTTAGTCAACCGAGCGTACCCTACGGCTAGACTAGCGACCACTGTGGCGTGGTATGCGTCGTTGACGAACGTTTTCCCCTCAGACATTATGTATATGATATAAAATATTTTAAATTATAACATGATATGCGGGTCTACCATGGGGGATACCCCCATACCCCCACTGTTGTGGGTGGGTGGTGGCTCACTGTGGGAGGTGTATAACCATGTTATAACCACGGCAGCAGTTACGCCTACAGCCAACAACAGTCGGGTTGGATTGGTCACTTTATGTTGGTTACACCACCGTTTTTTACCGGCAGCTACTCTCTTAGGATTCTTCTGTCTGGTTACTATAGGGGGTGTGGGGGGTACCACCACTGGGGTCTCCACCGTCACTGGTTCCTGTGAATCCACTGGGGTCTCCTCCTGTGCAGCATCCATCTATACTATTATTATTATTCTTTCTCTCAAATTGACAATGTTTTGCCGTGATAATCGCCGCCGTCACTGGGGCCAACAACATGCCATATTTGTGGTACAGCCCGCAGCTGATAGAGCTCACGGCGTGTTCGATAAAAGGGTCTTTCTCGAGGTCCTCCCACAGGTAAAGTCGGCGCTCTGGTGGAATGGGAAGGAAGTGTGATACAATACCGGTGTATATCTGGGTCATAGCCGATCCTATTGTCTTTGTCATTTCTGCTCCGAGCCGGGACTCGTATCTAGCGTACAGCTTATCGATTTCTTCGGCTGACATTTTTTGAATTTTATCCGGGGTGTAGTCTCCAAAGTAATGTTTGGCTTTGCCACCAACAGCCAACGCCACCAGTTTCTCTCGCTTGTCATCAGTGGGGCCTGCGGGCGGCGTGGGGGAACCCTCCAACGACAATTGTTCGAGCAATTCCTCACACTCCATCTTATAATATAACAAGTAAGATTTAGTTTTAACTATATAATACCCGATACAAACAAAACACAGAGAAATGAAGGTTAAGTTGCACACGACAAATACTTCAAATATCATAGCTATGCTTAGCATTCGCTTAGCTTTGCTTAGCTTTTACTTAGCTTTGCTTAGCAAACTATATATGCTACTGGTTGGTCGGTTTTTAGAACGAGCTTAGCGTGTTTAGTTTCAGCGAGCTGTTTCTTCACCCGTTCCCGTTCTAATTTACTCATCACATCGTTCTCTCTCAAACACTCCTCAAACGAATCCCTATCCTTGCAGTGAAATAAGGCCACCCATCGCGTCTGCTCCCTGAGGTCTTTCAACACCGAGTTGAACTTCTGCGTTAGCACCCAGACGCTGTGATTTGCATGCCGGCCGGAGAAGGCCAGGTACGATAGCATGTCTCTCTTTTTTGTTATCTCGCGATTAGCGCTGCAGTCGTCCAGTATAAACAGCGTCGGTTCCCCTTTAAATTTCTCGTGAAGAGCTTTCAACCAGTCCTGCAGGCGTGTTCCAGGGTCGATTTTGTGTACGTCCGGGTCCGTCATCAACCAAGGTCGCGCGTACGTTTTATTCATGCTCAGAGTAGGGCACATGATAACGATGTTATCGAACACATCCTTGTAGTAACCCTCCAACATATCCAACACGAAAACGGTCTTCCCACAGCCAGTCTGCCCGCATATGATAGCGCAGTGTGGGTCAGTGGGTAACCCCAGGGGGTCTCCCCCATCAGTAGATGGCTTGCACGAATCTCCCATTGTCTATATTAAGTTGCGCGTCCATAATTACGTACAGATATAATTTCAACTTACCAGCGGTTTGAGCCTTCTTAGTAATCTGGATGGTTATCCCTTCGCTGCCGTTATCTATACGGCGCCCGCTACCGTGCAGTTTATCATCATCCGTGGATCGCATGTCCAACCATAAGGCGTACTTGGTGGTCAGGTATTCACCGATCTGCACGGAGCCGAGGTCCAGGTCCTTTGTTATGTAATCCCCCACTGGTAGCTGTTTTATCTCATCCCACTGCTGGTGTGGTCTCATACCATGACTGAACAGCTGGTTGGGCACGCCCTCGATGGTAACTTCCACCTTTTCAATCTCGGGGTTGAAAAACTTCTCGCTGTCCCTCCGGAATGGATCGTAATCCTCCACGGGGACGACCAGGATACCTTTCATCGATCGCGCCGGCACGTTCAGGTTGATATTCCACACAGTGTCGCTCTTATCTCGCACGACTGATCTATGTCTCAGTACGCGATCGTACAGGATAGCCATCTTCCCAGAGTACTGGCTTCGAACCTGCCTGGCCAGCTCCGGGCTAGTGACCATGTCGAACTCCAGAGAGATGTTGTCTATGGAATAACTGGCCTCATCACCGTTCGGCGTACGCACTACTTTGCTATAGTCGTTAAATGTGAGCTCGTATTCTAGCCTATCACCCAGTGCGGCCTGGTAAAACGGCGCGTGTCCCGTGAGCAACTCGAAGTCGAGCGGCACGCAGAATCGATTCCCGTATGCTAGAGCGATGGCCTTTTCACCGTCCGATAGCTTGTCTTGCTGGTCTGTCGTGAAGACGTATCCTATGCGCGCCCGGGTTGATTTGCTGATACCCTGGTACACATCATTGACTCGTTCTCTCTCGCTTTTCCAGAGATCCTTGTAGCAGTGAAACACGTCGCTGTCATCGATGCTCAGCACCTCGTTACCGCTGATCTTGACGGTCGTTTTCTTGATGATAGCTCGACCCACGTTCCGCACTAGCTCGCGTTTGTCGTTGTCGGAGGTCAACGTGATATTGAACGCCAGTCGAACAGTGCCTGGTACAATGAGGTCATTCTCACCAAGGTTTGGAAATCTAACCAGCAGAGTTTGGTTCTGGTCTATCTTGCTGGGATTGTTGGTGATGGTCACCGACTGTCGCACGGCTCTGGCCCCTAATGGCTCTCTCAATCTTCTGAAAGGATCTAATTTTCTACCGTACATTGTTATATATAAAAAAAAAATTTAAATACTAATGGATGAAGACATACCTATGGATGATATGTGGGACGATAGTGCCCAGGCATTCGATGATGAGCAGGAGACCTCATTTACTAGTTCACCATTGAGCCAAGAACTCTTGGAAACAACGGTAAATGATTATTACAAAAGTTTAAGAAGAGATAAAAACTACGTTGAACCACAGGGTATATACCATAAGAATTTTTTTGTTGATACAAAGGGTGTTCTACGTCTTAAGTCTGCCCCAGGGGTTGACCTCTTTAACAAGATCAATAAAAAACCACTGGCCTTGTCAACTCTAGCCAGCCGCAATGGTGGTGCTGAATTTATCCGTGAACATCTAAACATGCCTGATTACGGTGGTGCAATACCTAAGACCGTTAAAGAAGATCTGCAAGCTACCAGATCCCACCTCACCACTATAGATGAAATGACACCACAGCGTGCTACAGAAGCCTCGGACAGTATAGAAAAACTGTTGAGCACCTACTGGGACAAACCGTTACCGGGGTTTGACTTTCCGGTAAGGGAACTGCGCGGCTTAGACGAAGCCGTGAAACGCGTGCGTGGAGAACTCGTGAACAACATGGGGAAACTGAACGAAATCGACGAGCACATCGCTAGGGAAAAAACCAAACTCAACGAAACTGAAAACGATGATATGAAGCGTCGTATCAATGAACGACTACGTGATTTAGAAGACGAGAAACGTACACGATTGGAAGCCGCTTCCTCGAATCGTGAACAGCTTCGATCCCAGATCAGTCGCATTCGGGAAACAATCGATAGAATACTGAATGAGGATACAACTTTAGCCAACAAGATTCGGATATTATTCCGGGAGCAAGGGGTCACCATCGCCAGCATTCTGACTGCATTGGGTTTCATTATATCAACCTTGGTGGTGTCATTGACAGGGGGAACACCTGTGGGGCCTGCCGGTGGGGGAACTCCAAGTGGTGGTGGGGGTGTTAAAGACTGGATTAAAAAACTCGGGGAAGGCCTAGCTAAACTGGCTGGTAAAGCCGCCGAAGCCCTTCCCGGCATCCTGGGTAGCATCGTCTCGTGGTTGTTGAGCGCTCTGTCTAAAACTACCATGTGGCTCAGTCAAAATCTGTGGGCAGCAATCGTCGCCGTGGCGGGTCTGGTGTACGTAGCGGCTAAGAAATCTTTAACCAAATAAGCCCCAAAGCTACCCCACCAACCACCAGGGCCGTTTTACTATCAATATGCTGCTGAGCCTGAATATGAGAGTGTGTGGGGGGTACCTCCACATGAACTTTAGGCCCCGGGGGCGACGCAACTATACCCTTTTCACGTGGTGGGATGTGTGGGATATAGGTGGTGTTAATATCGGGGTTGATACCCAACTTTTGATCCTTCGTGGCTATGACTATTTCATTGTTATAACCCACCACTTTTTTTACTCTCAGTTGCATATCACTCGGAGCCATGTACAACCCCACGCCGAACACGTAGTCGACTTTCGACCTGGCGTATTCTAACACGTTTTGGTAGCGTTCGATAGCCCGCGGGAGATCAACTGGAGAATTGATAGCATCCTCAACGTTGGAAACGAATTGTGTCTGAGCGTCGTAAGCAGTTCCCTTACCGATGATGTTGGAACGCGTCATCGACTGCGCACCCAACAGCGCCCACACGTACGTTCGAATCGAGTCGTTCAACCTGACTACCCCGGCACGAGTGAATCCTTTCGACGTGTCCAGCATGAACATTTTCCACCCGTCTGCGTTTGACTGATCCTGCTCCACTTTTTGTATTATAAAAGCAACATCACCTTTAAAGTCCATACGATCATCCCTCCATTCATTACTCGACAAAGCCAAGTCCTGCCGAAGTATACCTCGTCTCACTAAATCATCACTGGCATCTTTCACTGGTTGTGGTCCATATTTAGCAGGTTTAGGAACAAGCTCCTTTAATACATGGAAAAAATTTTCCGTACTACCAATTTTTCGTTTCATAAAGTTTGTTAGTAAATATTTATTAAATGCTTTTGCCGCGAACCCATCACTGTAAGGAACACCCAACCCGTGGTTCTGCCCCGGCAAACGCCAATCCGTCTTCGGGTTTATTTCAAATTCATTGCAAATACGTTCGTAGGCCCGTCTATCGTACGGGTTGTTTGTTGCGTCCCACGCTTTGTCCTGTGGGAGGGGGGCGCTGATCTCTTTAAGGATACGTCTGACCTGGTAGTACACGTGGAACTTGAACACAGATTGACTCAGCGGTCCACGCCGAGTGTCGGTTAATGTCACACCACACCCCGTTGTAGCGCACCACACGGCAAAGTTGAATTGATTCTGCCAGAACTGCATAGGGTTGTTGAACCAAGCGTGGACTGCCTTGACGTTAGTCACCGAAAGCTTATACTTATCAGGCATATCTATAAACTTGGCATTGAAAGACAACCCAGGAGCAACCACAATCTTCATGGTGGAGAAATCTACGTCCAGTTTAGGGTACAACACACCAGGGGAATACATTTTAAAACTATTATATAATAAATATATATGTAATATGTACATAACACTTCCAGGAATAACGAGCGGTGAGGCCGTTCAGCTGACGCACGCGATCGATAACACGTCAGGTCAACTCGAAGTCGCACTCTGCGATATCACCTACCTACCGCAATGGACTAACATCAACATCAGCAACAATAAGCTATTCGTTAGTGGAACTCGCAGTCAAATAACTGACGGCTACTACAGCGTGTGCTCGCTAAACGACGAGGTCTTCAAACCCCTGGGAGCCGAACTCAAGATGAACGACTCAAACGGCACAGTGGTGTTAATCAACAACGGAAGAACCTCCTTGAGACTCGGCCGACCATTAGCGAGGATACTCGGTATGTCTCCTGACGAGATAAAACCAACAACAACCGTCACAGGCACGAAGTTACCCGAATTAGTACCGTACCGAGAGCTATACATTCATCTCGGTCAGGTGAGCACAACGTATAACATTCAAGGAGGCCACCCTTCCACTATACTGAGAGCAGTGCCGGTGAAAACTGAGAAATTCAACGACGGTAGAACCGAGTCATTTTCACCACGGCAGTATAAGAGATTAACCCAGGGCAACATACCTGAGCTGACAATATCGGTGTTAGATATAAATCATAATCCTGTAAATATAGGATACCTCAGCTTAACGCTTCACGTAACATGACCAGCGCACAAGGGCCCGGAGTGAAAAAATGCGTCAATATCGGGATCTCCGACCTCGGAGACACACGCGGTTTCGACGCTCCCGGAGTAGATGGTAAAACGTACGCCTTGCAACTGAAAAATAACATTTACAAACGCGTTGAAGTCTCCTCCGGTGGAGCCCTAAGTGATATGATAGATACCACAGGAGCAACAGCCAACACTAAGTACGCCCTCGTCAACACCGGTGATGACAACTGGAGAATATACCCATCATTCGGAGGTAAACTGTTCGACTTAGGCGATGTTGAGAGCACTACCGTCATCAAAAACAAACCATATATGCTCGTCTTCACCGAAGATGACAAGTGGGTGTTGTTACCCGATAACAAATGGTTTCTCAATATTAGACTCGTCTCCCCTTACGTGTTCACGGATAACAAAGACAACCACCTAAACAAAGTCGTAAACAATGGAACCCTGCTCGTGGCTTACGTCCCAACTCAGAGGCGTAGCATAGTCGTCAGCCCAGTCAACACTATAGCAGCCCACATGCTATCGAGTAAACCAGCCATACAAAACGTGAAATTGCAGTTGGTGTCTGAATTCGAAGGCGTGGTCAAGATACTAGAGAGTCTACCGGCAAACTCAACACTATTCATCAAAGTCTACCTAGGGGAACCATCGGGGAATGATGTCGAGATCGTGAAGGGGATCAAACTCGGGTGGGTGAAACGACACCAGTTTCAAGTTTGCAACGTTTACGTGCGGGTGGGTGTCGACTCCAAGACCAGTCTGCAGGGGGTCAACGTGATCGTGGAAAATAAGATATCACTAATCAATATCTTCCTGCCTGACAACATACACTTCATGGGTATAAAGTTAACCCCTGAATTATTATCAGAAAACCAGTTGGAAATTATATCATAATAGTATAATAATGACTAGTCATCATCCCAACACTACACTTAACGACCTGGGAGATACAGAGGGATTCGATCAGCCTGGTGAGGAAGATGAATTCTACATCCTACACTTCAAAGACAACGTGTACAGACGGGTGCCGTTACCAGATTTTACAAAACCTAAATGGCTGATCAACTTAACACTCACCTCACCTTATATCACAATAGACGAAAATAATTGGATCACTAAGATTAGGAACAACGGTATCTGGGCCGGGGATTTCATTTCGGAGAGGGGATTAGCACTCAGATAATCTACTGGTTACAACAAAAAAGGGTTATTATCAACTTTCTTCAAAAATAAATTAACATTTAGTAATCCTGAAATAATAACCCCCCCTTTCACACTCATCATAGAAGTCTTCTTTACGGATTCATTCGATGGAGACCCCCCAATAGTACACCAAATTTTACCCGGGGTGTCAATACGCTGGGATTACACAAACGATTATTGTCGTATTGTTATACAACAGGATACCACGGGTCCTATAAACCACTTAATAAGCCTCAGTGGGGTTTTTATTAGAATAGGATATTTTATTAGCCTCTCACCTATTGCCCTGACTACTAATCTAGAACTTATAGGCTTCAAATACATTGATAGATTTTTAACTGAACCCCAATTAAAATATCTTTCAAAATATATATTATAGGATGGGCCTGTACCCAGTCGTAGAGGAAGTAGCTAAGACGTTGGAAACTGTAGATGGGTTCCGCTTGAGGCAGTTATGTGATGTAAAACGTCAACTAGAACAAGACCGTGACACGCGGAAAGCACTATGTAAAAAATACAATAGAGCTTTCAATATCGTGGATGGGGCTGACACTACCCTTATGGCAACCAGCATGGGGCTAGGGGCGGCAGGCGTTGGGTTGTTAACCACCATCGTGGCTGCACCTATAGTGTTAGGTATTGAAATAACGGCTGGGGTGACAGGGTTGGTAGGGTTGGCGCTTAAGTTAGTATCACGCAGACTTAATCGTAAGGCATTGAAACATGACGAGATCAGGGTTCTGGCCGAAGCAAAGCTGAACACAGTGAGTGAGCGTATTTCCACGGCACTCTCTGACAGTAAGATCTCAGAAGAGGAGTTTAGTTCAATCCTCTCTGAACTCAAAAAATATAACGGAATGAAACAAGATATTCGATCCAAGTCTCGTAAGTCTGCTATCAGCGAGGATGAGAAAAAAAAGTACATAGCACAGGGAATACAAAAAGCCCAGCAAGCCTTTATTATGAACACCAAAGAGATCGTAGGCGGTTCACGTTAAACTGTTTCATCGATATAAACATAACATAGCCGTAAGCGAGCCACCGATCCTATATGGTCAGTCAAAACTTACAACATAGATAAAGTGGATATGTACTACTTGAGGGGTGGGCCGGGTAGGGGGTTTGTAAGAGAAGAATTATTGATCGTACCGTACGGCACAGTGTTACCGCCTGCCAAGTCACGGTAAACGTGATGGCGTGGCTTTGTAGTAGGGGCAATAATAGCAAGAGCTAATAGTCCCACCAAAGCCTCATTTAGTAAATGAGGCTTTTTAGAGGGGTTTTTGAAAAGTGTTTTCGGACTATCATTCCCTATACTACTTCTTGAAAGTCAACTTTGGCACCCCAGGAAGTGTAATCCCGTGAAAGGGTAATAGCGGATACATCATGGATTGCAAATAGGTGAAAACGTGAATCGGAGCTACAGCTCTTAAAACAAGCTGAAATGATAGAGGAGGGTTCCTGATGGAGTGCTAGAGGGTCCAAACACAGTTTCGTGAAAGTCAACTTTGGCACCCCAGGAAGAGTAATCAATTGAAATGGTAATAGGGGATACATCATGGTTTGGAAATAGGTAAAAAGGAAAATCGGAGCTACAGATTTTCAAACCAGCTGAAATGATAGAGGAGAGTTCCTGATGGAGTGCTAGAGGGTTCAAACACAGTTTCGTGAAAGTCAACTTTGGCACCCCAGAAAGGGTAATCAACTGAAATGGTAATAGTAGATTCATCATGGTTTGGAAATAGGTAAAAAGGTGAATCGGAGCTACGGCTCTTAAAACCAGCTGAAATGATAGAGGAAGTTTCCTGATGGAGTGCTAGAGGGTCCAAACACAGTTTCGTGAAAGTCAACTTTGGCACCTCAGGAAGGGTAATCCCCCCAAAAAAGGGTAATAGTGGATATATCATGGTTTGGAAATAGGTAAAAAAGTAAATCGGAGCTACGGCTCTTAAAACCAGCTGAAATGATAGAGGAGGATTCATGATGGAGTGCTAGAGGGTCCAAACACAGTTTCGTGAAAGTCAACTTTGGTGGATGTTGTGGTGTACTCATGTATACCAGTGGCGATGCACCATGCATTGGTGGATGTTATGGTGTACTCATGTATGCCGGTGGTGGTGCACCATGCATTGGTGGATGTTGTGGTGTACTCATGTATGTCAGTGCCGGTGTGCCATGCATTGGTGGATGTGATGGTTATGTCTCATGTATGCCTCTGGTGGTGCACCATGCATTGGTGGATGTTGTGGTGTAGTAATGTATATCAGTAATGTGGTACCATTTATTGGTGGATGTGATGGTTATGTCTCTTGTATGAGACTGGAGGTGCGCCATGCATTGGTGGATGTGATGGTGGTGTACTCATGTATGTCGGTGGAGGTGCCCCATGTCGGTGGGGGTGTATCATCCATTGGTGGATGTGATGGTTTTCTCTCATGTATGCATGTGGTGGTGCTCCATGCATTGGTGGATGTTATGGTGTACTCATGTATGCCGGTGGTGCACCATGCATTGGTGGATGTTGTGGTGTACTCATGTATGTCAGTGCCGGTGTGCCATGCATTGGTGGATGTGATGGTTATGTCTCATGTATGCCTTTGGAGGTGCACCATGCATTGGTGGATGTTGTGGTGTAGTCATATATATGAGTGGTTGGGTACCATTCATTGGTGGATGTGATGGTTGTGTCTCTTGTTTGAGACTGGAGGTGCGCCATGCATTGGTGGATGTGATGGTGGTGTACTCATGTATGTCGGTGGAGGTGCCCCATGTCGGCGGGGGTGTGTCATCCATTGGTGGATGTAATGGTTTTCTCTCATGTATGCATGTGGTGGTGCTCCATGCATTGGTGGATGTTGTGGTGTACTCATGTATGCCGGTGGTGCACCATGCATTGGTGGATGTTGTGGTGTACTCATATATGTCAGTGCCGGTGTGCAATGCATTGGTGGATGTGATGGTTATGTCTCATGTATGCCTGTGGAGGTGCACCATCCATTGGTGGATGTTGTGGTGTAGTCATATATATGAGTGGTTGGGTACCATTCATTGGTGGATGTGATGGTTGTGTCTCTTGTATGAGACTGGAGGTGCGCCATGCATTGGTGGATGTGATGGTGGTGTACTCATGTATGTCGGTGGAGGTGCCCCATGTCGGTGGGGGTGTGTCATCCATTGGTGGATGTGATGGTTTTCTCTCATGTATGCATGTGGTGGTGCTCCATGCATTGGTGGATGTGATGGTGTACTCATGTATGCCGTGGGCGGTGCGCCATGCATTGGTGGATGTTATGGTGTACTCATGTATGCCGGTGGTGCACCATGCATTGGTGGATGTTGTGGTGTACTCATGTATGTCAGTGCCGGTGTGCCATGCATTGGTGGATGTGATGGTTATGTCTCATGTATGCCTGTGGAGGTGCACCATGCATTGGTGGATGTTGTGGTGTAGTCATGTATATCAGTGGTGGGTTACCATTCATTGGTGGATGTGATGGTTATGTCTCTTGTATGAGGCTGGAAGTGCACCATGCATTGGTGGATGTGATGGTGGTGTACTCATGTATGCCGTTGGTGGTGTGCCATGCATTGGTGGATGTTGTGGTGTGCTTATGGATGCCGGTGGTGGTGCACCATGGATTGGTGGATGTTGTGGTGTAGTGATGTACGTCAGTGGTGGTGTGCCATTCATTGGTGGATGTGATGGTTTTGTCTCTTGTATGAGGCTGGCGGTGCACCATGCATTGGTGGATGTTGTGGTGAACTCATGTATGCCGTTGGTGGTGCCCTATGCATTGGTGCATTTTGTGGTGTACTCATGTATGAAGGTGGCAGTGCGCGATGGATAGGTTGATGTTATGGTGTACTCATGTATGCCGGTGGTGGTGCGCCATGGATTGGTGGATGTTGTGGTGTAGTCATGTATGTCAGTGGTGGGGTACCATTCATTGGTGGATGTGATGGTTATGTCTCTTGTATGAGGCTGGAGGTGCGCCATGCATTGGTGGATGTGATGGTTTTCTCTCATGTATGCATGTGGAGGTGCTCCATGCATTGGTGGATGTTGTGGTGTACTCATGTATGCCGGTGGCGGTGCACCATGCATTGGTGGATGTTGTGGTGTACTCATGTATACCAGTGGCGGTGTGCCATGCATTGGTGGATGTTATGGTGGTGTACTCATGTATGTCGGTGGAGGTGCCCCATGTCGGTGGTGATGTGCCATGCATTGGTGGATGTGATGGTTTTCTCTCATGTATGCCGGTGGCGGTGCACCATGCATTGGTGGATGTTGTGGTGTACTCATGTATACCAGTGCCGGTGTGCCATGCATTGGTGGATGTGATGGTTATGTTTCATGTATGCCTCTGGCGGTGCACCATGCATTGGTGGATGTTGTGGTGTAGTCATGTATTTCAGTGGTGGGGTACCATTTATTGGTGGATGTGATGGTTGTGTCTCTTGTATGAGGCTGGAGGTGCCCCATGCATTGGTGGATGTGATGGTTTTGTCTCATGTATGCCTGTGGCGGTGCACCATGCATTGGTGGATGTTGTGGTGTAGTCATGGATATCAGTGGTGGGGTACTATTCATTGGTTGATGTGATGGTTATGTCTCTTGTATGAGGCTGGAGGTGCCCCATGCATTGGTGGATGTGATGGTTTTGTCTCATGTATGCCTGTGGCGGTGCACTATGCATTGGTGGATGTTGTGGTGTAGTCATGGATATCAGTGGTGGGGTACTATTCATTGGTTGATGTGATGGTTATGTCTCTTGTATGAGGCTGGAGGTGTGTCATGCATTGGTGGATGTGATGGTGGTGTACTCATGTATGTCGGTGGAGGTGCCCCATGTCGGTGGGGGTGTGCCATGCATTGGTGGATGTGATGGTTATGTTTCTTGTATGAGGCTGGCGGTGCCCCATGCATTGGTGGATGTTGTGGTGAACTCATGTATGCCGTTGGTAGTGCCCCATGCATAGGTTGATGTTGTGGTGTACTCATGTATGTCGGTGGTGGTGCGCCATGCATGGGTGGATGTTTTGGTGTCCCATGTAATGCCGGTGGTGGTGCACCATGTATTGGTGAATGTTATGGTGGTGTCTCATTTACATGTATTGTGGTGTACGATGTTGAGATGATCGTTTTTACTTTAAACAAAACGTAAACCAGTCTTAGTGAAATTAATGTTTCGAATCCACGTCATTTTATCTTGCAACTGAAAATTTAAGTCTTAGAATTTTATTCAACTTAGGATAAAAGTTGTTTAACAAACGATTATAGATTCAAATCGTTATTACCAGTTTGTATTGCAAGGAGGTAAGCGCAGCAGTTAGAACAGTGAAACAAGTGCACGTGCGGTACGTGATGAGCGTTAACTTAGACCAACCCAATTTCTCGACGTTTTATTTAATGTGCACCCCAAACCCCCTGTAATACAAACAAAGAAAGTGATTTGAAATTACGATCGTTTGTTTAACAACTTTCATCTTAAGTTGAATAAAATTCTCACAATTAAATGTTCAATTGGCAAGGTATAAAATTATAAGAAATTTGCCATCGTAATTTCATTTAATTCGATTTACGTTTTTGTTTAAAGAGACATTCATCGGTACGCTTTCGCGGCAAACGGACTGTAATCACGAATAACACGAGTGAGTCACGAAAGCGATGAGCAGTGATAAGCACATCACAATTTACAACATTCCCACCCACGGACGACAGTTTGTTTTAATTCAGTTACATTGAATGTTCCATACCCCTATGTCACTTTGGGTTTAACTTGTAATTTTAAATTTACAATGGGTTATACCTGTATTGTATTAGCCGTTGATTATGTTTTAGCTATATTGTCTTACATAAATAAATCTGTAATTAATAAAAGAAAAGTTTGTTTCGTTTTGTTTCAGTAATGAATATTATCAGGTCTTACTTGGCTCACGCTAAATAAGAAAACATGCCTCTGTGCAAACACTTGTGATTGAGGTGCTGTCAGTAGCTCTAATCCTTTGTTTCGGGTTCGGCGACTGGGATTAGGTTACGTAAGCGAGCGACCCGAAGCGAGCGACTGAAGCCCGCTTGGAGTTTGAGCACCCACCTATAGTGATGTGAAATATTCGTCGTGGGGACAGAAAGTCTTGAAATCCTGTAGAGGTAGGACGACTTCAAGGATTCTTCGGAAGGGCGACAGAGGACCATACAGGTAGGTGTTTCTATATCTATTTGGAAGAAAATATGCATCTTCATGGATATTTGTTTAATATACAGTGCACACTCATTCTCTCATAGTACACAGCCATTTAGGTATAGATGGGAAAGGTTGACACTGGTTTCTGCATGTAAACGGAGTGGTAGTGTAGCCTAGTTGTTCAAGTGTTGGCACGTCATGTTCAGTACCATTGTTCGAGTCCTCACTTAAATATTATGTCCAACGCCCACTTATGGGGCAAGTCGTAGGAATATTCCCCAAAGCGGCAGAAAACCACACTTACTCGCTGTTGTTAATACAATCTACAAACGCGAGAAATGTGATTACTAATGCTTATGCATGACTCATTTCTTTCAGACGCAGGAACCCTGGCACACTCCGGATTTGGTGTTGTGTCACTCTAAACCCTTCCACCTGGACTTTAGTACACTGACTTTCCGAGGGTCCGATGGGATGAGCTTTTGTCTCATGGTGGCTCCATTGTGCGTCTGCTCTTCGCGTAGCCCCCTGCCGAGCGCACATGGAGTAGGTTCGGTGCTAGGGCCTGACTGTACAGTCAGGATGGTTGTTACAGCAACCCAGCTAGTTTAGGGTTGGCACACTCTGTGGCCCCAGTCTTTTCAGCACCCCCAGTAGACCCAATGCTGACTGCACTTGACTGGTAGATTAGGGGTTAGTGTAGATAGGGCCCCCTTCGTGCATGCCCTGTACGATGCTATCTATAGATAGTATAACTTAGTGTTAACCCACCATTCCGTCCTTCAATAGGTAGTTCGAGGCAAAGCAAGTCCCGGATGGTCACTTTGAAAGTCAGTGTACTGGCCACCTGCTGGTAAAGCATTCACTATTTCAGTTTAAAACTTCAATTAAATTTTGTTTTTCACGTCCCGACATATTTGCTTTGCATTTAAATGTAAGGGGATCGTCGAATAACCGAATGGTTAAAGCGTTCGCTCATGACGCTCCAAACAACCCTATTTCGATTTCCCATATCTGAATGATGTGTGAAGCATCTATTTGTAGTTACTCACCGTGATATAGCTAGTATATTGCTGAACGCGGTGTAAAAAGTACACTCAAGCAGTCATTATCTGTGTGACAAGCATAAATTATGTAAAGTGTTCTTTGCCTTTTTAAGTAGAACCGTTGCTTACGCATGCAACTGTTCCTTTCAAACAATCTTTTGAATAAACCATAACATGCAATGCATCCTTGTTTATCATGACGTCTACTGCAAAATTACAACTTGAGTTTCATGTTTGAGATTTTACGTGTAAGCATATAAGTTGCATTTATGCACACAGTGAGTGCCAGCGATGTAAACTATATTCTCTTTACTGTTATGAGCAGGGATGCCATCTACCTGGGGGCGGAAATGGACCCTGAAGTCCCCCAGAGGCAGGACGACTGCCGAGAAGATATTCCGTGGACAGAAGTGGATCAAGGTCTCTTCTGGCGGCAGGACAACGACCACAAAGCCGTCAGACTACCAGGAAGGCAAGTTCTCCAAACTATCTTTTGAAGACAACATACAATATATTCTTGTTGACAATGACGTCACGAGCAAGTTACAACTTGTGTTTCAGGTTACAGCGTTTTCCTGACCAAAAAGCATATGCTTTTAATATTTATTATCCATGTAGTAAGTATCAGTGATATGAAACATTAACCTATTCGCTATCGTTACTATTAGGAACGTGGATACCATCGTCCTGGGGGCGGAAATGGACCCTGAAGTCCCCCAGAGGCAGGACGACTGCCAAGAAGATATTCCATGGATAGACGTGGACCATGGATTCTTCGGAAGGGTGACAGAGGACCAGACAGGCAGGTGTTTTCAACTCATTTTGGAAGAAAATATTTGCTTCATATATAGTGCACACTAATTCTCTCATACTATACAGCCATTTAGGAGTGAGTGAGTTTAGTTTTACGCCGCACTCAGCAATATTCAGCTATAAGGTGACGGTCTGTAAATAACCGAGTCTGGACAAGACAATCCAGTGATCAACAACACGAGCATCGATCTGCTCAAATGGGAACCGATGACATGTTTCAACCAAGAAGTCAGCGAGTCTGACCACCCGATCCCGTTAGTCGCCTCTTACGACCAGCATAGTCACAGCCATTTAGGTATAGATGGGAAAGGTTGATACTGGTTTCTGCATGTAAACGGAGTGGTAGTGTAGCCTAGTTGTTCAAGTGTTGGCACGTCATGTTCAGTACCATTGTTCGAGTCCTCACTTAAATACTATGCCCCACGCCCACTTATGAGGCTCGTCGTTGCAAAATTGCCCAGAGCGGCAGAAAACCACACTTACTCGCTGTTGTTAATACAATCTACATCCGAGAGAAATGTGATTACTGATGCTTATGCATGACTCATTTCTTTCAGACGCAGGAACCCTGGCACACTCTGGATTTGGTGTTGTGTCACTCTAAACCCTTCCACCTGGACTTTAGTACACTGACTTTCCGAGGGTCCGATGGGATGAGCTTTTGTCTCATGGTGGCTCCATTGTGCGTCTGCTCTCCGCGTAGCCCCCTGCCGAGCGCACATGGAGTAGGTTCGGTGCTAGGGCCTGACTGTACAGTCAGGATGGTTGTTACAGCAACCCAGCTAGTTTAGGGTTGGCACACTCTGTGGCCCCAGTCTTTTCAGCACCCCCAGTAGACCCAATGCTGACTGCACTTGACTGGTAGATTAGGGGTTAGTGTAGACAGGGCCCCTTTCGTGCATGCCCTGTACGATGCTATCTATAGATAGTATAACTTAGTGTTAACCCACCATTCCGTCCTTCAATAGGTAGTTCGAGGCAAAGCAAGTCCCGGATGGTCACTTTGAAAGTCAGTGTACTGGCCACCTGCTGGTAAAGCATTCACTATTTCAGTTTAAAACTTCAATTAAATTTTGTTTTTCACGTCCCGATAATATTTGCTTTGCATTTAAATGTAAGGGGATCGTCGAATAACCGAATGGTTAAAGCGTTCGCTCATGACGCTCCAAACAACCCTATTTCGATTTCCCATATCTGAATGATGTGTGAAGCATCTATTTGTAGTTACTCACCGTGATATAGCTAGTATATTGCTGAACGCGGTGTAAAAAGTACACTCATGCAGTCATAATCTGTGTGACAAGCATAAATTATGTAAAGTGTTCTTTGCCTTTTTAAGTAGAACTGTTGCTTACGCATGCAACTGTTCCTTTCAAACAATCTTTTGAATAAACCATAACATGCAATGCATCCTTGTTTATCATGACGTCTACTGCAAAATTACAACTTGAGTTTCATGTTTGAGATTTTACGTGTAAGCATATAAGTTGCATTTATGCACACAGTGAGTGCCAGCGATGTAAACTATATTCTCTTTACTGTTATGAGCAGGGATGCCATCTACCTGGGGGCGGAAATGGACCCTGAAGTCCCCCAGAGGCAGGACGACTGCCGAGAAGATATTCCGTGGACAGAAGTGGATCAAGGTCTCTTCTGGCGGCAGGACAACGACCACAAAGCCGTCAGACTACCAGGAAGGCAAGTTCTCCAAACTATCTTTTGAAGACAACATACAATATATTCTTGTTGACAATGACGTCATGAGCAAGTTACAACTTGTGTTTCAGGTTACAGCGTTTTCCTGACCACAAAGCATATGCTTTTAATATTTATTATCCATGTAGTAAGTATCAGTGATATGAAACATTAACCTATTCGTTATCGTTACTATTAGGAACGTTGATACCATCGTCCTGGGGGCGGAAATGGACCTTGAAGTCCCCCAGAGGCAGGACGACTGCCAAGAAGATATTCCATGGATAGACGTGGACCATGGATTCTTCGGAAGGGTGACAGAGGACCAGACAGGCAGGTGTTTTCAACTCATTTTGGAAGAAAATATTTGCTTCATATATAGTGCACACTAATTCTCTCATACTATACAGCCATTTAGGAGTGAGTGAGTTTAGTTTTACGCCGCACTCAGCAATATTCAGCTATAAGGTGACGGTCTGTAAATAATCGAGTCTGGACAAGACAATCCAGTGATCAACAACACGAGCATCGATCTGCTCAAATGGGAACCGATGACATGTTTCAACCAAGAAGTCAGCGAGTCTGACCACCCGATCCCGTTAGTCGCCTCTAACGACCAGGATAGTCACAGCCATTTAGGTATAGATGGGAAAGGTTGATACTGGTTTCTGCATGTAAACGGAGTGGTAGTGTAGCCTAGTTGTTCAAGTGTTGGCACGTCATGTTCAGTACCATTGTTCGAGTCCTCACTTAAATACTATGCCCCACGCCCACTTATGAGGCTCGTCGTTGCAAAATTGCCCAGAGCGGCAGAAAACCACACTTACTCGCTGTTGTTAATACAATCTACATCCGAGAGAAATGTGATTACTGATGCTTATGCATGACTCATTTCTTTCAGACGCAGGAACCCTGGCACACTCTGGATTTGGTGTTGTGTCACTCTAAACCCTTCCACCTGGACTTTAGTACACTGACTTTCCGAGGGTCCGATGGGATGAGCTTTTGTCTCATGGTGGCTCCATTGTGCGTCTGCTCTCCGCGTAGCCCCCTGCCGAGCGCACATGGAGTAGGTTCGGTGCTAGGGCCTGACTGTACAGTCAGGATGGTTGTTACAGCAACCCAGCTAGTTTAGGGTTGGCACACTCTGTGGCCCCAGTCTTTTCAGCACCCCCAGTAGACCCAATGCTGACTGCACTTGACTGGTAGATTAGGGGTTAGTGTAGATAGGGCCCCCTTCGTGCATGCCCTGTACGATGCTATCTATAGATAGTATAACTTAGTGTTAACCCACCATTCCGTCCTTCAATAGGTAGTTCGAGGCAAAGCAAGTCCCGGATGGTCACTTTGAAAGTCAGTGTACTGGCCTGGCCACCTGCTGGTAAAGCATTCACTATTTCAGTTTAAAACTTAGATGAAATTTTGTTTTTCACGTCCCGATATATTTGCTTTGCATTTAAATGTAAGGGGATCGTCGAATAACCGAATGGTTAAAGCGTTCGCTCATGACGCTCCAAACAAACCTATTTCGATTTTCAAGATCTGAATGATGTGTGGAGCCGATATTTGTTGTTTCTCCCCGTGATATAGCTGCTATGCTGGTAAGACGACACTCATGCAGTCTTAATATGTGGTGGAAGTATAAATTATGATACATAATACTGTTTACTTTTATTAACAGAAGCCACTGTGTTCTTCCAAACGATCTTTTAAAGAAAACATAAAGTGCCTCCTTGTGTACAATGACGTCTACTGCTAAGTCACAACTTGATTTTTGTGTTTGAGATATGTTCTCGTGGAATCATGTGTTTTGCATTTATGCACACAGTACACATAATGTAAAATATGTTTACCTTTATTATCAGGAGCGTGGATGCCATCTACCTGGGGGCGGAAACGGACCCTGAAGTCCCCCAGAGGCAGGACGACTGCCGAGAAGATATTCCGTGGACAGAAGTGGATCAAGGTCTCTTCAGGAGCAGCATGTGGATGTTTTACTGTTCGGACATTTTGTGACAATGTACTCTGCGTGTCTACTACTGTAAACCCTCCAGTAGATTAGGTAGCGTTGCATACGTTGAGGGAACACGGTTCCAGAGTTTTTTTTCTCAAAAATGTTTTTTATCTCTGGTTTTGCGTGTCGGGCTTCAGTTACCTTTGACCTTGTTCAAATCTCAAATTTGATCAAGATCAATTTAGACACACAATCTGCGACAACAACGTTGGTGTTTATGTTCGAGGATTTGGTACTGTTCCATGTTGGGAATGATGACATTAATAAAACATAATCCGCACAGCTGGTCCAATTGTACTTGTTTGTTTTGCTGTTTTGTTTGTGAAACTTGTGAACTCGAGAAGAATTGTTTTTGTCCATGGAAATCGGATGTACACGACTTTATCGCCTTGTAGGAGTGCTTGTTTTTAGCCATACACTGCCATGCACTGCTAAACACCGCCAACACAGAAACACATCCCGAAACAAGTCCAACGTTAAAACAATAGATCAATACACGGGGGTATTCTAATGTCTACAAACCAGAACTTACAATACAAAAGCCTATCAACATTACTAGATCACATCGCACAGACCTTTAGTTCAATGTATTTACTAAACAATCCAGTGGTGTCTGTAGATGAGACAAGACATTAAATGAAAAGCTCCCACCAACATCCAACAGTCTAGAATATTACATTGCGCAAGTAAACAACCAAGGGCATGTTTGCCAATCATATTCCTTTACCAGTTGACAATGGTTAGAGCATTTGTGATGGTCAGCGTATCCCTATTCTGGTGTTCTGATGTCGAGAGATGCTGCTCTCCATGGATTGGTTGAACTGACACAGAGTAAATGCAGTAAAGTCAGTATGCCATCAGAGAGAGATCTATATCAAAGCAGATAAACTGAACAAATTGTAAGCTTCTGAATGTATCAAAAGTGATTAACAGTTATCTGACAGACCATTTGAATAGCTACTACGAGAGCTTAGAGGCAGTTATCGATCGTGAAGCATAGTTTTCTAATACTTTGGATACTGCTATTTCATCAAATAGTTAAGGAATGTATAGCTTTTATTAACCATAACATTGAAGTTTGTTTTTTTCTAAACTGAGTTAAACATGTGACACCAAATGAATTGTTTGTTACATCTCTGCTCTGTATAGGCACTAAAACTACAATGGTGGCCATCTTGGCAGCCATTTTTGAATTCTGGGTAATATCAAGTTGTTCCATGTAGAAGTAAACAGGAAACAAAATCTCGTCTCAAAGAGTAAGCTGTGAAACATTATAATATCACGACATGACCATACAAAATCACCTGTTTTGTGCCCGAGTCACCACTCTAGAAGATACAAGTGTCAAAAAAACATAAAAAGTATCAACATTGGCCGTAAATGGACACATTCGGTGTTAATTTTTGTGTAAATGTAACTGCCGAGAAGACAATTCAAAATGGCGGTCATTTTCATTATTTTCAAAAGCAAATATATGTCACAAAACATATACACCCTTTAGCAATACACAAAAGTCATAATGACAGTTATCAGATTGATATTAGTAAAACTATCCATGATTAACTTTGAGATGTTGTCGGCCAGCAAACCAAATGTCATGAAAATGCTCACAGACCTCCACCACATAAAATGGCCTGTGAAAACCTGAGTATTAAAGGCCTTTTCATGAGCCAAAGACATCATACTAACTGAAGATAGTGTCAAACAAAGTCAGTACTGGGGAGACTACGACATCAGATTTTTCAGCTGCCTCCTCCTGTACTACTTCAATACCCTTGGATACAGCAAAGGGGTTCACCTTTTACGGTGTCTTGTCAGGAGTCTCGATCACAAGGAAAAGAGGCCAATACTCAATCGATGCAGAAGGTCTGTATCAGTAGGGTCAATTTCAAGTGGACATTTTTGGCTTTTGGGCGGAATTTCATAGGTGTAAGCCATGGTTAGTGTAATATGGTTCATCATCCGAGCCACCCACCCACCACGGAGTATCACAAGGACAATGCTAAAAGCATGTGGGTCTCCAACTTACAGCACCAAGGATACCCGGATGATCTACTCCAAGAGAATAATTAATATTAATATTTCTACCAGATTGGCCCATGAGCCATATTAACTACGAGGTCGAAAATATCGGGGTTCATATTTTTCATACGACGACCTAGGGGAAAATATTACTTTCGCATGGTGAGGTGATGTCGAGAGCAATGCAAGGACGCCACGTCTCCTCTATAACGTTGCGTTCTAAAGGAGGCCATTGTGGAAAACCAGCCCATATTTGAAAGTTGAGTTTGATAATAGATAGGCACACGCGTGCCTAAATATCTGTATATCCTTAGCTTCCGTTCGGGAAATACCAACATTCCAAATTGTGTCGTAAACATAGTTTCACATTAATTAGCAACATTCTCATCAATAATAAACGTATTGCATCGTGCTTACGTCAACTTTCAGGGTGTACTGCACTCTGTAGACAGGTGTATGTTGGCACCCCAGAAAGGGTAATCCCGTGAATGGGTAATAGTGGATACATCATGGTTTGGAAATAGGTAAAAAGGTGAATCGGAGCTACAGATTTTCAAACCAGCTGGAATGATAGAGGAGGGTTCCTGATGGAGTGCTAGAGGGTCAAAACACAGTTTCGTGAATGTCAACTTTGGCACCCCAGGAAGGGTAATCCCATGAAAGGGTAAAAGTGGATACATCATGGTTTGGAAATAGGTAAAAAGGTGAATCGGAGCTACAGATTTTCAAACCAGCTGAAATGATAGAGGAGGGTTCCTGATGGAGTGCTAGAGGGTCCAAACACAGTTTCATGAAAGTCAACTTTGGCACCCCAGGAAGGGTAATCACGTGAAAGGGAAATAGGGGATACATCATGGTTTGGAAATAGGTAAAAAAGTGAATCTGGGCTACAGCTCTTAAAACCCGCTGAAATGATAGAGGAGGGTTCCTGATGGAGTGCTAGAGGGTCCAAACTCAGTTTCGTGAAAGTCAACTTTGGCAGCCCAGGAAGGGTAATCAATTGAAATGGCAATAGGGGATACATCATGGTTTGGAAATAGGTAAAAAGGTGAATCGGAGCTATAGGTTTTCGAACCAACTGAAATGATAGAGGAGGGTTCCTGATGGAGTGCTAGAGGGTCCAAACACAGTTTCGTGAAAGTCAACTTTGGCACCCCAGGAAGGGTAATCAATTGAAAGGGTAATAGTGGATACATCATGGTTTGGAAATAGGTAAAAAGGTGAATCGGAGCTACAGATTTTCAAACCAGCTGAAATGATAGAGGAGGGTTCCTGATGGAGTGCTAGAGGGTCAAAAACAGTTTCATGAAAGTCAACTTTGGCACCCCAGGAAGGGTATTTATTTCAAAGGGTGATAGTGGATACATCATGGTTTGAAAATTGGTACAAAGGTGAATCGGAGCTATAGGTTTCAAAACCAGCTGAAATGATAGAGGAGGGTTCCTGATGGAGTGCTAGAGGGTCAAAACACAGTTTCATGAAAGTCAACTTTGGCACCCCAGGAAGGGTAATTCCTTGAAAGGGTAATGGTGGATACATCATAGTTTGGAAATAAGCATAAAGGTTAATCGAAGCTATAGGTTTTAAAACCAGCTGAAATGATAGAGGAGGGTTACTGATGGAGTGCTAGAGGGTCCAAACACAGTTTCATGAAAGTCAACTTTGGCACCCAAAGAAGGGTTTTTGTGTGAAAGGGTAATAGTGGATACATCATGGTTTAAAAATAGGTAAAAATGTAAATCGGAGCTATAGGTTTCAAAACCAGCTGAAGTGATTGAGGAGGGTTCCTGAGGGAGTGCTAGATGGTCCAAACACAGTTTCATGAAAGTCAACTTTGGCACCCCAGGAAGGGTAATTCTGTGAAAGGGTAATAGGGGATACATCTTTTTTTGGAAATAGATAAAAAGGTGAATCGGAGTTACAGCTTTTTAAACCAGCTGAAATAGTAGAGGCGGGTTCCTGATGGAGTGCTAAAAGGTCAAAACACAGTTTCATGAAAGTCAACTTTGGTACCCCAGGAAGGGTAATTCTGTGAAAGGGTAATAGTAGATACATCATGGTTTGCAAATAGGCATAAACGTGAATCGAAGCTATTGGTTTTAAAACCCGCTCAAATGATAGAGGAGGGTTTCTGATGGAGTGCTAGAGGGTGAACACAGTTTCATGAAAGTCAACTTTGGCACCCCAGGAAGGGTTATGAAGTGAAAGGGTGATAGTGGATACATCATGGTTTGGAAATTAGTGGTGAATCGGAGCTACAGATTTTCAAACCAGCTGAAATGATAGAGGAGGTTTCCTGATGGAGTGCTAGAGGGTGAAAACAGTTTCGTGAAAGTCAACTTTGGCACCCCACAAAGGGTCATCCCGTGAAAAAATAATGGGGGATACATCATGGTTTGGAAATAGGTAAAAAAGTGAATCGGATCTACGGCTCTTAAAACCAGCTGAAATGATAGAGGAGGGTTCCTGATGGAGTGCTAGAGGGTCGAAACACAGTTTCGTGAAAGTCAACTTTGGCAACCCAGGAAAGGTAATTCTGTAAAAGGGTAGTAGTGGATACATCATGGCTAGCAAATAGGCATAAAGGTGAATCGGGGCTATAGGTTTTAAAACCACCTCAAATGATAGAGGAGGGTTCCTGATGGAGTGCTAGAGGGTGAAAACCGTTTCATGAAAGTCAACTTTGGCACCCCAGGAAGGGTAATGCCGAAAAACGGTAATACATCATTGATACACGATACACGATCATGGTTTGGAAATTGGTGAAAAGGTGAATCGGAGCTACAGCTCTTAAAACCAGCTGAAATGATAGAGGAGGGTTCCTGATGGAGTGCTAGAGGGTCAAAACATAGTTTCATGAAAGTCAACTTTGGCACCCCAGGATTGGTAATCAAGTGAAAGGGTAGTAGGGCTTACATCATGGTTTGGAAATAGGTGAAAAGCTGAATCTGAGTTACAGATTTTCAAACCAGCTGAAATGATAGAGGAGGGTTTCTGATGGAGTTCTAGAGTGTCCAAACACTGTTTTATGAAAGTCAACTTTGTCACCCCGGGAAGGGTAATCCCGTGAAAGGGTAGTAGTGGATACATCATGGTTTGGAAATAGGTAAAAAAGTGAATCGAAACTACGGCTCTTAAAAACAGCTGAAATGATAGAGGAGTGTTCCTGATGGAGTGCTAGAGGGTCCAAACACAGTTTCGTGAAAGTCAACTTTTGCACAACAGGAAGGATAACTCTGTGAAAGGTTGATAGTGGATACATCATGGTTTAGAAATAGGTAAAAAAGTGAATCGAAACTACGGCTCTTAAAAACAGCTGAAATGATAGAGGAGGGTTCCTGATGGAGTGCTAGAGGGTCCAAACACAGTTTCATGAAAGTCAACTTTTGCACAACAGGAAGGATAACTCTGTGAAAGGTTGATAGTGGATACATCATGGTTTAAAAATTGGTAAAAAAAGTGATACGAAACTACGGCTCTTAAAAACAGCTGAAAAGATAGAGGAGGGTTCCTGATGGAGTGCTAGAGGGTCCAAACACAGTTTCGTGAAAGTCAACTTTGGCACCCCAGGATTGGTAATCCCGTGAAAGGGTAATAGGGCTTACATCATGGTTTGGAAATAGGTGAAAAGGTGAATCTGAGCTACAGATTTTTATACCAGCTGAAATAATAGAGGAGGGTTTCTGATGGAGTTCTAGAGTGTCCAAGCACAGTTTTATGAAAGTCAACTTTGGCACCCCGGGAAGGGTCATCCCGTGAAAGGGTAGTAGTGGATACATCATGGTTTGGAAATAGGTAAAAAAGTGAATCGAAACTACGGCTCTTAAAAACAGCTGAAATGATAGAGGAGGGTTCCTGATGGAGTGGTAGAGGTTCCATAGACAGTTTCGTGAAAGTCAACTTTGGCATCCCTGGAAGGGTCATCCCGTGATAGGGTAATAGTGGATACATCATGATTTGGAAACAGGTAAAAAGGTGATTCTGAGCTACATATTTTCAAACCAGCTGAAATGATACAGGAGGGTTCCTGGTGGAGTGCTAAAAGGTCAAAACACAGTTTCGTGAAAGTCAATTTTTTCACCCCAGGATGGGTAATTCTATGAAAGGGTAATAGTGGATACATCATGGTTAGCAAATAGGCATAAAGGTGAATCGGAGCTATTGGTTTTAAAACCACCTGAAATGATAGAGGAGGGTTCCTGATGTAGTGCTAGAGGGTGAAAACAGTTTCATGAAAGTCAACTTTGGCACCCCAGGAAGGGAAATGCCGTGAAAGATTAATAGTGGATACATCATAGTTTATAAATAAGCATAAAGGTTAATCTGAGCTATAGGTTTTCAAACCAGCTGAAATGATAGAGGAGGGTTCCTGATGGAGTGCTAGATGGTCCAAACATAGTTTTGTGAAAGTCAACTTTGGCACGCCAGGAAGGGTCATCCCGTGAAAGAGTATTAGTGGATACATCATGGTTTGGAAATAGGTGAAAAGGTGAATCTGAGCTACAGATTTTCAAACCAGCTCAAATGATAGACGAGGGGTTCTGATGGAGTGCCAGAGGGTCCAAACACAGTTTCATGAAAGTCAACTTTGGCACTCCAGGAAGGGTAATTCTGTCAAAGGGTGATAGTGGATACATCATGGTTTGGAAATAGGTAAAAAGGTGAATCGGAGCTACAGATTTTCAAACCAGCTGAAATGATAGAGGAGGGTTCCTGATGGAGTGCAATTGGGTGAAAACACAGTTTCATGAAATTCAAGTTTGGTACCCCAGGAAGGGTAATTCCGTGAAAGGGTAACGGTGGATACATCATAGTTTGGAAATAAGTATAAAGGTGAATCGGAGCTATAGGTTTTCAAACCAGCTCAAATGATAGAGGAGAGTTCCTGATGGAGTGCTATAGGGTCCAAACAAAGTTTTGTGAAAGTCAACTTTGGCACGCCAGGAAGGGTCATCCCGTGAAAGAGTATTAATGGATAGATCATGGTTTGGAAATAGACATAAAGGTGAATCGGAGCTACAGATTTTCAACCCAGCTAAAATGATAGAGGAGTTTTCCTGATGGAGTGCTAGAGGGTGAAAACACAGTTTCATGAAATTCAAGTTTGGCACCCCAGGAAGGGTAATTCCTTGAAAGGGTAATGGTGGATGCATCATAGTTTGGAAATAAACATAAAGGTAAATCGGATGTATAGGTTTTCAAACCTGCTGAAATGATAGAGGAGGTTTCATGATGGAGTGCTAGAGGGTCCAAACAGTTTTGTGAAATTCAATTTTGGCACCCCAGGAAGGGTAATTCCGTGAAAGGGTAATGGTGGATACATCATAGTTTGGAAAGAAAGATGAAGGTTAATCGGATCTATAGGTTTTCAAACCAGCTAAAAAGATAGAGGAGGGTTCCTGATGGAGTGCTAGAGGGTGAAAACACAGTTTCATGAAAGTCAACTTTGCCACCCCAGGAAGGGTAATTCTGTGAAAGGGTGATAGTGGATACATCATAATTTGCAAATAGGCATAAAGGTGAATCGGAGCTACAACTCTTAAAAACAGCTCAAATAATAGAGGAGGGCCCCTGATGGAGTGCTACAGGGTGAAAAGACAATTTCATGAAAGTCAACTTTGGCACACCGGGAAGGGTAATTCCGTGAAATTGTAATGGTGGATACATCATAGTTTGGAAATAAGCATAAAGGTTAATCGGAGCTACAGATTTTCAAACCAGCTCAAATGATAGAGGAGGGCTCCTGATGGAGTGCTAGAGGGTGAAAACACAGTTTCATGAAAGTCAACTTTGGCACGCCAGGAAGGGTAATCCCGTGAAAAAGTATTAGTGGATACATCATGGTTTGGAAATAGGTAAAAAGGTGAATCGGAGCTACGGATTTTCAAGCCAGCTGAAATGACAGAGGAGGGTTCCTGATGGAGTGCTAGAGAGTCCAAACACAGTTTCGTGAAAGTCAACTTTGACACCCCAGGAAGAGTAATTCTGTGAAAGGGTGATAATGGATACATCAAAATTTGCAAATAGGCATAAAGGTTAATGAGAGCTACAGCTCTTAAAACCAGCTGAAATGATAGAGGAGGGCCCCTGATGGAGTCCTACAGGGTGAAAACACAGTTTCATGAAAGTCAACTTTGGCACCCCAGGAAGGGTAAATCTGTGAAAGGGTGATAGTGGATACATCATGGTTTGCAAATAGGCATAAAGGTGAATCGGAGCTACAGCTCTTAAAACCAGTTGAAATGATAGATGATGGCTCCTGATGGAGTGCTAGAGGGTGCAAACACAGTTTCATGAAAGTCAACTTTGGCAAGCCAGGAAGGGTAATCCCGTGAAAGGGTAATAGGGGATACATCATGGTTTGAAAATAGGTAAAAAAGTGAATCTGGGCTACAGCTCTTAAAACCAGCTGAAATGATAGAGGAGGGTTCCTGATGGAGTGGTAGAGGGTCCAAACACAGTTTCGTGAAAGTCAACTTTGGCACCCCAAGAAGGGTATATGTGTGAAAGGGTCATAGTGGATACATCATGATTTGAAAATAGGTAAAAAGGGGAATCGGAGCTACAGATTTTCAAACCATCTGAAATGATGGAGGAGGGTTCCTGATGGAGTGCTATAGGGTCCAAACACAGTTTCGTGAAAGTCAACTTTTGCACCTCAGGAATGGTCGTAACGTGAAAGGGTAATAGTGAATACATCATGGTTTGGAAATTAGTAAAAAGGTAAATCAGAGTTACAGATTTTCTAACCAGCTGAAATAATAGAGGAAGGTTCCTGATGGAGTGCTAAAAGGTCAAAACACAGTTTCATGAAAGTCAAATTTGGTACCCCAGGAAGGGTAATTCTGTGAAAGGGTAATAGTGGATACATCATGGTTAACAAATACGCATAAAGGTGAATCGGAGCTAGAGGTTTTAAAACCAGCTCAAATGATAGAAGATTGTTCCTGATGGAGTGCTAGAGGGTGAAAACAGTTTCATGAAAGTCAACTTTGGAACCCCAGGAAGGGTAATTCTGTGAAAGAGTAATAGGGGATACATCATGGTTTGGAAATAGGTAAAAAGGTGAATCGGAGTTACAGATTTTCAAACCAGCTGAAAAAATAGAGGAGGGTTCCTGATGGAGTTCTAAAAGGTCAAAACACAGTTTCATGAAAGTCAACTTTGGCACCCCAGGAAGGGTAATCAATTGAAATGGCAATAGGGGATACATCATGGTTTGGGAATAGGTAAAAAGGTGAATCGGAGCTATAGGTTTTCGAACTAACTGAAATGATAGAGGAGGGTTCCTGATGGAGTGCTAGAGGGTCCAAACACAGTTTCGTGAAAGTCAACTTTGCCACCCCAGGAAGGGTAATCCTGTGAAAGGGTCATTGAGGATACATCATGGTTTGGAAATAGGTAAAAAGGTGAATCCTAGCTAGAGATTTTCAAACCAGCTGAAATGATGGAGGAGGGTTCCTAATTGAGTTTTAGAGGGTGAACACAGTTTCATGAAAGTCAACTTTGGCACCCCAGGAAGGGAAATGCCGTGAAAGTGTTATAGCGGATACATCATGGTTTGGAAATTGGTAAAAAGGTAAATCGGAGCTACAGATTTTCAAACCAGCTGACATGATGGAGGAGGGTTCCTGATGGAGTGCTAGAGGGTCCAAACACAGTTTCGTGAAAGTCAACTTTGGCACCCCAGGAAAGGTTATTCCGTGAGAGGGTAATAGTGGAGACATCATGGTTTGGAAATTGGTAAAAAGGTGAATCGGAGCTACAGATTTTCAAACCAGCTGAAATAATAGAGGAGGGTTCCTGATGGAGTGCTAGAGGGTCCAAACATAGTTTCGTGAAAGTCAACTTTGGCACCCCAGGAAGGGTAATCAATTGAAATGGTAATAGGGGATACATCATGGTTTGGAAATAGGTAAAAAGGTGAATCGAAGGTACTCCTCTTAAAACCCGCTCAAATGATAGAGGAGGGTTCCTGATGGAGTGCTAGAGGGTCCAAACACAGTTTCGTAAAAGTCAACTTTGGCACCCCAGGAACGGTAATCCCGTGAAAGGATAAAAGTGGATACACCATGGTTTGGAAATAGGTAAAAAGGTGAATCGGAGCTATAGGTTTTCGAACCAACTGAAATGATAGAGGAGGGTTCCTGATGGAGTGCTAGAGGGTCCAAACTCAGTTTCGTGAAAGTCAACTTTGGCACCAAAGGGAGTGTAATCCTGTGAAAGGGTAATAGGGGATACATCATGGTTTGGAAATAGGTAAAAAGGTGAATCCTATCTAGAGATTTTCAAACCAGCTGAAATGATAGAGGAGGGTTCCTAATTGAGTAGTAGAGGGTGAACACAGTTTCATGAAAGTCAACTTTGGCACCCCAGGAAGGGTAATCAATTGAAGTGGTAATAGGGGATACATCATGGTTTGGAAATAGGTAAAAAGGTGAATCGGAGCTACGGATTTTCAAGCCAGCTGAAATGACAGAGGAGGGTTCCTGATGGAGTGCTAGAGGGTCCAAACACAGTTTCGTAAAAGTCAACTTTGGCACCCCAGGAACGGTGATCCCGTGAAAGGGTGATAGTGGATACATCATGGTTTGGAAATTGGTAAAAAGGTAAATCGGAGCTACAGATTTTCAAACCAGCTCAAATGATGGAGGAGGGTTCCTGATGGAGTGCTAGAGGGTCCAAACACAGTTTCGTGAAAGTCAACTTTGGCACCCCAGGAAGGGTAATCAATTGAAATGGCAATAGGGGATACATCATGGTTTGGAAATAGGTAAAAAGGCGAATCGAAGGTACAGATCTTAAAACCCGCTGAAATGATAGAGAACGGTTCCTGATGGAGTGCTAGAGGGTAGAAACACAGTTTCGTGAAAGTCAACTTTGGCACCCCAGGAAGTGTAATCAACTGAAAGGGTAAAAGTGGATACATCATGGTTTCGAAATAGGTAAAAAGGGGAATCGGAGCTACAGATTTTCAAACCAGCTGAAATGATAGAGGAGGGTTTCTGATGGAGTGCTAGAGGGTCCAAACACAGTTTCGTGAAAGTCAACTTTGGCACCCCACGAGGGGTAATCCCAAAAAAGTGTAACAGTGGATACATCATGGTTTGGAAATAGGTAAAAATGTGAGTCAAAGCTACAGATTTTCAAACCAGCTGAAATGATAGAGGAGGGTTCCTGATGGAGTGCTGGAGGGTCCAAACACAGTTTCGTGAAAGTCAACTTTGGCACCCCAGGAAGGGTAATCAATTGAAATGGCAATAGGGGATACATCATGGTTTGGAAATAGGTAAAAAGGGGAATCGGAGCTACAGATTTTCAAACCCGCTGAAATGATAGAGAACGGTTCATGATGGAGTGCTAGAGGGTAGAAACACAGTTTCGTGAAAGTCAACTTTGGCACCCCAGGAAGTGTAATCAACTGAAAGGGTAAAAGTGGATACATCATGGTTTCGAAATAGGTAAAAATGTGAGTCAAAGCTACAGATTTTCAAACCAGCTGAAATGATAGAGGAGGGTTCCTGATGGAGTGCTGGAGGGTCCAAACACAGTTTCGTGAAAGTCAACTTTGGCACCCCAGGAAGGGTAATCAATTGAAATGGTTATAGGGGATACATCATGGTTTGGAAATAGGTAAAAAGGTAAATCTGAGCTAGAGATTTTCAAACCAGCTGAAATGATAGAGGAGGGTTCCTGATGGAGTGCTAGAGGGTCCAAACACAGTTTCGTGAAAGTCAACTTTGGCACCCCAGGAAGGGTAATCAATTGAAATGGTTATAGGGGATATATCATGGTTTGGAAATAGGTAAAAAGGTGAATCGAAGGTACAGCTCTTAAAACCCGCTGTAATGATAGAGGAGGGTTCCTGATGGAGTGCTAGAGGTTCCAAACACAGTTTCGTGAAAGTCAACTTTGGCACCCCAGGAAGGGTAATCAATTGAAAGGGTATAAGTGGATACATCATGGTTTGGAAATAGGTAAAAAGGTGAATCGGAGCTACAGATTTTCAAACCAGCTGAAATGATAGAGGAGGGTTCCTGATGGAGTGCTAGAGGGTCCAAACACAGTTTCGTGAAAGACAACTTTGGCAGCCCAGGAAGGGTAATCCCGAGAAAGTGTAATAGTAAATACATCATGGTTTGGAAATAGGTAAAAAGGTGAATCGAAGCTACAGATTTTCAAACCAGCTGAAATGACAGAGGAGGGTTCCTGATGGAGTGCTAGAGGATCCAAACACAGTTTCGTGAAAGTCAACTTTGGCACCCCAGGAAGGGTAATACTGTGAAAAGGTGATAATGGATACATCATGGTTTGGAAATAGGTAAAAAGGTGAATCGGAGCTACAGATTTTCAAACCAGCTCAAATGATAGAGGAGGGTTCCTGATGGAGTGCTAGAGGGTCCAAACACACTTTCGTGAAAGTCAACTTTGGCACCCCAGGAAGGGTAATTCTGTGAAAGGGTAATAGTGGATACATCATGGTTTCCAAATAGGCATAAAGGTGAATCGGATCCACAGATTTTCAAACCAGCTCAAGTGGTAGAGGAGGGTTCCTGATGGAGTGCTAGAGGGTGAAAACAGTTTCATGAAAGTCAACTTTGGCACCCCAGGAAGGGTAATGCCGTAAAAGGGTAGTAGTGGATACATCATGGTTTGGAAATTAGTAAAAAGGTAAATCGGAGCTACAGATTTTCAAACCAGCTGAAATGATAGAGGGGGGTTCCTGATGGAGTGCTAGAGGGTCCAAACACAGTTTCATGAAAGTCAACTTTGGCACCCCAGGAAGGGTAATTCTGTGAAAGGGTAATAGTGGATACATCATGGTTTCCAAATAGACATAAAGGTGAATCGGAGCTACAGATTTTCAAACCACCTGAAATGATGGAGGTTGGTTCCTGATGGAGTGCTAGAGGGTCCAAACACAGTTTCATGAAAGTCAACTTTGGCACCCAAGGAAGGTTAATTCTGTGAGAGGGTAATAGTAAATACATCATGGTTTCCAAAAACTCATAAAGGTGAATTGGAGCTATAGGTTTTGAGACCAGCTCAAGTGGTAGAGGAGGGTTCCTGATTGAGAGCTAGAGGGTGAAAACAGTTTCATGAAAGTCAACTTTGGCACCCCAGGAAGGGTAGTGCCGTGAAAGGGTAACGGTGGATACATCATGGTTTGGAAATAGGTAAAAAGGTGAATCGGAGCTACAGATTTTCAAACCAGCTGAAATGATAGTGGAGGCTTCCTGATGGAGTGCAATTGGGTGAAAACACAGTTTCATGAAATTCAAGTTTGGTACCCCAGGAAGGGTAATTCCGTGAAAGGGTAACGGTGGATACATCATAGTTTGGAAATAAGTATAAAGGTGAATCGGAGCTATAGGTTTTCAAACCAGCTCAAATGATAGAGGAGAGTTCCTGATGGAGTGCTATAGGGTCCAAACAAAGTTTTGTGAAAGTCAACTTTGGCACGCCAGGAAGGGTCATCCCGTGAAAGAGTATTAATGGATAGATCATGGTTTGGAAATAGACATAAAGGTGAATCGGAGCTACAGATTTTCAACCCAGCTAAAATGATAGAGGAGTTTTCCTGATGGAGTGCTAGAGGGTGAAAACACAGTTTCAGGAAATTCAAGTTTGGCACCCCAGGAAGGGTAATTCCTTGAAAGGGTACTGGTGGATACATCATAGTTTGGAAATAAACATAAAGGTTAATCGGATGTATAGGTTTTCAAACCTGCTGAAATGATAGAGGAGGGTTCCTGATGGAGTGCTAGAGGGTGAAAACACAGTTTCATGAAAGTCAACTTTGCCACCCCAGGAAGGGTAATTCTGTGAAAGGGTGATAGTGGATACATCATAATTTGCAAATAGGCATAAAGGTGAATCGGAGCTACAACTCTTAAAAACAGCTCAAATAATAGAGGAGGGCCCCTGATGGAGTGCTACAGGGTGAAAAGACAATTTCATGAAAGTCAACTTTGGCACACCGGGAAGGGTAATTCCGTGAAATTGTAATGGTGGATACATCATAGTTTGGAAATAAGCATAAAGGTTAATCGGAGCTACAGATTTTCAAACCAGCTCAAATGATAGAGGAGGGCTCCTGATGGAGTGCTAGAGGGTGAAAACACAGTTTCATGAAAGTCAACTTTGGCACCCCAGGAAGGGTAATCAATTGAAATGGCAATAGGGGATACATCATGGTTTGGAAATAGGTAAAAAGGCGAATCGAAGGTACAGATCTTAAAACCCGCTGAAATGATAGAGAACGGTTCCTGATGGAGTGCTAGAGGGTAGAAACACAGTTTCGTGAAAGTCAACTTTGGCACCCCAGGAAGTGTAATCAACTGAAAGGGTAAAAGTGGATACATCATGGTTTCGAAATAGGTAAAAAGGGGAATCGGAGCTACAGATTTTCAAACCAGCTCAAATGATAGAGGAGGGCTCCTGATGGAGTGCTAGAGGGTCCAAACACAGTTTCGTGAAAGTCAACTTTGGCACCCCAGGAAGGGTAATCAATTGAAATGGCAATAGGGGATACATCATGGTTTGGAAATAGGTAAAAAGGCGAATCGAAGGTACAGATCTTAAAACCCGCTGAAATGATAGAGAACGGTTCCTGATGGAGTGCTAGAGGGTAGAAACACAGTTTCGTGAAAGTCAACTTTGGCACCCCAGGAAGTGTAATCAACTGAAAGGGTAAAAGTGGATACATCATGGTTTCGAAATAGGTAAAAAGGGGAATCGGAGCTACAGATTTTCAAACCAGCTGAAATGATAGAGGAGGGTTTCTGATGGAGTGCTAGAGGGTCCAAACACAGTTTCGTGAAAGTCAACTTTGGCACCCCACGAGGGGTAATCCCAAAAAAGTGTAACAGTGGATACATCATGGTTTGGAAATAGGTAAAAATGTGAGTCAAAGCTACAGATTTTCAAACCAGCTGAAATGATAGAGGAGGGTTCCTGATGGAGTGCTGGAGGGTCCAAACACAGTTTCGTGAAAGTCAACTTTGGCACCCCAGGAAGGGTAATCAATTGAAATGGCAATAGGGGATACATCATGGTTTGGAAATAGGTAAAAAGGGGAATCGGAGCTACAGATTTTCAAACCCGCTGAAATGATAGAGAACGGTTCCTGATGGAGTGCTAGAGGGTAGAAACACAGTTTCGTGAAAGTCAACTTTGGCACCCCAGGAAGTGTAATCAACTGAAAGGGTAAAAGTGGATACATCATGGTTTCGAAATAGGTAAAAATGTGAGTCAAAGCTACAGATTTTCAAACCAGCTGAAATGATAGAGGAGGGTTCCTGATGGAGTGCTGGAGGGTCCAAACACAGTTTCGTGAAAGTCAACTTTGGCACCCCAGGAAGGGTAATCAATTGAAATGGTTATAGGGGATACATCATGGTTTGGAAATAGGTAAAAAGGTAAATCTGAGCTAGAGATTTTCAAACCAGCTGAAATGATAGAGGAGGGTTCCTGATGGAGTGCTAGAGGGTCCAAACACAGTTTCGTGAAAGTCAACTTTGGCACCCCAGGAAGGGTAATCAATTGAAATGGTTATAGGGGATATATCATGGTTTGGAAATAGGTAAAAAGGTGAATCGAAGGTACAGCTCTTAAAACCCGCTGTAATGATAGAGGAGGGTTCCTGATGGAGTGCTAGAGGGTCCAAACACAGTTTCGTGAAAGTCAACTTTGGCACCCCAGGAAGGGTAATCAATTGAAAGGGTATAAGTGGATACATCATGGTTTGGAAATAGGTAAAAAGGTGAATCGGAGCTACAGATTTTCAAACCAGCTGAAATGATAGAGGAGGGTTCCTGATGGAGTGCTAGAGGGTCCAAACACAGTTTCGTGAAAGACAACTTTGGCAGCCCAGGAAGGGTAATCCCGAGAAAGTGTAATAGTAAATACATCATGGTTTGGAAATAGGTAAAAAGGTGAATCGAAGCTACAGATTTTCAAACCAGCTGAAATGACAGAGGAGGGTTCCTGATGGAGTGCTAGAGGATCCAAACACAGTTTCGTGAAAGTCAACTTTGGCACCCCAGGAAGGGTAACACTGTGAAAAGGTGATAATGGATACATCATGGTTTGGAAATAGGTAAAAAGGTGAATCGGAGCTACAGATTTTCAAACCAGCTCAAATGATAGAGGAGGGTTCCTGATGGAGTGCTAGAGGGTCCAAACACACTTTCGTGAAAGTCAACTTTGGCACCCCAGGAAGGGTAATTCTGTGAAAGGGTAATAGTGGATACATCATGGTTTCCAAATAGGCATAAAGGTGAATCGGATCCACAGATTTTCAAACCAGCTCAAGTGGTAGAGGAGGGTTCCTGATGGAGTGCTAGAGGGTGAAAACAGTTTCATGAAAGTCAACTTTGGCACCCCAGGAAGGGTAATGCCGTAAAAGGGTAGTAGTGGATACATCATGGTTTGGAAATTAGTAAAAAGGTAAATCGGAGCTACAGATTTTCAAACCAGCTGAAATGATAGAGGGGGGTTCCTGATGGAGTGCTAGAGGGTCCAAACACAGTTTCATGAAAGTCAACTTTGGCACCCCAGGAAGGGTAATTCTGTGAAAGGGTAATAGTGGATACATCATGGTTTCCAAATAGACATAAAGGTGAATCGGAGCTACAGATTTTCAAACCACCTGAAATGATGGAGGTTGGTTCCTGATGGAGTGCTAGAGGGTCCAAACACAGTTTCATGAAAGTCAACTTTGGCACCCAAGGAAGGTTAATTCTGTGAGAGGGTAATAGTAAATACATCATGGTTTCCAAAAACTCATAAAGGTGAATTGGAGCTATAGGTTTTGAGACCAGCTCAAGTGGTAGAGGAGGGTTCCTGATTGAGAGCTAGAGGGTGAAAACAGTTTCATGAAAGTCAACTTTGGCACCCCAGGAAGGGTAGTGCCGTGAAAGGGTAACGGTGGATACATCATGGTTTGGAAATAGGTAAAAAGGTGAATCGGAGCTACAGATTTTCAAACCAGCTGAAATGATAGTGGAGGCTTCCTGATGGAGTGCAATTGGGTGAAAACACAGTTTCATGAAATTCAAGTTTGGTACCCCAGGAAGGGTAATTCCGTGAAAGGGTAACGGTGGATACATCATAGTTTGGAAATAAGTATAAAGGTGAATCGGAGCTATAGGTTTTCAAACCAGCTCAAATGATAGAGGAGAGTTCCTGATGGAGTGCTATAGGGTCCAAACAAAGTTTTGTGAAAGTCAACTTTGGCACGCCAGGAAGGGTCATCCCGTGAAAGAGTATTAATGGATAGATCATGGTTTGGAAATAGACATAAAGGTGAATCGGAGCTACAGATTTTCAACCCAGCTAAAATGATAGAGGAGTTTTCCTGATGGAGTGCTAGAGGGTGAAAACACAGTTTCAGGAAATTCAAGTTTGGCACCCCAGGAAGGGTAATTCCTTGAAAGGGTACTGGTGGATACATCATAGTTTGGAAATAAACATAAAGGTTAATCGGATGTATAGGTTTTCAAACCTGCTGAAATGATAGAGGAGCGTTCCTGATGGAGTGCTAGAGGGTGAAAACACAGTTTCATGAAAGTCAACTTTGCCACCCCAGGAAGGGTAATTCTGTGAAAGGGTGATAGTGGATACATCATAATTTGCAAATAGGCATAAAGGTGAATCGGAGCTACAACTCTTAAAAACAGCTCAAATAATAGAGGAGGGCCCCTGATGGAGTGCTACAGGGTGAAAAGACAATTTCATGAAAGTCAACTTTGGCACACCGGGAAGGGTAATTCCGTGAAATTGTAATGGTGGATACATCATAGTTTGGAAATAAGCATAAAGGTTAATCGGAGCTACAGATTTTCAAACCAGCTCAAATGATAGAGGAGGGCTCCTGATGGAGTGCTAGAGGGTGAAAACACAGTTTCATGAAAGTCAACTTTGGCACGCCAGGAAGGGTAATCCCGTGAAATAGTATTAGTGGATACATCATGGTTTGGAAATAGGTAAAAAGGTGAATCGGAGCTACGGATTTTCAAGCCAGCTGAAATGACAGAGGAGGGTTCCTCATGGAGTGCTAGAGAGTCCAAACACAGTTTCGTGAAAGTCAACTTTGGCACCTCAGGAAGAGTAAATCTGTGAAAGGGTGATAATGGATACATCAAAATTTGCAAATAGGCATAAAGGTCAATGAGAGCTACAGCTCTTAAAACCAGCTGAAATGATAGAGGAGGGCCCCTGATGGAGTCCTACAGGGTGAAAACACAGTTTCATGAAAGTCAACTTTGGCACCCCAGGAAGGGTAAATCTGTGAAAGGGTGATAGTGGATACATCATGGTTTGCAAATAGGCATAAAGGTGAATCGGAGCTACAGCTCTTAAAACCAGTTGAAATGATAGATGATGGCTCCTGATGGAGTGCTAGAGGGTGCAAACACACTTTCGTGAAAGTCAACTTTGGCACGAGAGGAAGGGTAATCCCGTGAAAGGGTAATGGGGGATACATCATGGTTTGAAAATAGGTAAAAAAGTGAATCTGGGCTACAGCTCTTAAAACCAGCTGAAATGATAGAGGAGGGTTCCTGATGGAGTGGTAGAGGGTCCAAACACAGTTTCGTGAAAGTCAACTTTGGCACCCCAAGAAGGGTATATGTGTGAAAGGGTCATAGTGGATACATCATGGTTTGAAAATAGGTAAAAAGGTGAATCGGAGCTACAGATTTTCAAACCATTTGAAATGATGGAGGAGGGTTCCTGATGGAGTGCTATAGGGTCCAAACACAGTTTCGTGAAAGTCAACTTTTGCACCTCAGGAATGGTCGTAACGTGAAAGGGTGATAGTGGATACATCATGGTTTGGAAATTAGTAAAAAGGTAAATCAGAGTTACAGATTTTCTAACCAGCTGAAATAATAGAGGAGGGTTCCTGATGGAGTGCTAAAAGGTCAAAACACAGTTTCATGAAAGTCAAATTTGGTACCCCAGGAAGGGTCATTCTGTGAAAGGGTAATAGTGGATACATCATGGTTAACAAATACGCATAAAGGTGAATCGGAGCTAGAGGTTTTAAAACCAGCTCAAATGATAGAAGATTGTTCCTGATGGAGTGCTAGAGGGTGAAAACAGTTTCATGAAAGTCAACTTTGGCACCCCAGGAAGGGTAATTCTGTGAAAGAGTAATAGGGGATACATCATGGTTTGGAAATAGGTAAAAAGGTGAATCGGAGTTACAGATTTTCAAACCAGCTGAAAAAATAGAGGAAGGTTCCTGATGGAGTTCTAAAAGGTCAAAACACAGTTTCATGAAAGTCAACTTTGGCACTCCAGGAAGGGTAATTCTGTGAAAGAGTATTAGTGGATACATCATGGTTTGGAAATAGGTAAAAAAGTGAATCGGAGCTACAGATATTCAAACCAGCTGAAATGATAGAGGACGGTTCCTGATGGAGTGCTAGAGGGTCCAAACACAGTTTCGTGAAAGTCAACTTTGCCACCCCAGGAAGGGTAATTCTGTGAAAGGGTCATTGGGGATACATCATGGTTTGGAAATATTTAAAAAGGTGAATCCTAGCTAGAGATTTTCAAACCAGCTGTAATGATGGAGGAGGGTTCCTAATTGAGTTTTAGAGGGTGAACACAGTTTCATGAAAGTCAACTTTGGCACCCCAGGAAGGGAAATGCCGTGAAAGTGTTATAGTGGATACATTATTTTTTGGAAATTGGTAAAAAGGTAAATCGGAGCTACAGATTTTCAAACCAGCTGACATGATGGAGGAGGGTTCCTGATGGAGTGCTAGAGGGTCCAAACACAGTTTCCTGAAAGTCAACTTTGGCACTCCAGGAAAGGTTATTCCGTGAGAGGGTAATAGGGGAGACATCATGGTTTGGAAATAGGTAAAAAGGTGAATCGGAGCTACAGATTTTCAAACCAGCTGAAAAAATAGAGGAGGGTTCCTGATGGAGTGCTAGAGGGTCCAAACACAGTTTCGTGAAAGTCAACTTTGGCACCCGAGGAAGGGTAATCAATTGAAATGGCAATAGTGGATACATCATGGTTTGGAAATAGGTAAAAAGGTGAATTGAAGGTACTCCTCTTAAAGCCCGCTCAAATGATAGAGGAGGGTTCCTGATGGAGTGCTAGAGGGTCCAAACACAGTTTCGTAAAAGTCAACTTTGGCACCCCAGGAACGGTAATCCCGTGAAAGGGTAAAAGTGGATACACCATGGTTTGGAAATAGGTAAAAAGGTGAATCGGAGCTATAGGTTTTCGAACCAACTGAAATGATAGAGGAGGGTTCCTGATGGAGTGCTAGAGGGTCCAAACACAGTTTCGTGAAAGTCAACTTTGGCACCCCAGGAAGTGTAATCCTGTGAAAGGGTAATAGGGGATACATCATGGTTTGGAAATAGGTAAAAAGGTGAATCCTATCTAGAGATTTTCAAACCAGCTGAAATGATAGAGGAGGGTTCCTAATTGAGTGGTAGAGGGTGAAGACAGTTTCATGAAAGTCAACTTTGGCACCCCAGGAAGGGAAATGCCGTGAAAGGGTAATAGTGGATACATCATGGTTTGGAAATTGGTAAAAAGGTAAATCGGAGCTACAGATTTTCAAACCAGCTCAAATGATGGAGGAGGGTTCCTGATGGAGTGCTAGAGGGTCCAAACACAGTTTCGTGAAAGTCAACTTTGGCACCCCAGGAAGGGTAATCAATTGAAATGACAATAGTGGATACATCATGGTTTGGAAATAGGTAAAAAGGTGAATCGAAGGTACAGATATTAAAACCCGCTCAAATGATAGAGGACGGTTCCTGATGGAGTGCTAGAGGGTAGAAACACAGTTTCGTGAAAGTCAACTTTGGCACCCCATTAAGGGTAATCAACTGAAAGGGTAAAAGTGGATACATCATGGTTTGGAAATAGGTAAAAAGGGGAATCGGAGCTACAGATTTTCAAACCAGCTGAAATGATAGAGGAGGGTTCCTGATGGAGTGCTAGAGGGTCCAAACACAGTTTCATGAAAGTCAACTTTGGCACCCCAGGAAGGGTAATTACGTGAAAGTGTAATAGTGGATACATCATGGTTTGGAAATAAGTAAAAAAGTCAATCGGAGCTGCGACTCTTAAAACCAGCTGAAATGATAGAGGAGGGTTCCTGATGGAGTGCTAGAGGGTCAAAACCCAGTTTCATGAAAGTCAACTTTGGCACCCCAGGAAGGGTAATCCAGTGAAAAGGTAATAGGGGATACATCATTGTTTGGAAATAGGTAAAAAGGTGAATCGGAGCTACAGATTTTCAAAAGCAGCTCAAATGATAGAGGAGGGTTCCTGATGGAGTGCCAGAGGGTCCAAACACAGTTGCATGAAAGTCAACTTTGGCACCCCAGGAAGTGTAATTCTGTGAAAAAGTAGTAGTAGATACATCATGGTTTGCAAATACGCATAAAGTTGAATTGGAGCTATAGGTTTTAAAACCAGCTGAAATGCTAGAGGAGGGTTCGTGATGGAGTGCTAGAGGGTGAAAACAGTTTCATGAAAGTCAACTTTGGCACCCCAGGAAGGGTAATCGCGTGAAAGTGTATTAATGGATACATATTGGTTTGGAAATTGGTAAAAAGGTAAATCGGAAATACAGATTTTCAAACCAGCTGAAATGATAGAGGAGGGTTCCTGATGGAGTGCTAGAGGGTCAAAACACAGTTTCGTAAAAGTCAACTTTGGCACCCCAGGAAGGGTAATCCCAAAAAAAAGGGTAATAGTGGATATATCATGGTTTGTAAATAGGTATAAAAGCAAATCGGATCTACGGCTTCTAAAACCAGCTGAAATCATGGAGGAGGATTCATGATGGAGTGCTAGAGGGTCCAAACACAGTTTCGTGAAAGTCAACTTTGGTGGATGTTGTGGTGTACTCATGTATGCCGTTGGCGGTGCACCATGCATTGGTGGATGTTGTGGTGTACTCATGTATGCCGGTTGTGGTGCACCATGCATTGGTGGATGTTGTGGTGTACTCATGTATGTCAGTGCCGGTGTGCCATGCATTGGTGGATGTGATGGTTATGTCTCATGTATGCCTCTTGCGGTGCACCATGCATTGGTGGATGTTGTGGTGTAGTAATGTATATCAGTAATGGGGTACCATTTATTGGTGGATGTGATGGTTTTGTCTCTTGTATGAGACTGGAGGTGCGCCATGCATTGGTGGATGTAATGGTGGTGTACTCATGTATGTCGGTGGAGGTGCCCCATGTCGGTGGGGGTGTGTCATCCATTAGTGGATGTGATGGTTTTCTCTCATTTATCCATGTGGTGGTGCTCCATGCATTGGTGGATGTTATGGTGTACTCATGTATGCCGGTGGTGCACCATGCATTGGTGGATGTTGTGGTGTACTCATGTATGTCAGTGCCGGTGTGCCATGCATTGGTGGATGTGATGGTTTTGTCTCATGTATGCCTGTGGAGGTGCACCATGCATTGGTGGATGTTCTGGTGTAGTCATGTATATGAGTGGTTGGGTACCATTCATTGGTGGATGTGATGGTTTTGTCTCTTGTATGAGACTGGAGGTGCGCCATGCATTGGTGGATGTGATGGTGGTGTACTCATGTATGTCGGTGGAGGTGCCCCATGTCGGTGGGTGTGTGTCATCCATTGGTGGATATGATGGTTTTCTCTCATGTATGCATGTGGTGGTGCTCCATGCATTGGTGGATGTTATGGTGTACTCATGTATGCCGTTGGCGGTGCGCCATGCATTGGTGGATGTTATGGTGTACTCATGTATGCCGGTGGTGCACCATGCATTGGTGGATGTTGTGGTGTACTCATGTATGTCAGTGGCGGTGTGCCATGCATTGGTGGATGTGATGGTTATGTCTCATGTATGCCTGTGGAGGTGCACCATGCATTTGTGGATGTTGTGGTGTAGTAATGTATATCAGTAATGGGGTACCATTTATTGGTGGATGTGATGGTTTTGTCTCTTGTATGAGACTGGAGGTGCGCCATGCATTGGTGGATGTGATGGTGGTGTACTCATGTATGTCGGTGGAGGTGCCCCATGTCGGTGGGGGTGTGTCATCCATTAGTGGATGTGATGGTTTTCTCTCATTTATCCATGTCGTGGTGCGCCATGCATTGGTGGATGTGATGGTTTTCTCTCATGTATGCATGTGGAGGTGCTCCATGCATTGGTGGATGTGATGGTGTACTCATGTATGCCGGTGGCGGTGCACCATGCATTGGTGGATTTTGTGGTGTACTCATGTATACCAGTGGCGGTGTGCCATGCATTGGTGGATGTTATGGTGTACTCATGTATGCCAGTGGCGGTGCACCATGCATTGGTGGATGTTGTGGTGTACTCATGTATGTCAGTGCCGGTGTGCCATGCATTGGTGGATGTGATGGTTTTGTCTCATGTATGCCTGTGGAGGTGCACCATGCATTGGTGGATGTTCTGGTGTAGTCATGTATATGAGTGGTTGGGTACCATTCATTGGTGGATGTGATGGTTTTGTCTCTTGTATGAGACTGGAGGTGCGCCATGCATTGGTGGATGTGATGGTGGTGTACTCATGTATGTCGGTGGAGGTGCCCCATGTCGGTGGGTGTGTGTCATCCATTGGTGGATATGATGGTTTTCTCTCATGTATGCATGTGGTGGTGCTCCATGCATTGGTGGATGTTATGGTGTACTCATGTATGCCGTTGGCGGTGCGCCATGCATTGGTGGATGTTATGGTGTACTCATGTATGCCGGTGGTGCACCATGCATTGGTGGATGTTGTGGTGTACTCATGTATGTCAGTGGCGGTGTGCCATGCATTGGTGGATGTGATGGTTATGTCTCATGTATGCCTGTGGAGGTGCACCATGCATTGGTGGATGTTGTGGTGTAGTCATGTATATCAGTAATGGGGTACCATTTATTGGTGGATGTGATGGTTTTGTCTCTTGTATGAGACTGGAGGTGCGCCATGCATTGGTGGATGTGATGGTGGTGTACTCATGTATGTCGGTGGAGGTGCCCCATGTCGGTGGGGGTGTGTCATCCATTAGTGGATGTGATGGTTTTCTCTCATTTATCCATGTCGTGGTGCGCCATGCATTGGTGGATGTGATGGTTTTCTCTCATGTATGCATGTGGAGGTGCTCCATGCATTGGTGGATGTGATGGTGTACTCATGTATGCCGGTGGCGGTGCACCATGCATTGGTGGATTTTGTGGTGTACTCATGTATACCAGTGGCGGTGTGCCATGCATTGGTGGATGTTATGGTGTACTCATGTATGCCGGTGGTGGTACACCATGCATTGGTGGATGTTGTGGTGTACTCATGTATGTCAGTGCCGGTGTGCCATGCATTGGTGAATGTGATGGTTATGTTTTATGTATGCCTCTGGCGGTGCACCATGCATTGGTGGATGTTGTGGTGTAGTCATGTATATCAGTGGTGGGGTACCATTTATTGGTGGATGTGATGGTTATGTCTGTTGTATGAGGCTGGAGGTTCCCCATGCATTGGTGGATGTGATGGTTATGTCTCATGTATGCCTGTGGCTTTGCACCATGCATTGGTGGATGTTGTGGTGTAGTCATGGATATCAGTGGTGGGGTACCATTCATTGGTTGATGTGATGGTTATGTCTCTTGTTTGAGGCTGGAGGTGTGTCATGCATTGGTGGATGTGATGGTGGTGTACTCATGTATGTCGGTGGAGGTGCCCCATGTTGGTGGGGGTGTGCCATGCATTGGTGGATGTGATGGTTATATCTCTTGTATGAGGCTGGCTGTGCCCCATGCATTGGTGGATGTTGTGGTGTACTCATGTATGCCTGTGGCGGTGCGCCATGGATTGGTGGATGTTATGGTGTACTCATGTATGTCAGTGCCGGTGTACCATGCATTGGTGGATGTGATGGTTATGTCTCTTGTATGAGGCTGGCGGTGCCCCATGCATTGGTGGATGTTGTGGTGAACTCATGTATGCCGTTGGTAGTGCCCCATGCATAGGTTGATGTTGTGGTGTACTCATGTATGTCGGTGGTGGTGCGCCATGCATGGGTGGATGTTTTGGTGTCCCATGTAATGCCGGTGGTGGTGCACCATGTATTGGTGAATGTTATGGTGGTGTCTCATTTACATGTATTGTGGTGTACGATGTTGAGATGATCGTTTTTACTTTAAACAAAACGTAAACCAGTCTTAGTGAAATTAATGTTTCGAATCCACGTCATTTTATCTTGCAACTGAAAATTTAAGTCTTAGAATTTTATTCAACTTAGGATAAAAGTTGTTTAACAAACGATTATAGATTCAAATCGTTATTACCAGTTTGTATTGCAAGGAGGTAAGCGCAGCAGTTAGAACAGTGAAACAAGTGCACGTGCGGTACGTGATGAGCGTTAACTTAGACCAACCCAATTTCTCGACGTTTTATTTAATGTGCACCCCAAACCCCCTGTAATACAAACAAAGAAAGTGATTTGAAATTACGATCGTTTGTTTAACAACTTTCATCTTAAGTTGAATAAAATTCTCACAATTAAATGTTCAATTGGCAAGGTATAAAATTATAAGAAATTTGCCATCGTAATTTCATTTAATTCGATTTACGTTTTTGTTTAAAGAGACATTCATCGGTACGCTTTCGCGGCAAACGGACTGTAATCACGAATAACACGAGTGAGTCACGAAAGCGATGAGCAGTGATAAGCACATCACAATTTACAACATTCCCACCCACGGACGACAGTTTGTTTTAATTCAGTTACATTGAATGTTCCATACCCCTATGTCACTTTGGGTTTAACTTGTAATTTTAAATTTACAATGGGTTATACCTGTATTGTATTAGCCGTTGATTATGTTTTAGCTATATTGTCTTACATAAATAAATCTGTAATTAATAAAAGAAAAGTTTGTTTCGTTTTGTTTCAGTAATGAATATTATCAGGTCTTACTTGGCTCACGCTAAATAAGAAAACATGCCTCTGTGCAAACACTTGTGATTGAGGTGCTGTCAGTAGCTCTAATCCTTTGTTTCGGGTTCGGCGACTGGGATTAGGTTACGTAAGCGAGCGACCCGAAGCGAGCGACTGAAGCCCGCTTGGAGTTTGAGCACCCACCTATAGTGATGTGAAATATTCGTCGTGGGGACAGAAAGTCTTGAAATCCTGTAGAGGTAGGACGACTTCAAGGATTCTTCGGAAGGGCGACAGAGGACCATACAGGTAGGTGTTTCTATATCTATTTGGAAGAAAATATGCATCTTCATGGATATTTGTTTAATATACAGTGCACACTCATTCTCTCATAGTACACAGCCATTTAGGTATAGATGGGAAAGGTTGACACTGGTTTCTGCATGTAAACGGAGTGGTAGTGTAGCCTAGTTGTTCAAGTGTTGGCACGTCATGTTCAGTACCATTGTTCGAGTCCTCACTTAAATATTATGTCCAACGCCCACTTATGGGGCAAGTCGTAGGAATATTCCCCAAACCGGAAGAAAACCACACTTACTCGCTGTTGTTAATACAATCTACAAACGCGAGAAATGTGATTACTAATGCTTATGCATGACTCATTTCTTTCAGACGCAGGAACCCTGGCACACTCCGGATTTGGTGTTGTGTCACTCTAAACCCTTCCACCTGGACTTTAGTACACTGACTTTCCGAGGGTCCGATGGGATGAGCTTTTGTCTCATGGTGGCTCCATTGTGCGTCTGCTCTCCGCGTAGCCCCCTGCCGAGCGCACATGGAGTAGGTTCGGTGCTAGGGCCTGACTGTACAGTCAGGATGGTTGTTACAGCAACCCAGCTAGTTTAGGGTTGGCACACTCTGTGGCCCCAGTCTTTTCAGCACCCCCAGTAGACCCAATGCTGACTGCACTTGACTGGTAGATTAGGGGTTAGTGTAGATAGGGCCCCCTTCGTGCATGCCCTGTACGATGCTATCTATAGATAGTATAACTTAGTGTTAACCCACCATTCCGTCCTTCAATAGGTAGTTCGAGGCAAAGCAAGTCCCGGATGGTCACTTTGAAAGTCAGTGTACTGGCCACCTGCTGGTAAAGCATTCACTATTTCAGTTTAAAACTTCAATTAAATTTTGTTTTTCACGTCCCGACATATTTGCTTTGCATTTAAATGTAAGGGGATCGTCGAATAACCGAATGGTTAAAGCGTTCGCTCATGACGCTCCAAACAACCCTATTTCGATTTCCCATATCTGAATGATGTGTGAAGCATCTATTTGTAGTTACTCACCGTGATATAGCTAGTATATTGCTGAACGCGGTGTAAAAAGTACACTCAAGCAGTCATTATCTGTGTGACAAGCATAAATTATGTAAAGTGTTCTTTGCCTTTTTAAGTAGAACCGTTGCTTACGCATGCAACTGTTCCTTTCAAACAATCTTTTGAATAAACCATAACATGCAATGCATCCTTGTTTATCATGACGTCTACTGCAAAATTACAACTTGAGTTTCATGTTTGAGATTTTACGTGTAAGCATATAAGTTGCATTTATGCACACAGTGAGTGCCAGCGATGTAAACTATATTCTCTTTACTGTTATGAGCAGGGATGCCATCTACCTGGGGGCGGAAATGGACCCTGAAGTCCCCCAGAGGCAGGACGACTGCCGAGAAGATATTCCGTGGACAGAAGTGGATCAAGGTCTCTTCTGGCGGCAGGACAACGACCACAAAGCCGTCAGACTACCAGGAAGGCAAGTTCTCCAAACTATCTTTTGAAGACAACATACAATATATTCTTGTTGACAATGACGTCACGAGCAAGTTACAACTTGTGTTTCAGGTTACAGCGTTTTCCTGACCAAAAAGCATATGCTTTTAATATTTATTATCCATGTAGTAAGTATCAGTGATATGAAACATTAACCTATTCGCTATCGTTACTATTAGGAACGTGGATACCATCGTCCTGGGGGCGGAAATGGACCCTGAAGTCCCCCAGAGGCAGGACGACTGCCAAGAAGATATTCCATGGATAGACGTGGACCATGGATTCTTCGGAAGGGTGACAGAGGACCAGACAGGCAGGTGTTTTCAACTCATTTTGGAAGAAAATATTTGCTTCATATATAGTGCACACTAATTCTCTCATACTATACAGCCATTTAGGAGTGAGTGAGTTTAGTTTTACGCCGCACTCAGCAATATTCAGCTATAAGGTGACGGTCTGTAAATAACCGAGTCTGGACAAGACAATCCAGTGATCAACAACACGAGCATCGATCTGCTCAAATGGGAACCGATGACATGTTTCAACCAAGAAGTCAGCGAGTCTGACCACCCGATCCCGTTAGTCGCCTCTTACGACCAGGATAGTCACAGCCATTTAGGTATAGATGGGAAAGGTTGATACTGGTTTCTGCATGTAAACGGAGTGGTAGTGTAGCCTAGTTGTTCAAGTGTTGGCACGTCATGTTCAGTACCATTGTTCGAGTCCTCACTTAAATACTATGCCCCACGCCCACTTATGAGGCTCGTCGTTGCAAAATTGCCCAGAGCGGCAGAAAACCACACTTACTCGCTGTTGTTAATACAATCTACATCCGAGAGAAATGTGATTACTAATGCTTATGCATGACTCATTTCTTTCAGACGCAGGAACCCTGGCACACTCTGGATTTGGTGTTGTGTCACTCTAAACCCTTCCACCTGGACTTTAGTACACTGACTTTCCGAGGGTCCGATGGGATGAGCTTTTGTCTCATGGTGGCTCCATTGTGCGTCTGCTCTCCGCGTAGCCCCCTGCCGAGCGCACATGGAGTAGGTTCGGTGCTAGGGCCTGACTGTACAGTCAGGATGGTTGTTACAGCAACCCAGCTAGTTTAGGGTTGGCACACTCTGTGGCCCCAGTCTTTTCAGCACCCCCAGTAGACCCAATGCTGACTGCACTTGACTGGTAGATTAGGGGTTAGTGTAGACAGGGCCCCTTTCGTGCATGCCCTGTACGATGCTATCTATAGATAGTATAACTTAGTGTTAACCCACCATTCCGTCCTTCAATAGGTAGTTCGAGGCAAAGCAAGTCCCGGATGGTCACTTTGAAAGTCAGTGTACTGGCCACCTGCTGGTAAAGCATTCACTATTTCAGTTTAAAACTTCAATTAAATTTTGTTTTTCACGTCCCGACATATTTGCTTTGCATTTAAATGTAAGGGGATCGTCGAATAACCGAATGGTTAAAGCGTTCGCTCATGACGCTCCAAACAACCCTATTTCGATTTCCCATATCTGAATGATGTGTGAAGCATCTATTTGTAGTTACTCACCGTGATATAGCTAGTATATTGCTGAACGCGGTGTAAAAAGTACACTCATGCAGTCATAATCTGTGTGACAAGCATAAATTATGTAAAGTGTTCTTTGCCTTTTTAAGTAGAACTGTTGCTTACGCATGCAACTGTTCCTTTCAAACAATCTTTTGAATAAACCATAACATGCAATGCATCCTTGTTTATCATGACGTCTACTGCAAAATTACAACTTGAGTTTCATGTTTGAGATTTTACGTGTAAGCATATAAGTTGCATTTATGCACACAGTGAGTGCCAGCGATGTAAACTATATTCTCTTTACTGTTATGAGCAGGGATGCCATCTACCTGGGGGCGGAAATGGACCCTGAAGTCCCCCAGAGGCAGGACGACTGCCGAGAAGATATTCCGTGGACAGAAGTGGATCAAGGTCTCTTCTGGCGGCAGGACAACGACCACAAAGCCGTCAGACTACCAGGAAGGCAAGTTCTCCAAACTATCTTTTGAAGACAACATACAATATATTCTTGTTGACAATGACGTCATGAGCAAGTTACAACTTGTGTTTCAGGTTACAGCGTTTTCCTGACCACAAAGCATATGCTTTTAATATTTATTATCCATGTAGTAAGTATCAGTGATATGAAACATTAACCTATTCGTTATCGTTACTATTAGGAACGTTGATACCATCGTCCTGGGGGCGGAAATGGACCTTGAAGTCCCCCAGAGGCAGGACGACTGCCAAGAAGATATTCCATGGATAGACGTGGACCATGGATTCTTCGGAAGGGTGACAGAGGACCAGACAGGCAGGTGTTTTCAACTCATTTTGGAAGAAAATATTTGCTTCATATATAGTGCACACTAATTCTCTCATACTATACAGCCATTTAGGAGTGAGTGAGTTTAGTTTTACGCCGCACTCAGCAATATTCAGCTATAAGGTGACGGTCTGTAAATAATCGAGTCTGGACAAGACAATCCAGTGATCAACAACACGAGCATCGATCTGCTCAAATGGGAACCGATGACATGTTTCAACCAAGAAGTCAGCGAGTCTGACCACCCGATCCCGTTAGTCGCCTCTTACGACCAGGATAGTCACAGCCATTTAGGTATAGATGGGAAAGGTTGATACTGGTTTCTGCATGTAAACGGAGTGGTAGTGTAGCCTAGTTGTTCAAGTGTTGGCACGTCATGTTCAGTACCATTGTTCGAGTCCTCACTTAAATACTATGCCCCACGCCCACTTATGAGGCTCGTCGTTGCAAAATTGCCCAAAGCGGCAGAAAACCACACTTACTCGCTGTTGTTAATACAATCTACATCCGAGAGAAATGTGATTACTAATGCTTATGCATGACTCATTTCTTTCAGACGCAGGAACCCTGGCACACTCTGGATTTGGTGTTGTGTCACTCTAAACCCTTCCACCTGGACTTTAGTACACTGACTTTCCGAGGGTCCGATGGGATGAGCTTTTGTCTCATGGTGGCTCCATTGTGCGTCTGCTCTCCGCGTAGCCCCCTGCCGAGCGCACATGGAGTAGGTTCGGTGCTAGGGCCTGACTGTACAGTCAGGATGGTTGTTACAGCAACCCAGCTAGTTTAGGGTTGGCACACTCTGTGGCCCCAGTCTTTTCAGCACCCCCAGTAGACCCAATGCTGACTGCACTTGACTGGTAGATTAGGGGTTAGTGTAGATAGGGCCCCCTTCGTGCATGCCCTGTACGATGCTATCTATAGATAGTATAACTTAGTGTTAACCCACCATTCCGTCCTTCAATAGGTAGTTCGAGGCAAAGCAAGTCCCGGATGGTCACTTTGAAAGTCAGTGTACTGGCCTAGCCACCTGCTGGTAAAGCATTCACTATTTCAGTTTAAAACTTAGATGAAATTTTGTTTTTCACGTCCCGATATATTTGCTTTGCATTTAAATGTAAGGGGATCGTCGAATAACCGAATGGTTAAAGCGTTCGCTCATGACGCTCCAAACAAACCTATTTCGATTTTCAAGATCTGAATGATGTGTGGAGCCGATATTTGTTGTTTCTCCCCGTGATATAGCTGCTATGCTGGTAAGACGACACTCATGCAGTCTTAATATGTGCTGGAAGTATAAATTATGATACATAATACTGTTTACTTTTATTAACAGAAGCCACTGTGTTCTTCCAAACGATCTTTTAAAGAAAACATAAAGTGCCTCCTTGTGTACAATGACGTCTACTGCTAAGTCACAACTTGATTTTTGTGTTTGAGATATGTTCTCGTGGAATCATATGTTTTGCATTTATGCACACAGTACACATGATGTAAAATATGTTTACCTTTATTATCAGGAGCGTGGATGCCATCTACCTGGGGGCGGAAACGGACCCTGAAGTCCCCCAGAGGCAGGACGACTGCCGAGAAGATATTCCGTGGACAGAAGTGGATCAAGGTCTCTTCAGGAGCAGCATGTGGATGTTTTACTGTTCGGACATTTTGTGACAATGTACTCTGCGTGTCTACTACTGTAAACCCTCCAGTAGATTAGGTAGCATTGCATACGTTGAGGGAACACGGTTCCAGAGTTTTTTTTCTCAAAAATGTTTTTTATCTCTGGTTTTACGTGTCGGGCTTCAGTTACCTTTGACCTTGTTCAAATCTCAAATTTGATCAAGATCAATTTAGACACACAATCTGCGACAACAACGTTGGTGTTTATGTTCAAGGATTTGGTACTGTTCCATGTTGGGAATGATGACATTAATAAAACATAATCCGCACAGCTGGTCCAATTGTACTTGTTTGTTTTGCTGTTTTGTTTGTGAAACTTGTGAACTCGAGAAGAATTGTTTTTGTCCATGGAAATCGGATGTACACGACTTTATCGCCTTGTAGGAGTGCTTGTTTTTAGCCATACACTGCCATGCACTGCTAAACACCGCCAACACAGAAACACATCCCGAAACAAGTCCAACGTTAAAACAATAGATCAATACACGGGGGTATTCTAATGTCTACAAACCAGAACTTACAATACAAAAGCCCATCAACATTACTAGATCACATCGCACAGACCTTTAGTTCAATGTATTTACTAAACAATCCAGTGGTGTCTGTAGATGAGACAAGACATTAAATGAAAAGCTCCCACCAACATCCAACAGTCTAGAATATTACATTGCGCAAGTAAACAACCAAGGGCATGTTTGCCAATCATATTCCTTTACCAGTTGACCATGGTTAGAGCATTTGTGATGGTCAGCGTATCCCTATTCTGGTGTTCTGATGTCGAGAGATGCTGCTCTCCATGGATTGGTTGAACTGACACAGAGTAAATGCAGTAAAGTCAGTATGCCATCAGAGAGAGATCTATATCAAAGCAGATAAACTGAACAAATTGTAAGCTTCTGAATGTATCAAAAGTGATTAACAGTTATCTGACAGACCATTTGAATAGCTACTACGAGAGCTTAGAGGCAGTTATCGATCGTGAAGCATAGTTTTCTAATACTTTGGATACTGCTATTTCATCAAATAGTTAAGGAATGTATAGCTTTTATTAACCATAACATTGAAGTTTGTTTTTTTCTAAACTGAGTTAAACATGTGACACCAAATGAATTGTTTGTTAGTTCTCTGCTCTGTATAGGCACTAAAACTACAATGGTGGCCATCTTGGCAGCCATTTTTGAATTCTGGGTAATATCAAGTTGTTCCATGTAGAAGTAAACAGGAAACAAAATCTCGTCTCAAAGAGTAAGCTGTGAAACATTATAATATCACGACATGACCATACAAAATCACCTGTTTTGTGCCCGAGTCACCACTCTAGAAGATACAAGTGTCAAAAAAACATAAAAAGTATCAACATTGGCCGTAAATGGACACATTCGGTGTTAATTTTTGTGTAAATGTAACTGCCGAGAAGACAATTCAAAATGGCGGTCATTTTCATTATTTTCAAAAGCAAATATATGTCACAAAACATATACACCCTTTAGCAATACACAAAAGTCACAATGACAGTTATCAGATTGATATTAGTAAAACTATCCATGATTAACTTTGAGATGTTGTCGGCCAGCAAACCAAATGTCATGAAAATGCTCACAGACCTCCACCACATAAAATGGCCTGTGAAAACCTGAGTATTAAAGGCCTTTTCATGAGCCAAAGACATCATACTAACTGAAGATAGTGTCAAACAAAGTCAGTACTGGGGAGACTACGACATCAGATTTTTCAGCTGCCTCCTCCTGTACTACTTCAATACCCTTGGATACAGCAAAGGGGTTCACCTTTTACGGTGTCTTGTCAGGAGTCTCGATCACAAGGAAAAGAGGCCAATACTCAATCGATGCAGAAGGTCTGTATCAGTAGGGTCAATTTCAAGTGGACATTTTTGTCTTTTGGGCGGAATTTCATAGGTGTAAGCCATGGTTAGTGTAATATGGTTCATCATCCGAGCCACCCACCCACCACGGAGTATCACAAGGACAATGCTAAAAGCATGTGGGTCTCCAACTTACAGCACCAAGGATACCCGGATGATCTACTCCAACAGAATAATTAATATTAATATTTCTACCAGATTGGCCCATGAGCCATATTAACTACGAGGTCGAAAATATCGGGGTTCATATTTTTCATACGACGACCTAGGGGAAAATATTACTTTCGCATGGTGAGGTGATGTCGAGAGCAATGCAAGGACGCCACGTCTCCTCTATAACGTTGCGTTCTAAATGAGGCCATTGTGGAAAACCAGCCCATATTTGAAAGTTGAGTTTGATAATAGATAGGCACACGCGTGCCTAAATATCTGTATATCCTTAGCTTCCGTTCGGGAAATACCAACATTCCAAATTGTGTCGTAAACATAGTTTCACATTAATTAGCAACAGTCTTATCAATAATAAACGTATTGCATCGTGCATACGTCAACTTTCAGGGTGTACTGCTCTCTGTAGACAGGTGTATGTTGGCACCCCAGGAAGGGTAATCAATTGAAAGGGTAATAGGGGATACATCATGGTTTGGAAATACGTAAAAAGGTGAATCTGAGCTATAGATTTTCAAATCAGCTGAAATGATAGAGGAGGGTTCCTGAGTGCTAGAGGGTCAAAACACAGTATCATGAAAGTCAACTTTGGCACCCCAGGAAGGGTGTTTGTTTCAAAGGGTGATAGTGGATACATCATGGTTTAAAAATTGGTACAAAGGTGAATCGGAGCTATAGGTTTCAAAACCAGCTGAAATGATAGAGGAGGGTTCCTGATGGAGTGCTAGAGGGTCAAAACACAGTTTCATGAAAGTCAACTTTGGCACCCCAGGAAGGGTAATCACGTGAAAGGGTAATAGGGGATACATCATGGTTTGGAAATAGGTAAAAAAGTGAATCTTGGCTACAGCTCTTAAAACCAGCTGAAATGATAGAGGAGGTTACCTGATGGAATGGTAGAGGGTCCAAACACAGTTTCGTGAAAGTCAACTTTGGCACCCCAGGAAGGGTAATCCCGTGAAAGTGTAATAGTGGATACATCATGGTTTGGAAATAGGTAAAAAGGTGAATCGGAGCTACAGATTTTCAAACCAGCTGAAATGATAGAGGAGGGTTCCTGATGGAGTGCTAGAGGGTCCAAACACAGTTTCGTGAAAGTCAACTTTGGCACCCCAGGAAGGGTAATCAATTGAAATGGCAATAGGGGATACATCATGGTTTGGAAATAGGTAAAAAGGTGAATCGGAGGTATAGGTTTTCGAACCAACTGAAATGATAGAGGAGGGTTCCTGATAGAATGCTAGAGGGTCCAAACACAGTTTCGTGAAAGTCAACTTTCGCATCGCAGAAAGGGTAATTCTGTAAAAGGGTAATAGTGGATACATGATGGTTTGGAAATAGGTAAAAAAGTGAATCGGAGCTACAGCTATTAAAACCAGCTGAAATGATAGAGGAGGGTTCCTGATGGAGTGCTAGAGGGTCCAAACACAGTTTCGTGAAAGTCAACTTTGGCACAACAGGAAGGGTAATCAATTGAAAGGGTAATAGTAGATACATCATGGTTTGGAAATAGGTAAAAAGGTGAATCGGAGCTACAGATTTTAAAACCAGCTGAAATGATAGAGGAGGGTTCCTGATGGAGTGCTAGAGGGTCCAAACACAGTTTCGTGAAAGTCAACTTTGGCACCCCAGGAAGGGTAATCCCGTAAAAGGATAATGGGGGATACATCATGGTTTGGAAATAGGTAAAAAAGTGAATCGGAGCTACAGCTCTTAAAACCAGCTCAAATGATAGAGGAGGGTTCCTGATGGAGTGCTAGAGGGTCCAAACACAGTTTCATGAAAGTCAACTTTGGCACCCCAGGAAGGGTAATCACGTGAAAGGGTAATAGTGGATACATCATGGTTTGGAAATAGGTAAAAAAGTGAATCTTGGCTACAGCTCTTAAAACCAGCTGAAATGATAGAGGAGGTTACCTGATGGAATGGTAGAGGGTCCAAACAATGTTTCGTGAAAGTCAACTTTGGCACCCCAGGAAGGGTAATACCGTGAAAGTGTAATAGTGGATACATCATGGTTTGGAAATAGGTAAAAAGGTGAATCGGAGCTACAGATTTTCAAACCAGCTGAAATGATAGAGGAGGGTTCCTGATGGAGTGCTAGAGGGTCCAAACACAGATTCGTGAAAGTCAACTTTCGCACCGCAGGAAGGGTAATTCTGTGAAAGGGTCATAGTGGATACATCATGGTTTGGAAATAGGTAAAAAAGTGAATCGGAGCTACAGCTATTAAAACCAGCTGAAATGATAGAGGAGGGTTCCTGATGGAGTGCTAGAGGGTCCAAACACAGTTTCGTGAAACTCAACTTTCGCACCGCAGGAAGGGTAATTCTGTGAAAGGGTCATAGTGGATACATCATGGTTTGGAAATAGGTAAAAAAGTGAATCGGAGCTACAGATTTTCAAACCAGCTGAAATGATAGAGGAGGGTTCCTGATGGAGTGCTAGAGGGTCCAAACACAGTTTCGTGAAAGTCAACTTTGGCACCCCAGGAAGGGTAATTCTGTGATAGGGTAATAGTAGATACATCATGGTTTCCAATTAGGCATAAAGGTGAACCGAAGCTATAGGATTTAAAACCAGCTGAAGTGATAGAGGAGGGTTCCTAATTGCGTGGAAGAGGGTGAACACAGTTTCATGAAACTCAACTTTGGCACCGCAGGAAGGGAAATGCCTTGAAAGGGTAATAGTGGATACATCATGGTTTGAAAATAGGTAAAAAGGTAAATCGAAGCTACAGATTTTCAAACCAGCTCAAATGATGGAGGAGGGTTCCTGATGGAGTGCTAGAGGGTCCAAACACAGTTTCGTGAAAGTCAACTTTGGCACCCCAGGAAGGGTAATCAATTGAAAGGGTAATAGGGGATACATCATGGTTTGGAAATAGGTAAAAAGGTGAATCGGAGCTACAGATTTTCAAACCAGCTGAAATGATAGAGGAGGGTTCCTGATGGAGTGCTAGAGGGTCCAAACACAGTTTCGTGAAAGTCAACTTTGGCACCCCAGGAAGGGTAATCAAGTAAAAGTATAATGGGGGATACATCATGGCTTGGAAACAGGTAAAAAAGGTGAATCGGAGCTACAACTCTTAAAACCAGCTGAAATGATAGAGGAGGGTTCCTGATGGAGTGCTAGAGGGTCCAAACACAGTTTCATGAAAGTCAACTTTGGCACCCCAGGAAGGGTAATCACGTGAAAGGGTAATTGGGGATGCATCATGGTTTGGAAATAGGTAAAAAAGTGAATCTTGGCTACAGCTATTAAAACCAGCTGAAATGATAGAGGAGGTTACCTGATGGAATGGTAGAGGGTCCAAACACAGTTTCGTGAAAGTCAACTTTGGCACCCCAGGAAGGGTAATCCCGTGAAAGTGTAATAGTGGATACATCATGGTTTGGAAATAGGTAAAAAAGTGAATCGGAGCTACAGCTCTTAAAACCAGCTGAAATGATAGAGGAGGGTTCCTGATGGAGTGCTAGAGGGTCCAAACACAGTTTCGTGAAAGTCAACTTTGGCACCCCAGGAAGGGTCATCCTGTGAGAGTGTATTAGTGGATACATCCTGGTTTGGAAATAGGTAAAGAGGTGAATCGGAGCTACAGATTTTCAAACCAGCTGAAATGATAGAGGAGGGTTCCTGATGGAGTGCTAGAGGGTCCAAACACAGTTTCGTGAAAGTCAACTTTGGCACCCCAGGAAGGGTAAACCCGTGAAAGGGTAAAAGGGGATACATCATGGTTTGGAAATACGTAAAAAAGTGAATCGGAGCTACAGCTAATAAAAGCAGCTCAAATGATAGAGGAGGGTTCCTGATGGAGTGCTAGAGGGTCCAAACACAGTTTCGTGAAAGTCAACTTTGGCACCCCAGGAATTGTAATCAATTGAAAGGGTAATAGGGGATACATCATGGTTTGGAAATAGGTAAAAAGGTGAATCGGAGCTACAGATTTTCAAACCAGCTGAAATGATAGAGGAGGGTTCCTGATGGAGTGCTAGAGGGTCCAAACACAGTTTCGTGAAAGTTAACTTTGGCACCCCAGGAAGAGTAATCCCGTGAAAGCGTAAAAGTGGATACACCATAGTTTTAAAATAGGTATAAAGGTGAATCGGGGCTATAGGTTTTCGAACCAACTGAAATGATAGAGGAGGGTTCCTGATGGAGTGCTAGAGGGTCCAAACACAGTTTCGTGAAAGTCAACTTTGGCACCCCAGGAAGGGTAATTCTGTGACAGGGTAATAGTAGATACATCATGGTTTCCAATTAGGCATAAAGGTGAATCGAAGCTATAGGTTTTAAAACCAGCTGAAATGATAGAGGAGGGTTCCTAATTGCGTGGTAGAGGGTGAACACAGTTTCATGAAAGTCAACTTTGGCACCCCAGGAAGGGAAATGCCTTGAACGGGTAATAGTGGATACATCATGGTTTGAAAATAGGTAAAAAGGTAAATCGGAGCTACAGATTTTCAAACCAGCTCAAATGATGGAGGAGGGTTCCTGATGGAGTGCTAGAGGGTCCAAACACAGTTTCGTGAAAGTCAACTTTGGCACCCCAGGAAGGGTAATCAATTAAAATGGCAATAGGGGATACATCATGGTTTGGAAATAGGTAAAAAGGTGAATCGGAGCTATAGGTTTTCGAACCAACTGAAATGATAGAGGAGGGTTCCTGATGGAGTGCTAGAGGGTCCAAACACAGTTTCGTGAAAGTCAACTTTCGCACCGCAGGAAGGGTAATCCCGGAAAAGGATAATGGGGGATACATCATGGTTTGGAAATAGGTAAAAAAGATGAATCGGAGCTACAGATTTTCAAACCAGCTGAAATGATAGAGGAGGGTTCCTGATGGAGTGCTAGAGGGTCCAAACACAGTTTCGTGAAAGTCAACTTTGGCACCCCAGGAAGGGTAATCCCGGAAAAGGATAATGGGGGATACATCATGGTTTGGAAATAGGTAAAAAAGATGAATCGGAGCTACAGCTCTTAAAACCAGCTAAAATGATAGAGGAGGTTAACTGATGGAATGGTAGAGGGTCCAAACACAGTTTCGTGAAAGTCAACTTTGGCACCCCAGGAAGGGTAATCAATTGAAAGGGTAATAGTGGATACATCATGGTTTGGAAATAGGTAAAAAGGTGAATCGGAGCTACAGCTATTAAAACCAGCTGAAATGATAGAGGAGGGTTCCTGATGGAGTGCTAGAGGGTCCAAACACAGTTTCGTGAAAGTCAACTTTGGCACCCCAGGAAGGGTAATCCCGTAAAAGGATAATGGGGGATACATCATGGTTTGGAAATAGGTAAAAAAGGTGAATCGGAGCTACAGCTATTAAAACCAGCTAAAATGATAGAGGAGGTTACCTGATGGAATGGTAGAGGGTCCAAACACAGTTTCGTGAAAGTCAACTTTGGCACCCCAGGAAGGGTAATCCCGTGAAAGTGTAATAGTGGATACATCATGGTTTGGAAATAGGTAAAAAGGTGAATCGGAGCTACAGATTTTCAAACCAGCTGAAATGATAGAGGAGGGTTCCTGATGGAGTGCTAGAGGGTCCAAACACAGTTTCATGAAAGTCAACTTTGGCAGCCCAGGAAGGGTAATCAATTGAAATGGCAATAGGGGATACATCATGGTTTGGAAATAGGTAAAAGGTGAATCGGAGCTACAGCTATTAAAACCAGCTCAAATGATAGAGGAGGATTCCTGATGGAGTGCTAGAGGGTCCAAACACAGTTTCGTGAAAGTCAACTTTGGCACCCCAGGAAGGGTAATCCCGTAAAAGGATAATGGGGGATACATCATGGTTTGGAAATAGGTAAAAAAGGTGAATCGGAGCTACAGCTCTCAAAAACCAGCTAAAATGATAGAGGAGGTTACCTGATGGAATGGTAGAGTGTCCAAACACAGTTTCGTGAAAGTCAACTTTGGCACCCCAGGAAGGGTAATCAATTGAAAGGGTAATAGTGGATACATCATGGTTTGGAAATAGGTAAAAAGGTGAATCGGAGGTACAGCTATTAAAACCAGCTCAAATGATAGAGGAGGGTTCCTGATGGAGTGCTAGAGGGTCCAAACACAGTTTCGTGAAAGTCAACTTTGGCACCCCAGGAATTGTAATCAATTGAAAGGGTAATAGGGGATACATCATGGTTTGGAAATAGGTAAAAAGGTGAATCGGAGCTACAGATTTTCAAACCAGCTGAAATGATAGAGGAGGGTTCCTGATGGAGTGCTAGAGGGTCCAAACACAGTTTCGTGAAAGTCAACTTTGGCACCCCAGGAAGAGTAATCCCGTGAAAGGGTAAAAGTGGATACACCATAGTTTGGAAATAGGTATAAAGGTGAATCGGAGCTATAGGTTTTCGAACCAACTGAAATGATAGAGGAGGGTTCCTGATGGAGTGCTAGAGGGTCCAAACACAGTTTCGTGAAAGTCAACTTTGGCACCCCAGGAAGGGTAATTCTGTGACAGGGTAATAGTAGATACATCATGGTTTCCAATTAGGCATAAAGGTGAATCGAAGCTATAGGTTTTAAAACCAGCTGAAATGATAGAGGAGGGTTCCTAATTGCGTGGTAGAGGGTGAACACAGTTTCATGAAAGTCAACTTTGGCACCCCAGGAAGGGAAATGCCTTGAACGGGTAATAGTGGATACATCATGGTTTGAAAATAGGTAAAAAGGTAAATCGGAGCTACAGATTTTCAAACCAGCTCAAATGATGGAGGAGGGTTCCTGATGGAGTGCTAGAGGGTCCAAACACAGTTTCGTGAAAGTCAACTTTGGCACCCCAGGAAGGGTAATCAATTAAAATGGCAATAGGGGATACATCATGGTTTGGAAATAGGTAAAAAGGTGAATCGGAGCTATAGGTTTTCGAACCAACTGAAATGATAGAGGAGGGTTCCTGATGGAGTGCTAGAGGGTCCAAACACAGTTTCGTGAAAGTCAACTTTCGCACCGCAGGAAGGGTAATCCCGGAAAAGGATAATAGGGGTACATCATGGTTTGGAAATAGGTAAAAAAGATGAATCGGAGCTACAGATTTTCAAACCAGCTGAAATGATAGAGGAGGGTTCCTGATGGAGTGCTAGAGGGTCCAAACACAGTTTCGTGAAAGTCAACTTTGGCACCCCAGGAAGGTAATCCCGGAAAAGGATAATGGGGGATACATCATGGTTTGGAAATAGGTAAAAAAGATGAATCGGAGCTACAGCTCTTAAAACCAGCTAAAATGATAGAGGAGGTTAACTGATGGAATGGTAGAGGGTCCAAACACAGTTTCGTGAAAGTCAACTTTGGCACCCCAGGAAGGGTAATCAATTGAAAGGGTAATAGTGGATACATCATGGTTTGGAAATAGGTAAAAAGGTGAATCGGAGCTACAGCTATTAAAACCAGCTGAAATGATAGAGGAGGGTTCCTGATGGAGTGCTAGAGGGTCCAAACACAGTTTCGTGAAAGTCAACTTTGGCACCCCAGGAAGGGTAATCCCGTAAAAGGATAATGGGGGATACATCATGGTTTGGAAATAGGTAAAAAAGGTGAATCGGAGCTACAGCTCTTAAAACCAGCTAAAATGATAGAGGAGGTTACCTGATGGAATGGTAGAGGGTCCAAACACAGTTTCGTGAAAGTCAACTTTGGCACCCCAGGAAGGGTAATCCCGTGAAAGTGTAATAGTGGATACATCATGGTTTGGAAATAGGTAAAAAGGTGAATCGGAGCTACAGATTTTCAAACCAGCTGAAATGATAGAGGAGGGTTCCTGATGGAGTGCTAGAGGGTCCAAACACAGTTTCATGAAAGTCAACTTTGGCAGCCCAGGAAGGGTAATCAATTGAAATGGCAATAGGGGATACATCATGGTTTGGAAATAGGTAAAAGGTGAATCGGAGCTACAGCTATTAAAACCAGCTCAAATGATAGAGGAGGATTCCTGATGGAGTGCTAGAGGGTCCAAACACAGTTTCGTGAAAGTCAACTTTGGCACCCCAGGAAGGGTAATCCCGTAAAAGGATAATGGGGGATACATCATGGTTTGGAAATAGGTAAAAAAGGTGAATCGGAGCAACAGCTCTCAAAAACCAGCTAAAATGATAGAGGAGGTTACCTGATGGAATGGTAGAGTGTCCAAACACAGTTTCGTGAAAGTCAACTTTGGCACCCCAGGAAGGGTAATCAATTGAAAGGGTAATAGTGGATACATCATGGTTTGGAAATAGGTAAAAAGGTGAATCGGAGGTACAGCTATTAAAACCAGCTCAAATGATAGAGGAGGGTTCCTGATGGAGTGCTAGAGGGTCCAAACACAGTTTCGTGAAACTCAACTTTGGCACCCCAGGAAGGGTAATCCCGTAAAAGGATAATGGGGGATACATCATGGTTTGGAAATAGGTAAAAAAGGTGAATCGGAGCTACAGCTCTTAAAACCAGCTAAAATGATAGAGGAGGTTACCTGATGGAATGGTAGAGGGTCCAAACACAGTTTCGTGAAAGTCAACTTTGGCACCCCAGGAAGGGTAATCCCGTGAAAGTGTAATAGTGGATACATCATGGTTTGGAAATAGGTAAAAAGGTGAATCGGAGCTACAGATTTTCAAACCAGCTGAAATGATAGAGGAGGGTTCCTGATGGAGTGCTAGAGGGTCCAAACACAGTTTCATGAAAGTCAACTTTGGCAGCCCAGGAAGGGTAATCTATTGAAATGGCAATAGGGGATACATCATGGTTTGGAAATAGGTAAAAGGTGAATGGGAGCTACAGCTCTCAAAAACCAGCTAAAATGATAGAGGAGGTTACCTGATGGAATGGTAGAGTGTCCAAACACAGTTTCGTGAAAGTCAACTTTGGCACCCCAGGAAGGGTAATCAATTGAAAGGGTAATAGTGGATACATCATGGTTTGGAAATAGGTAAAAAGGTGAATCGGAGGTGCAGCTATTAAAACCAGCTCAAATGATAGAGGAGGGTTCCTGATGGAGTGCTAGAGGGTCCAAACACAGTTTCGTGAAACTCAACTTTGGCACCCCAGGAAGGGTAATCCCGTAAAAGGATAATGGGGGATACATCATGGTTTGGAAATAGGTAAAAAAGGTGAATCGGAGCTACAGCTCTTAAAACCAGCTAAAATGATAGAGGAGGTTACCTGATGGAATGGTAGAGGGTCCAAACACAGTTTCGTGAAAGTCAACTTTGGCACCCCAGGAAGGGTAATCCCGTGAAAGTGTAATAGTGGATACATCATGGTTTGGAAATAGGTAAAAAGGTGAATCGGAGCTACAGATTTTCAAACCAGCTGAAATGATAGAGGAGGGTTCCTGATGGAGTGCTAGAGGGTCCAAACACAGTTTCATGAAAGTCAACTTTGGCAGCCCAGGAAGGGTAATCTATTGAAATGGCAATAGGGGATACATCATGGTTTGGAAATAGGTAAAAGGTGAATCGGAGCTATAGGTTTTCGAACCAACTGAAATGATAGATAAGGGTTCCTGATGGAATGGTAGAGGGTCCAAACACAGTTTCGTGAAAGTCAACTTTGGCACCCCAGGAAGGGTCATCCTGTGAGAGTGTATTAGTGGATACGTCCTGGTTTGGAAATAGGTAAAGAGGTGAATCTGAGCTACAGATTTTCAAACCAGCTGAAATGATAGAGGAGGGTTCCTGATGGAGTGCTAGAGGGTCCAAACACAGTTTCGTGAAAGTCAACTTTGGCACCCCAGGAAGGGTAAACCCGTGAAAGGGTAATAGGGGATACATCATGGTTTGGAAATAGGTAAAAAAGTGAATCGGAGCTACAGCTATTAAAACCAGCTCAAATGATAGAGGAGGGTTCCTGATGGAGTGCTAGAGGGTCCAAACACAGTTTCGTGAAAGTCAACTTTGGCACCCCAGGAAGGGTAATCAATTGAAAGGGTAATAGGGGATACATCATGGTTTGGAAATAGGTAAAAAGGTGAATCGGAGCTACAGATTTTGAAACCAGCTGAAATGATAGAGGAGGGTTCCTGATGGAGTGCTAGAGTTTCCAAACACAGTTTCGTGAAAGTCAACTTTGGCACCCCAGGAAGGGTAATTCTGTGATAGGGTAATAGTAGATACATCATGGTTTCCAATTAGGCATAAAGGTGAATCGAAGCTATAGGTTTTAAAACCAGCTGAAATGATAGAGGAGGGTTCCTGATGGAGTGCTAGAGGGTCCAAACACAGTTTCGTGAAAGTCAACTTTGGCACCCCAGGAAGAGTAATCCCGTGAAAGGGTAACAGTGGATACACCATAGTTTGGAAATAGGCATAAAGGTGAATCGGAGCTATAGGTTTTCGAACCAACTGAAATGATAGAGGAGGGTTCCTGATGGAGTGCTAGAGGGTCCAAACACAGTTTCGTGAAAGTCAACTTTGGCACCCCAGGAAGGGTAATTCTGTGACAGGGTAATAGTAGATACATCATGGTTTCCAATTAGGCATAAAGGTGAATCGAAGCTATAGGTTTTAAAACCAGCTGAAATGATAGAGGAGGGTTCCTAATTGCGTGGTAGAGGGTGAACACAGTTTCATGAAAGTCAACTTTGGCACCCCAGGAAGGGAAATGCCTTGAACGGGTAATAGTGGATACATCATGGTTTGAAAATAGGTAAAAAGGAAAATCGGAGCTACAGATTTTCAAACCAGCTGAAATGATAGAGGAGAGTTCCTGATGGAGTGCTAGAGGGTCCAAACACAGTTTCGTGAAAGTCAACTTTGGCACCCCAGAAAGGGTAATCAACTGAAATGGTAATAGTAGATTCATCATGGTTTGGAAATAGGTAAAAAGGTGAATCGGAGCTACGGCTCTTAAAACCAGCTGAAATGATAGAGGAAGTTTCCTGATGGAGTGCTAGAGGGTCCAAACACAGTTTCGTGAAAGTCAACTTTGGCACCTCAGGAAGAGTAATCCCCCCAAAAAAGGGTAATAGTGGATATATCATGGTTTGGAAATAGGTAAAAAAGTAAATCGGAGCTACGGCTCTTAAAACCAGCTGAAATGATAGAGGAGGATTCATGATGGAGTGCTAGAGGGTCCAAACACAGTTTCGTGAAAGTCAACTTTGGCACCCCAGGAAGAGTAATCAATTGAAATGGTAATAGTGGATACATCATGGTTTGGAAATAGGTAAAAAGGTAAATCGGAGCTACAGATTTTCAAACCAGCTGAAATGATAGAGGAAGGTTCCTGATGGAGTGCTAGAGGGTCCAAACACAGTTTCGTGAAAGTCAACTTTGGCACCCCAGGAAGAGTAATCAATTGAAATGGTAATAGGGGATACATCATGGTTTGGAAATAGGTAAAAAGGTGAATCGGATCTACAGATTTTCAAACCAGCTGAAATGATAGAGGAGGGTTCCTGATGGAGTGCTAGAGGGTGAAAACAGTTTCATGAAAGTCAACTTTGGCACCCCAGGAAGGGTAATTCTGTGAAAGGGTAACAGTGGATGCATCATGGTTTGGAAATAGGCTTAAAGGTGAATCGGAGCTATAGGTTTTTAAATCAGCTAAAATGATAGAGGATTGTTCCTGATGGAGTGCTAGAGGGTCCAAACACAGTTTCTTGAAAGTCAACTTTAGCACCGCAGGAAGGGTCATCCCGTGGAAGGGTTGATAGCGGATACATCATGGTTTGCAAATAGGTGAAAACGTGAATCGGAGCTACAGCTCTTAAAACAAGCTGAAATGATAGAGGAGAGTTCCTGATGGAGTGCTAGAGGGTCCAAACACAGTTTCGTTAAAGTCAACTTTGGCACCCCAGGAAGAGTAATCAATTGAAATGGTAATAGTGGATACATCATGGTTTGGAAATAGGTAAAAAGGTAAATCGGAGCTACAGATTTTCAAACCAGCTGAAATGATAGAGGAGAGTTCCTGATGGAGTGCTAGAGGGTCCAAACACAGTTTCGTGAAAGTCAACTTTGGCACCCCAGGAAGGGTAATCAATTGAAATGGTAATAGTGGATACATCATGGTTTGGAAATAGGTGAAAAGGTAAATCGGAGCTACGGCTCTTAAAACCAGCTGAAATGATAGAGGAAGGTTCCTGATGGAGTGCTAGAGGGTCCAAACACAGTTTCGTGAAAGTCAACTTTGGCACCCCAGGAAGGGTAATCCGAAAAAAAAGGGTAATAGTGGATATATCATTGTTTGGAAATAGGTAAAAAAAATAAATCGGAGCTACGGCTCTTAAAACCAGCTGAAATGATAGATGAGGATTCATGATGGAGTGCTAGAGGGTCCAAACACAGTTTCGTGAAAGTCAACTTTGGCACCCCAGGAAGGGTAATCAATTGAAATGGTAATAGTGGATACATCATGGTTTGGAAATAGGCTTAAAGGTGAATCGGATCTACAGATTTTCAAACCAGCTGAAATGATAGAGGAGGGTTCCTGATGGAGTGCTAGAGGGTGAAAACAGTTTCATGAAAGTCAACTTTGGCACCCCAGGAAGGGATATGCCGTGTAAGGGTAACAGTGGATGCATCATGGTTTGGAAATAGGCTTAAAGGTGAATCGGAGCTATAGGTTTTTAAATCAGCTAAAATGATAGAGGATTGTTCCTGATGGAGTGCTAGAGGGTCCAAACACAGTTTCTTGAAAGTCAACTTTGGCACCCCAGGAAGTGTAATCCCGTGAAAGGGTAATAGCGGATACATCATGGATTGCAAATAGGTGAAAACGTGAATCGGAGCTACAGCTCTTAAAACAAGCTGAAATGATAGAGGAGGGTTCCTGATGGAGTGCTAGAGCGTCCAAACACAGTTTCGTGAAAGTCAACTTTGGCACCCCAGGAAGAGTAATCAATTGAAATGGCAATAGTGGATACATCATGGTTTGGAAACAGGTAAAAAGGAAAATCGGAGCTACAGATTTTCAAACCAGCTGAAATGATAGAGGAGAGTTCCTGATGGAGTGCTAGAGGGTCCAAACACAGTTTCGTGAAAGTCAACTTTGGCACCCCAGGAAGGGTAATCCCGTAAAAGGATAATGGGGGATACATCATGGTTTGGAAATAGGTAAAAAAGTGAATCGGAGCTACAGCTCTTAAATCCAGCTGAAATGATAGAGGAGGGTTCCTGATGGAGTGCTAGAGGGTCCAAACACAGTTTCGTGAAAGTTAACTTTGGCAGCCCAGGAAGGGTAATCCCGTGAAAGTGTAATAGTGGATACATCATGGTTTGGAAATAGGTAAAAAAGTGAATCGGAGCTACAGCTCTTAAATCCAGCTGAAATGATAGAGGAGGGTTCCTGATGGAGTGCTAGAGGGTCCAAACACAGTTTCGTGAAAGTCAACTTTGGCACCCCAGGAAGGGTAATCAATTGAAAGGGTAATAGTGGGTACATCATGGTTTGGAAATAGGTAAAAAGGTGAATCGGAGCTACAGATTTTCAAACCAGCTCAAATGATAGAGGAGGGTTCCTGATGGAGTGCTAGAGGGTCCAAACACAGTTTCGTGAAAGTCAACTTTGGCACCCCAGGAAGGTTAATTACGTAAAAAGGATCATGGGGGATACATCATGGTTTGGAAATAGGTAAAAAAGGTGAATCGGAGCTACAACTCTTAAAACCAGCTGAAATGATAGAGGAGGGTTCCTGATGGAGTGCTAGAGGGTCCAAACACAGTTTCATGAAAGTCAACTTTGGCACCCCAGGAAGGGTAATCACGTGAAAGGGTAATAGGGGATGCATCATGGTTTGGAAATAGGTAAAAAAGTGAATCGGAGCTACAGCTATTAAAACCAGCTCAAATGATAGAGGAGGTTACCTGATGGAATGGTAGAGGGTCCAAACACAGTTTCGTGAAAGTCAACTTTGGCACCCCAGGAAGGGTATTCCCGTGAAAGTGTAATAGTGGATACATCATGGTTTGGAAATAGGTAAAAAGGTGAATCGGAGCTACAGATTTTCAAACCAGCTGAAATGATAGAGGAGGGTTCCTGATGGAGTGCTAGAGGGTCCAAACACAGTTTCGTGAAAGTCAACTTTGGCGGCCCAGGAAGGGTAATCAATTGAAATGGCAATAGGGGATACATCATGGTTTGGAAATAGGTAAAATGGTGAATCGGAGCTATAGGTTTTCGAACCAACTGAAATGATAGAGGAGGGTTCCTGATGGAATGCTAGAGGGTCCAAACACAGTTTCGTGAAAGTCAACTTTTTCACCCCAGGAAGGGTAATTCTGTGAAAGGGTGATAGTGGATACATCATGGTTTGGAAATAGGTAAAAAAATGAATCGGAGCTACAGCTATTAAAACCAGCTCAAATGATAGAGGAGGGTTCCTGATGGAGTGCTAGAGGGTCCAAACACAGTTTCGTGAAAGTTAACTTTGGCACCCCAGGAAGGGTAATCAATTGAAAGGGTAATAGTGGATACATCATGGTTTGGAAATAGGTAAAAAGGTGAATCGGAGCTACAGATTTTAAAACCAGCTGAAATGATAGAGGAGGGTTCCTGATGGAGTGCTAGAGGGTCCAAACACAGTTTCGTGAAAGTCAACTTTGGCACCCCAGGAAGGGTAATCCCGTAAAAGGATAATGGGGGATACATCATGGTTTGGAAATAGGTAAAAAAGTGAATCGGAGCTACAGCTCTTAAATCCAGCTGAAATGATAGAGGAGGGTTCCTGATGGAGTGCTAGAGGGTCCAAACACAGTTTCGTGAAAGTCAACTTTGGCACCCCAGGAAGGGTAATCACGTGAAAGGGTAATAGGGGATGCATCATGGTTTGGAAATAGGTAAAAAGGTGAATCGGAGCTACAGCTCTTAAAACCAGCTGATATGATTTATTAGGGTTCCTGATGGAGTGCTAGAGTGTCCAAACACAGTTTCGTGAAAGTCAACTTTGGCAACCCAGGAAGGGTAATTCTGTGAAAGGGTAATAGTGGATACATCATGGTTTGGAAATAGGTAAAAAAATGATTCGGAGCTACAGCTATTAAAACCAGCTCAAATGATAGAGGAGGGTTCCTGATGGAGTGCTAGAGGGTCCAAACACAGTTTCGTGAAAGTCAACTTTGGCACCCCAGGAAGGGTAATCCCGTAAAAGGGTAATGGGGGATACATCATGGTTTGGAAATAGGTAAAAAAGGTGAATCGGAGCTACAACTCTTAAAACCAGCTGAAATGATAGAGGAGGGTTCCTGATGGAGCGCTAGAGGGTCCAAACACAGTTTCATGAAAGTCAACTTTGGCACCCCAGGAAGGGTAATCACGTGAAAGGGTAATAGGGGATGCATCATGGTTTGGAAATAGGTAAAAAAGTGAATCGGAGCTACAGCTATTAAAACCAGCTCAAATGATAGAGGAGGTTACCTGATGGAATGGTAGAGGGTCCAAACACAGTTTCGTGAAAGTCAACTTTGGCACCCCAGGAAGGGTATTCCCGTGAAAGTGTAATAGTGGATACATCATGGTTTGGAAATAGGTAAAAAAATGATTCGGAGCTACAGCTATTAAAACCAGCTCAAATGATAGAGGAGGGTTCCTGATGGAGTGCTAGAGGGTCCAAACACAGTTTCGTGAAAGTTAACTTTGGCACCCCAGGAAGGGTAATCAATTGAAAGGGTAATAGTGGATACATCATGGTTTGGAAATAGGTAAAAAGGTGAATCGGAGCTACAGATTTTAAAACCAGCTGAAATGATAGAGGAGGGTTCCTGATGGAGTGCTAGAGGGTCCAAACACAGTTTCGTGAAAGTCAACTTTGGCACCCCAGGAAGGGTAATCCCGTAAAAGGATAATGGGGGATACATCATGGTTTGGAAATAGGTAAAAAAGTGAATCGGAGCTACAGCTCTTAAATCCAGCTGAAATGATAGAGGAGGGTTCCTGATGGAGTGCTAGAGGGTCCAAACACAGTTTCGTGAAAGTCAACTTTGGCACCCCAGGAAGGGTAATCCCGTGAAAGTGTAATAGTGGATACATCATGGTTTGGAAATAGGTAAAAAGGTGAATCGGAGCTACAGATTTTCAAACCAGCTGAAATGATAGAGGAGGGTTCCTGATGGAGTGCTAGAAGGTCCAAACACAGTTTCGCGAAAGTCAACTTTGGCAGCCCAGGAAGGGTAATCAATTGAAATGGCAATAGGGGATACATCATGGTTTGGAAATAGGTAAAAAGGTGAATCGGAGCTATAGGTTTTCGAACCAACTGAAATGATAGAGGAGGGTTCCTGATGGAGTGCTAGAGGGTCCAAACACAGTTTCGTGAAAGTCAACTTTGGCAACCCAGGAAGGGTAATTCTGTGAAAGGGTAATAGTGGATACATCATGGTTTGGAAATAGGTAAAAAAAATGATTCGGAGCTACAGCTATTAAAACCAGCTCAAATGATAGAGGAGGGTTCCTGATGGAGTGCTAGAGGGTCCAAACACAGTTTCGTGAAAGTTAACTTTGGCACCCCAGGAGGGGTAATGAATTGAAAGGGTAATAGTGGATACATCATGGTTTGGAAATAGGTAAAAAGGTGAATCGGAGCTATAGGTTTTCAAACCAGCTGAAATGATAGAGGAGGGTTCCTGATGGAGTGCTAGAGGGTCCAAACACAGTTTCGTGAAAGTCAACTTTGGCACCCCAGGAAGGGTAATCCCGTGAAAGTGTAATAGTGGATACATCATGGTTTGGAAATAGGTAAAAAGGTGAATCGGAGCTACAGATTTTCAAACCAGCTGAAATGATAGAGGAGGGTTCCTGATGGAGTGCTAGAGGGTCCAAACACAGTTTCGTGAAAGTCAACTTTGGCGGCCCAGGAAGGGTAATCAATTGAAATGGCAATAGGGGATACATCATGGTTTGGAAATAGGTAAAAAGGTGAATCGGAGCTATAGGTTTTCGAACCAACTGAAATGATAGAGGAGGGTTCCTGATGGAATGCTAGAGGGTCCAAACACAGTTTCGTGAAAGTCAACTTTTTCACCCCAGGAAGGGTAATTCTGTGAAAGGGTAATAGTAGATACGTCATGGTTTCCAATTAGGCATAAAAGTGAATCGAAGCTATAGGTTTTAAAACCAGCTGAAGTGATAGAGGAGGGTTCCTAATTGCGTGGAAGAGGGTGAACACAGTTTCATGAAAGTCAACTTTGGCACCCCAGGAAGGGTAATCAATTCAAATGGCTATAGGGGATACATCATGGTTTGGAAATAGGGAAAAAGGTGAATCGGAGCTACAGATTTTCAAGCCAGCTCAAATGATGGAGGAGGGTTCCTGATGGAGTGCTAGAGGGTCCAAACACAGTTTCGTGAAAGTCAACTTTGGCACCCCAGGAAGGGTAATCAATTGAAAGGGTAATAGTGGGTACATCATGGTTTGGAAATAGGAAAAAAGGTGAATCGGAGCTACAGATTTTCAAACCAGCTCAAATGATAGAGGAGGGTTCCTGATGGAGTGCTAGAGGGTCCAAACACAGTTTCGTGAAAGTCAACTTTGGCACCCGAGGAAGAGTAATCCCGTAAAAAGATCATGGGGGATACATCATGGTTTGGAAATAGGCAAAAAAGGTGAATCGGAGCTACAACTCTTAAAACCAGCTGAAATGATAGAGGAGGGTTCCTGATGGAGTGCTAGAGGGTCCAAACACAGTTTCATGAAAGTCAACTTTGGCACCCCAGGAAGGGTAATCACGTGAAAGGGTAATAGGGGATGCATCATGGTTTGGAAATAGGTAAAAAAGTGAATCGGAGCTACAGCTATTAAAACCAGCTCAAATGATAGAGGAGGTTACCTGATGGAATGGTAGAGGGTCCAAACACAGTTTCGTGAAAGTCAACTTTGGCACCCCAGGAAGGGTAATCCCGTGAAAGTGTAATAGTGGATACATCATGGTTTGGAAATAGGTAAAAAGGTGAATCGGAGCTACAGATTTTCAAACCAGCTGAAATGATAGAGGAGGGTTCCTGATGGAGTGCTAGAGGGTCCAAACACAGTTTCGTGAAAGTCAACTTTGGCGGCCCAGGAAGGGTAATCAATTGAAATGGCAATAGGGGATACATCATGGTTTGGAAATAGGTAAAATGGTGAATCGGAGCTATAGGTTTTCGAACCAACTGAAATGATAGAGGAGGGTTCCTGATGGAATGCTAGAGGGTCCAAACACAGTTTCGTGAAAGTCAACTTTTTCACCCCAGGAAGGGTAATTCTGTGAAAGGGTGATAGTGGATACATCATGGTTTGGAAATAGGTAAAAAAATGAATCGGAGCTACAGCTATTAAAACCAGCTCAAATGATAGAGGAGGGTTCCTGATGGAGTGCTAGAGGGTCCAAACACAGTTTCGTGAAAGTTAACTTTGGCACCCCAGGAAGGGTAATCAATTGAAAGGGTAATAGTGGATACATCATGGTTTGGAAATAGGTAAAAAAATGAATCGGAGCTACAGATTTTCAAACCAGCTGAAATGATAGAGGAGGGTTCCTGATGGAGTGCTAGAGGGTCCAAACACAGTTTCATGAAAGTCAACTTTGGCACCCCAGGAAGGGTAATCACGTGAAAGGGTAATAGGGGATGCATCATGGTTTGGAAATAGGTAAAAAAGTGAATCGGAGCTACAGCTATTAAAACCAGCTCAAATGATAGAGGAGGTTACCTGATGGAATGGTAGAGGGTCCAAACACAGTTTCGTGAAAGTCAACTTTGGCACCCCAGGAAGGGTAATCCCGTGAAAGTGTAATAGTGGATACATCATGGTTTGGAAATAGGTAAAAAGGTGAATCGGAGCTACAGATTTTCAAACCAGCTGAAATGATAGAGGAGGGTTCCTGATGGAGTGCTAGAGGGTCCAAACACAGTTTCGTGAAAGTCAACTTTGGCGGCCCAGGAAGGGTAATCAATTGAAATGGCAATAGGGGATACATCATGGTTTGGAAATAGGTAAAATGGTGAATCGGAGCTATAGGTTTTCGAACCAACTGAAATGATAGAGGAGGGTTCCTGATGGAATGCTAGAGGGTCCAAACACAGTTTCGTGAAAGTCAACTTTTTCACCCCAGGAAGGGTAATTCTGTGAAAGGGTGATAGTGGATACATCATGGTTTGGAAATAGGTAAAAAAATGAATCGGAGCTACAGCTATTAAAACCAGCTCAAATGATAGAGGAGGGTTCCTGATGGAGTGCTAGAGGGTCCAAACACAGTTTCGTGAAAGTTAACTTTGGCACCCCAGGAAGGGTAATCAATTGAAAGGGTAATAGTGGATACATCATGGTTTGGAAATAGGTAAAAAAATGAATCGGAGCTACAGATTTTCAAACCAGCTGAAATGATAGAGGAGGGTTCCTGATGGAGTGCTAGAGGGTCCAAACACAGTTTCGTGAAAGTCAACTTTGGCACCCGAGGAAGAGTAATCCCGTAAAAAGATCATGGGGGATACATCATGGTTTGGAAATAGGTAAAAAAGGTGAATCGGAGCTACAACTCTTAAAACCAGCTGAAATGATAGAGGAGGGTTCCTGATGGAGTGCTAGAGGGTCCAAACACAGTTTCATGAAAGTCAACTTTGGCACCCCAGGAAGGGTAATCACGTGAAAGGGTAATAGGGGATGCATCATGGTTTGGAAATAGGTAAAAAAGTGAATCGGAGCTACAGCTATTAAAACCAGCTCAAATGATAGAGGAGGTTACCTGATGGAATGGTAGAGGGTCCAAACACAGTTTCGTGAAAGTCAACTTTGGCACCCCAGGAAGGGTAATCCCGTGAAAGTGTAATAGTGGATACATCATGGTTTGGAAATAGGTAAAAAGGTGAATCGGAGCTACAGATTTTCAAACCAGCTGAAATGATAGAGGAGGGTTCCTGATGGAGTGCTAGAGGGTCCAAACACAGTTTCGTGAAAGTCAACTTTGGCGGCCCAGGAAGGGTAATCAATTGAAATGGCAATAGGGGATACATCATGGTTTGGAAATAGGTAAAATGGTGAATCGGAGCTATAGGTTTTCGAACCAACTGAAATGATAGAGGAGGGTTCCTGATGGAATGCTAGAGGGTCCAAACACAGTTTCGTGAAAGTCAACTTTTTCACCCCAGGAAGGGTAATTCTGTGAAAGGGTGATAGTGGATACATCATGGTTTGGAAATAGGTAAAAAAATGAATCGGAGCTACAGCTATTAAAACCAGCTCAAATGATAGAGGAGGGTTCCTAATGGAATGCTAGAGGGTCCAAACACAGTTTCGTGAAAGTTAACTTTGGCACCCCAGGAAGGGTAATCAATTGAAAGGGTAATAGTGGATACATCATGGTTTGGAAATAGGTAAAAAAATGAATCGGAGCTACAGATTTTCAAACCAGCTGAAATGATAGAGGAGGGTTCCTGATGGAGTGCTAGAGGGTCCAAACACAGTTTCATGAAAGTCAACTTTGGCACCCCAGGAAGGGTAATCACGTGAAAGGGTAATAGGGGATGCATCATGGTTTGGAAATAGGTAAAAAAGTGAATCGGAGCTACAGCTATTAAAACCAGCTCAAATGATAGAGGAGGTTACCTGATGGAATGGTAGAGGGTCCAAACACAGTTTCGTGAAAGTCAACTTTGGCACCCCAGGAAGGGTAATCCCGTGAAAGTGTAATAGTGGATACATCATGGTTTGGAAATAGGTAAAAAGGTGAATCGGAGCTACAGATTTTCAAACCAGCTGAAATGATAGAGGAGGGTTCCTGATGGAGTGCTAGAGGGTCCAAACACAGTTTCGTGAAAGTCAACTTTGGCGGCCCAGGAAGGGTAATCAATTGAAATGGCAATAGGGGATACATCATGGTTTGGAAATAGGTAAAATGGTGAATCGGAGCTATAGGTTTTCGAACCAACTGAAATGATAGAGGAGGGTTCCTGATGGAATGCTAGAGGGTCCAAACACAGTTTCGTGAAAGTCAACTTTTTCACCCCAGGAAGGGTAATTCTGTGAAAGGGTGATAGTGGATACATCATGGTTTGGAAATAGGTAAAAAAATGAATCGGAGCTACAGCTATTAAAACCAGCTCAAATGATAGAGGAGGGTTCCTGATGGAGTGCTAGAGGGTCCAAACACAGTTTCGTGAAAGTTAACTTTGGCACCCCAGGAAGGGTAATCAATTGAAAGGGTAATAGTGGATACATCATGGTTTGGAAATAGGTAAAAAAATGAATCGGAGCTACAGATTTTCAAACCAGCTGAAATGATAGAGGAGGGTTCCTGATGGAGTGCTAGAGGGTCCAAACACAGTTTCGTGAAAGTCAAATTTGGCACCCCAGGAAGGGTAATCCCGTAAAAGGATAATGGGGGATACATCATGGTTTGGAAATAGGTAAAAAAGTGAATCGGAGCTACAGCTCTTAAATCCAGCTGAAATGATAGAGGAGGGTTCCTGATGGAGTGCTAGAGGGTCCAAACACAGTTTCGTGAAAGTTAACTTTGGCACCCCAGGAAGGGTAATCCCGTGAAAGTGTAATAGTGGATACATCATGGTTTGGAAATAGGTAAAAAGGTGAATCGGAGCTACAGATTTTCAAACCAGCTGAAATGATAGAGGAGGGTTCCTGATGGAGTGCTAGAGGGTCCAAACACAGTTTCGTGAAAGTCAACTTTGGCGGCCCAGGAAGGGTAATCAATTGAAATGGCAATAGGGGATACATCATGGTTTGGAAATAGGTAAAATGGTGAATCGGAGCTATAGGTTTTCGAACCAACTGAAATGATAGAGGAGGGTTCCTGATGGAATGCTAGAGGGTCCAAACACAGTTTCGTGAAAGTCAACTTTTTCACCCCAGGAAGGGTAATTCTGTGAAAGGGTGATAGTGGATACATCATGGTTTGGAAATAGGTAAAAAAATGAATCGGAGCTACAGCTATTAAAACCAGCTCAAATGATAGAGGAGGGTTCCTGATGGAGTGCTAGAGGGTCCAAACACAGTTTCGTGAAAGTTAACTTTGGCACCCCAGGAAGGGTAATCAATTGAAAGGGTAATAGTGGATACATCATGGTTTGGAAATAGGTAAAAAAATGAATCGGAGCTACAGATTTTCAAACCAGCTGAAATGATAGAGGAGGGTTCCTGATGGAGTGCTAGAGGGTCCAAACACAGTTTCATGAAAGTCAACTTTGGCACCCCAGGAAGGGTAATCACGTGAAAGGGTAATAGGGGATGCATCATGGTTTGGAAATAGGTAAAAAAGTGAATCGGAGCTACAGCTATTAAAACCAGCTCAAATGATAGAGGAGGTTACCTGATGGAGTGCTAGAGGGTCCAAACACAGTTTCGTGAAAGTCAACTTTGGCACCCCAGGAAGGGTAATCCCGTGAAAGTGTAATAGTGGATACATCATGGTTTGGAAATAGGTAAAAAGGTGAATCGGAGCTACAGATTTTCAAACCAGCTGAAATGATAGAGGAGGGTTCCTGATGGAGTGCTAGAGGGTCCAAACACAGTTTCGTGAAAGTCAACTTTGGCACCCCAGGAAGGGTAATCAATTGAAATGGCAATAGGGGATACATCATGGTTTGGAAATAGGTAAAATGGTGAATCGGAGCTATAGGTTTTCGAACCAACTGAAATGATAGAGGAGGGTTCCTGATGGAATGGTAGAGGGTCCAAACACAGTTTCGTGAAAGTCAACTTTTTCACCCCAGGAAGGGTAATTCTGTGAAAGGGTGATAGTGGATACATCATGGTTTGGAAATAGGTAAAAAAATGAATCGGAGCTACAGCTATTAAAACCAGCTCAAATGATAGAGGAGGGTTCCTGATGGAGTGCTAGAGGGTCCAAACACAGTTTCGTGAAAGTTAACTTTGGCACCCCAGGAAGGGTAATCAATTGAAAGGGTAATAGTGGATACATCATGGTTTGGAAATAGGTAAAAAAATGAATCGGAGCTACAGATTTTCAAACCAGCTGAAATGATAGAGGAGGGTTCCTGATGGAGTGCTAGAGGGTCCAAACACAGTTTCGTGAAAGTCAAATTTGGCACCCCAGGAAGGGTAATCCCGTAAAAGGATAATGGGGGATACATCATGGTTTGGAAATAGGTAAAAAAGTGAATCGGAGCTACAGCTCTTAAATCCAGCTGAAATGATAGAGGAGGGTTCCTGATGGAGTGCTAGAGGGTCCAAACACAGTTTCGTGAAAGTTAACTTTGGCACCCCAGGAAGGGTAATCCCGTGAAAGTGTAATAGTGGATACATCATGGTTTGGAAATAGGTAAAAAGGTGAATCGGAGCTACAGATTTTCAAACCAGCTGAAATGATAGAGGAGGGTTCCTGATGGAGTGCTAGAAGGTCCAAACACAGTTTTGCGAAAGTCAACTTTGGCAGCCCAGGAAGGGTAATCAATTGAAATGGCAATAGGGGATACATCATGGTTTGGAAATAGGTAAAAAGGTGAATCGGAGCTATAGGTTTTCGAACCAACTGAAATGATAGAGGACGGTTCCTGGTGGAGTGCTAGAGGGTCCAAACACAGTTTCGTGAAAGTCAACTTTGGCACCCCAGGAAGGGTAATTCTGTGAAAGGGTAATAGTGGATACATCATGGTTTGGAAACAGGCAAAAAAATGAATCAGAGCTACAGCTATTAAAACCAGCTCAAATGATAGAGGAGGGTTCCTGATGGAGTGCTAGAGGGTCCAAACACAGTTTCGTGAAAGTTAACTTTGGCACCCCAGGAAGGGTAATCAATTGAAAGGGTAATAGTGGATACATCATGGTTTGGAAATAGGTAAAAAGGTGAATCGGAGCTACAGATTTTCAAACCAGCTCAAATGATAGAGGAGGGTTCCTGATGGAGTGCTAGAGGGTTCAAACACAGTTTCGTGAATGTCAACTTTGGCACCCCAGGAAGGGTAATCCCGTGAAAGTGTAATAGTGGATACATCATGGTTTGGAAATAGGTAAAAAGGTGAATCGGAGCTACAGATTTTCAAACCAGCTCAAATGATAGAGGAGGGTTCCTGATGGAGTGCTAGAGAGTCCAAATACAGTTTCGTGAAAGTCAACTTTGGCACCCCAGGAAGGGTAATCCCGTAAAAGGATAATAGGGGATACATCATGGTTTGGAAATAGGTAAAAATGTGAATCGGAGCTACGACTCTTAAAACCAGCTGAAATGATAGAGGAGGGTTCCTGATGGAGTGCTAGAGGTTCCAAACACAGTTTCGTGAAAGTCAACTTTGGCACCCCAGGAAGGGTAATTCTGTGAAAGGGAAATAGTTGATACATAATGGCTAGCAAATAGGCATGAAGGTGAATCGGAATTATAGGTTTTTAAACCACCTGAACTGATAGAGGAGGGTTCCTGATGGAGTGCTAGCGGGTGAAAACAGTTTCATGAAAGTCAACTTTGGCAAACCACGAAGGGTAATCCCGTGAAAAAATAATGGGGGATACATCATGGTTTGGAAATAGGTAAAAAAGGTCAATCGGAGCTACGCCTGTTAAAACCAGCTAAAATGATTGAGGAGGGTTCCTGATGGAGTGCTAGAGGGTCAAAACACAGTTTCGTGAAAGTCAACTTTGGCACCCCAGGAAGGGTAATCCCGAGAAATGGTATTAGCGGATACATCATGGTTTGGAAATAGGTAAAAAGGTGAATCGGAGCTGCAGATTTTCAAACCAGCTGAAATGATAGAGGAGGGTTCCTGATGGAGTGCTAGAGGGTCCAAACACAGTTTCGCGAAAGTCAACTTTGGCAGCCCACGAAGGGTAATTCTGTAAAAGGGTAATAGTGGATACATCATGGTTAGCAAATACGCATAAAGTTGATTCGGAGCTAGAGGTTTTAAAACCAGCTCAAATGATAGAGGATTGTTCCTGATGGAGTGCTAGAGAGTGAAAACAGTTTCATGAAAGTCAACTTTGGCACCCCAGGAAGGGTAATGCTGTGAAAGGGTAATAGTGGATACATCATGGTTTGGAAATTGGCAAAAAGGTAAATCGGAGCTACAGATTTTCAAACCAGCTGAAGTGATAGAGGAGGGTTCCTGATGGAGTGCTAGAGGGTCCAAACACAGTTTCGTGAAGGTGAACTTTGGCACCCCAGGAAGGGTAATTCTGTGATTGGGTAAGAGTAGATACATCATGGTTTCCAAATAGGCATAAAGGTGAATCGAAGCTATAGGTTTAAAAACCAGCTGAAATGATAGAGGAGGGTTCCTATTTGAGTGGTAGCGGGTGAACACAGTTTCATGAAAGTCAACTTTGGCACCCCAGGAAGGGTAATGCTGTGAAAGGGTAATAGTGGATACATCATGGTTTGGAAATAGGTAAAAAGGTGAATCGAAGGTACAGCTCTTAAAACCCGCTGAAATAATAGAGGAGGGTTCCTGATGGAGTGCTAGAGGGTGAACACAGTTTCGTGAAAGTCAACTTTGGCACCCCAGGAAGGGTAATCAATTGAAAGGGTAATAGTGGATACATCATGGTTTGGAAATAAGCATAAAGGTGAATCGAAGCTACAGATTTTCAAACCAGCTCAAATGATAGAGGAGGGTTCCTGATGCAGTGCTAGAGAGTCCAAATACAGTTTCCTGAAAGTCAACTTTGGCACCCCAGGAAGGGAAATGCCATGAAAGGTTCATAGTGCATACATCATGGTTTGGAAATAGGTAAAAAAGGTCAATCGGAGCTACAGATTTTCACACCAGCTGAAATGATAGAGGAGGGTTCCTGATGGAGTGCTAGAGAGTCCAAATACAGTTTCGTGAAAGTCAGCTTTGGCACCCCAGGAAGGGTAATCAATTGAAATGGTAATATTGGATACATCATGGTTTGGAAATAGGTAAAAAGGTGAATCGAAGGTACAGCTCTTAAAACCCGCTGAAATAATAGAGGAGGGTTCCTGATGGAGTGCTAGAGGGTGAAAACAGTTTCATGAAAGTTAACTTTGGCACCCCAGGAAGGGTAATGCTGTGAAAGGGTAATAGTGGATACATCATGGTTTGGAAATAGGTAAAAAAGGTCAATCGGAGCTACAGATTTTCAAACCAGCTCAAATGATAGAGGAGGGTTCCTGATGGAGTGCTAGAGAGTCCAAATACAGTTTCGTGAAAGTCAACTTTGGCACCCCAGGAAGGGTAATCAATTGAAATGGTAATAGGGGATACATCATGGTTTGGAAATAGGTAAAAAGGTGAATCGAAGGTACAGCTCTTAAAACCCGCTGAAATGATAGAGGAGGGTTAGTGATGGAGTGCTAGAGGGTCCAAACACAGTTTCGTGAAAGTCAACTTTGGCACCCCAGGAAGGGTAATCCCGTGAAAGGGTAAAAGTGGATACACCATGGTTTGGAAATAGGTAAAAAGGTGAATCGGAGCTATAGGTTTTTTGAACCAACTGAAATGATAGAGGAGGGTTCCTGATGGAGTGCTAGAGGGTCCAAACACAGTTTCGTGAAAGTCAACTTTGGCACCCCAGAAAGGGACATGCCGTGAAAGGGTTATAGTGGATACATCATGGTTTGGAAATAGGTAAAAAGGTGAATCGGAGCTACAGATTTTCAAACCAGCTGAAATGATGGAGGAGGGTTCCTGATGGAGTGCTAGAGGGTCCAAACACAGTTTCGTGAAAGTCAACTTTGGCACCCCAGGAAGGGTAGTCCCGAGAAAGTGTAATAGCGGATACATCATGGTTTGGAAATTGGTAAAAAGGTGAATCGAAGCTGCAGATTCTCAAACCAGCTGAAATGATAGAGGAGGGTTCCTGATGGAGTGCTAGAGGGTCCAAACACAGTTTCGTGAAAGTCAACTTTGGCACCCCAGGAAGGGTAATCAATTGAAATGGTAATAGGGGATACATCATGGTTTGGAAATAGGTAAAAATGTGAATCGAAGGTACAGCTCTTAAAACCCGCTGAAATGATAGAGGAGGGTTCCTGATGGAGTGCTAGAGGGTCCAAAAACAGTTTCGTGAAAGTCAACTTTGGCACCCCAGGAAGGGTAATCCCGTGAAAGGGTTATAGTGGATACATCATGGTTTGGAAATAGGTAAAAAGGTGAATCGGAGCTACAGATTTTCAAACCAGCTGAAATGATGGAGGAGGGTTCCTGATGGAGTGCTAGAGGGTGAAAACAGTTTCATGAAAGTTAACTTTGGCACCCCAGGAAGGGTAATGCTGTGAAAGGGTAATAGTGGATACATCATGGTTTGGAAATAGGTAAAAAAGGTCAATCGGAGCTACAGATTTTCAAACCAGCTCAAATGATAGAGGAGGGTTCCTGATGGAGTGCTAGAGAGTCCAAATACAGTTTCGTGAAAGTCAACTTTGGCACCCCAGGAAGGGTAATCAATTGAAATGGTAATAGGGGATACATCATGGTTTGGAAATAGGTAAAAAGGTGAATCGAAGGTACAGCTCTTAAAACCCGCTGAAATGATAGAGGAGGGTTAGTGATGGAGTGCTAGAGGGTCCAAACACAGTTTCGTGAAAGTCAACTTTGGCACCCCAGGAAGGGTAATCCCGTGAAAGGGTAAAAGTGGATACACCATGGTTTGGAAATAGGTAAAAAGGTGAATCGGAGCTATAGGTTTTTTGAACCAACTGAAATGATAGAGGAGGGTTCCTGATGGAGTGCTAGAGGGTCCAAACACAGTTTCGTGAAAGTCAACTTTGGCACCCCAGAAAGGGACATGCCGTGAAAGGGTTATAGTGGATACATCATGGTTTGGAAATAGGTAAAAAGGTGAATCGGAGCTACAGATTTTCAAACCAGCTGAAATGATGGAGGAGGGTTCCTGATGGAGTGCTAGAGGGTCCAAACACAGTTTCGTGAAAGTCAACTTTGGCACCCCAGGAAGGGTAGTCCCGAGAAAGTGTAATAGCGGATACATCATGGTTTGGAAATTGGTAAAAAGGTGAATCGAAGCTGCAGATTCTCAAACCAGCTGAAATGATAGAGGAGGGTTCCTGATGGAGTGCTAGAGGGTCCAAACACAGTTTCGTGAAAGTCAACTTTGGCACCCCAGGAAGGGTAATCAATTGAAATGGTAATAGGGGATACATCATGGTTTGGAAATAGGTAAAAATGTGAATCGAAGGTACAGCTCTTAAAACCCGCTGAAATGATAGAGGAGGGTTCCTGATGGAGTGCTAGAGGGTCCAAAAACAGTTTCGTGAAAGTCAACTTTGGCACCCCAGGAAGGGTAATCCCGTGAAAGGGTAAAAGTGGATACACCATGGTTTGGAAATAGGTAAAAAGGTGAATCGGAGGTATAGGTTTTCGAACCAACTGAAATGATAGAGGAGGGTTCCTGATGGAGTGCTAGAGGGTCCAAACACAGTTTCGTGAAAGTCAACTTTGGCACCCCAGGAAGGGTAATCAATTGAAATGGTAATAGGGTATACATCATGGTTTGGAAATAGGTAAAAAGGTGAATCGAAGGTACAGCTCTTAAAACCCGCTGAAATAATAGAGGAGGGTTCCTGATGGAGTGCTAGAGGGTGAAAACAGTTTCATGAAAGTTAACTTTGGCACCCCAGGAAGGGTAATGCTGTGAAAGGGTAATAGTGGATACATCATGGTTTGGAAATAGGTAAAAAAGGTCAATCGGAGCTACAGATTTTCAAACCAGCTCAAATGATAGAGGAGGGTTCCTGATGGAGTGCTAGAGAGTCCAAATACAGTTTCGTGAAAGTCAACTTTGGCACCCCAGGAAGGGTAATCAATTGAAATGGTAATAGGGGATACATCATGGTTTGGAAATAGGTAAAAAGGTGAATCGAAGGTACAGCTCTTAAAACCCGCTGAAATGATAGAGGAGGGTTAGTGATGGAGTGCTAGAGGGTCCAAACACAGTTTCGTGAAAGTCAACTTTGGCACCCCAGGAAGGGTAATCCCGTGAAAGGGTAAAAGTGGATACACCATGGTTTGGAAATAGGTAAAAAGGTGAATCGGAGCTTTAGGTTTTTTGAACCAACTGAAATGATAGAGGAGGGTTCCTGATGGAGTGCTAGAGGGTCCAAACACAGTTTCGTGAAAGTCAACTTTGGCACCCCAGGAAGGGACATGCCGTGAAAGGGTTATAGTGGATACATCATGGTTTGGAAATAGGTAAAAAGGTGAATCGGAGCTACAGATTTTCAAACCAGCTGAAATAATGGAGGAGGGTTCCTGATGGAGTGCTAGAGGGTCCAAACACAGTTTCGTGAAAGTCAACTTTGGCACCCCAGGAAGGGTAATCCCGAGAAAGTGTAATAGCGGATACATCATGGTTTGGAAATTGGTAAAAAGGTGAATCGAAGCTACAGATTTTCAAACCAGCTGAAATGATAGAGGAGGGTTCCTGATGGAGTGCTAGAGGGTCCAAACACAGTTTCGTGAAAGTCAACTTTGGCACCCCAGGAAGGGTAATCAATTGAAATGGTAATAGGGGATACATCATGGTTTGGAAATAGGTAAAAACGTGAATCGAAGGTACAGCTCTTAAAACCCGCTGAAATGATAGAGGAGGGTTCCTGATGGAGTGCTAGAGGGTCCAAAAACAGTTTCGTGAAAGTCAACTTTGGCACCCCAGGAAGGGACATGCCGTGAAAGGGTTATAGTGGATACATCATGGTTTGGAAATAGGTAAAAAGGTGAATCGGAGCTACAGATTTTCAAACCAGCTGAAATGATGGAGGAGGGTTCCTGATGGAGTGCTAGAGGGTCCAAACACAGTTTCGTGAAAGTCAACTTTGGCACCCCAGGAAGGGTAGTCCCGAGAAAGTGTAATAGCGGATACATCATGGTTTGGAAATTGGTAAAAAGGTGAATCGAAGCTACAGATTTTCAAACCAGCTGAAATGATAGAGGAGGGTTCCTGATGGAGTGCTAGAGGGTCCAAACACAGTTTCGTGAAAGTCAACTTTGGCACCCCAGGAAGGGTAATCAATTGAAATGGTAATAGGGGATACATCATGGTTTGGAAATAGGTAAAAATGTGAATCGAAGGTACAGCTCTTAAAACCCGCTGAAATGATAGAGGAGGGTTCCTGATGGAGTGCTAGAGGGTCCAAAAACAGTTTCGTGAAAGTCAACTTTGGCACCCCAGGAAGGGTAATCCCGTGAAAGGGTAAAAGTGGATACACCATGGTTTGGAAATAGGTAAAAAGGTGAATCGGAGCTATAGGTTTTCGAACCAACTGAAATGATAGAGGAGGGTTCCTGATGGAGTGCTAGAGGGTCCAAACACAGTTTCGTGAAAGTCAACTTTGGCACCCCAGGAAGGGTAATCCCGTAAAAGGGTAATGGGGGATACATCATGGTTTGGAAATAGGTAAAAAGGTGAATCGGAGCTACAGATTTTCAAACCAGCTGAAATGATGGAGGAGGGTTCCTGATGGAGTGCTAGAGGGTGAAAACAGTTTCATGAAAGTTAACTTTGGCACCCCAGGAAGGGTAATGCTGTGAAAGGGTAATAGTGGATACATCATGGTTTGGAAATAGGTAAAAAAGGTCAATCGGAGCTACAGATTTTCAAACCAGCTCAAATGATAGAGGAGGGTTCCTGATGGAGTGCTAGAGAGTCCAAATACAGTTTCGTGAAAGTCAACTTTGGCACCCCAGGAAGGGTAATCAATTGAAATGGTAATAGGGGATACATCATGGTTTGGAAATAGGTAAAAAGGTGAATCGAAGGTACAGCTCTTAAAACCCGCTGAAATGATAGAGGAGGGTTAGTGATGGAGTGCTAGAGGGTCCAAACACAGTTTCGTGAAAGTCAACTTTGGCACCCCAGGAAGGGTAATCCCGTGAAAGGGTAAAAGTGGATACACCATGGTTTGGAAATAGGTAAAAAGGTGAATCGGAGCTATAGGTTTTTTGAACCAACTGAAATGATAGAGGAGGGTTCCTGATGGAGTGCTAGAGGGTCCAAACACAGTTTCGTGAAAGTCAACTTTGGCACCCCAGAAAGGGACATGCCGTGAAAGGGTTATAGTGGATACATCATGGTTTGGAAATAGGTAAAAAGGTGAATCGGAGCTACAGATTTTCAAACCAGCTGAAATGATGGAGGAGGGTTCCTGATGGAGTGCTAGAGGGTCCAAACACAGTTTCGTGAAAGTCAACTTTGGCACCCCAGGAAGGGTAGTCCCGAGAAAGTGTAATAGCGGATACATCATGGTTTGGAAATTGGTAAAAAGGTGAATCGAAGCTGCAGATTCTCAAACCAGCTGAAATGATAGAGGAGGGTTCCTGATGGAGTGCTAGAGGGTCCAAACACAGTTTCGTGAAAGTCAACTTTGGCACCCCAGGAAGGGTAATCAATTGAAATGGTAATAGGGGATACATCATGGTTTGGAAATAGGTAAAAATGTGAATCGAAGGTACAGCTCTTAAAACCCGCTGAAATGATAGAGGAGGGTTCCTGATGGAGTGCTAGAGGGTCCAAAAACAGTTTCGTGAAAGTCAACTTTGGCACCCCAGGAAGGGTAATCCCGTGAAAGGGTAAAAGTGGATACACCATGGTTTGGAAATAGGTAAAAAGGTGAATCGGAGGTATAGGTTTTCGAACCAACTGAAATGATAGAGGAGGGTTCCTGATGGAGTGCTAGAGGGTCCAAACACAGTTTCGTGAAAGTCAACTTTGGCACCCCAGGAAGGGTAATCAATTGAAATGGTAATAGGGTATACATCATGGTTTGGAAATAGGTAAAAAGGTGAATCGAAGGTACAGCTCTTTAAACCCGCTGAAATAATAGAGGAGGGTTCCTGATGGAGTGCTAGAGGGTGAAAACAGTTTCATGAAAGTTAACTTTGGCACCCCAGGAAGGGTAATGCTGTGAAAGGGTAATAGTGGATACATCATGGTTTGGAAATAGGTAAAAAAGGTCAATCGGAGCTACAGATTTTCAAACCAGCTCAAATGATAGAGGAGGGTTCCTGATGGAGTGCTAGAGAGTCCAAATACAGTTTCGTGAAAGTCAACTTTGGCACCCCAGGAAGGGTAATCAATTGAAATGGTAATAGGGGATACATCATGGTTTGGAAATAGGTAAAAAGGTGAATCGAAGGTACAGCTCTTAAAACCCGCTGAAATGATAGAGGAGGGTTAGTGATGGAGTGCTAGAGGGTCCAAACACAGTTTCGTGAAAGTCAACTTTGGCACCCCAGGAAGGGTAATCCCGTGAAAGGGTAAAAGTGGATACACCATGGTTTGGAAATAGGTAAAAAGGTGAATCGGAGCTTTAGGTTTTTTGAACCAACTGAAATGATAGAGGAGGGTTCCTGATGGAGTGCTAGAGGGTCCAAACACAGTTTCGTGAAAGTCAACTTTGGCACCCCAGGAAGGGACATGCCGTGAAAGGGTTATAGTGGATACATCATGGTTTGGAAATAGGTAAAAAGGTGAATCGGAGCTACAGATTTTCAAACCAGCTGAAATAATGGAGGAGGGTTCCTGATGGAGTGCTAGAGGGTCCAAACACAGTTTCGTGAAAGTCAACTTTGGCACCCCAGGAAGGGTAATCCCGAGAAAGTGTAATAGCGGATACATCATGGTTTGGAAATTGGTAAAAAGGTGAATCGAAGCTACAGATTTTCAAACCAGCTGAAATGATAGAGGAGGGTTCCTGATGGAGTGCTAGAGGGTCCAAACACAGTTTCGTGAAAGTCAACTTTGGCACCCCAGGAAGGGTAATCAATTGAAATGGTAATAGGGGATACATCATGGTTTGGAAATAGGTAAAAACGTGAATCGAAGGTACAGCTCTTAAAACCCGCTGAAATGATAGAGGAGGGTTCCTGATGGAGTGCTAGAGGGTCCAAAAACAGTTTCGTGAAAGTCAACTTTGGCACCCCAGGAAGGGACATGCCGTGAAAGGGTTATAGTGGATACATCATGGTTTGGAAATAGGTAAAAAGGTGAATCGGAGCTACAGATTTTCAAACCAGCTGAAATGATGGAGGAGGGTTCCTGATGGAGTGCTAGAGGGTCCAAACACAGTTTCGTGAAAGTCAACTTTGGCACCCCAGGAAGGGTAGTCCCGAGAAAGTGTAATAGCGGATACATCATGGTTTGGAAATTGGTAAAAAGGTGAATCGAAGCTACAGATTTTCAAACCAGCTGAAATGATGGAGGAGGGTTCCTGATGGAGTGCTAGAGGGTCCAAACACAGTTTCGTGAAAGTCAACTTTGGCACCCCAGGAAGGGTAATCAATTGAAATGGTAATAGGGGATACATCATGGTTTGGAAATAGGTAAAAATGTGAATCGAAGGTACAGCTCTTAAAACCCGCTGAAATGATAGAGGAGGGTTCCTGATGGAGTGCTAGAGGGTCCAAAAACAGTTTCGTGAAAGTCAACTTTGGCACCCCAGGAAGGGTAATCCCGTGAAAGGGTAAAAGTGGATACACCATGGTTTGGAAATAGGTAAAAAGGTGAATCGGAGCTATAGGTTTTCGAACCAACTGAAATGATAGAGGAGGGTTCCTGATGGAGTGCTAGAGGGTCCAAACACAGTTTCGTGAAAGTCAACTTTGGCACCCCAGGAAGGGTAATCCCGTAAAAGGGTAATGGGGGATACATCATGGTTTGGAAATAGGTAAAAAAGGTGAATCGGAGCTACAACTCTTAAAACCAGCTGAAATGATAGAGGAGGGTTCCTGATGGAGTGCTAGAGGGTCCAAACACAGTTTCATGAAAGTCAACTTTGGCACCCCAGGAAGGGTAATCACGTGAAAGGGTAATAGGGGATGCATCATGGTTTGGAAATAGGTAAAAAAGTGAATCGGAGCTACAGCTATTAAAACCAGCTCAAATGATAGAGGAGGTTACCTGATGGAATGGTAGAGGGTCCAAACACAGTTTCGTGAAAGTCAACTTTGGCACCCCAGGAAGGGTATTCCCGTGAAAGTGTAATAGTGGATACATCATGGTTTGGAAATAGGTAAAAAGGTGAATCGGAGCTACAGATTTTCAAACCAGCTGAAATGATAGAGGAGGGTTCCTGATGGAGTGCTAGAGGGTCCAAACACAGTTTCGTGAAAGTCAACTTTGGCGGCCCAGGAAGGGTAATCAATTGAAATGGCAATAGGGGATACATCATGGTTTGGAAATAGGTAAAATGGTGAATCGGAGCTATAGGTTTTCGAACCAACTGAAATGATAGAGGAGGGTTCCTGATGGAATGCTAGAGGGTCCAAACACAGTTTCGTGAAAGTCAACTTTTTCACCCCAGGAAGGGTAATTCTGTGAAAGGGTGATAGTGGATACATCATGGTTTGGAAATAGGTAAAAAAATGATTCGGAGCTACAGCTATTAAAACCAGCTCAAATGATAGAGGAGGGTTCCTGATGGAGTGCTAGAGGGTCCAAAAACAGTTTCGTGAAAGTCAACTTTGGCACCCCAGGAAGGGTAATCCCGTGAAAGGGTAAAAGTGGATACACCATGGTTTGGAAATAGGTAAAAAGGTGAATCGGAGCTATAGGTTTTCGAACCAACTGAAATGATAGAGGAGGGTTCCTGATGGAGTGCTAGAGGGTCCAAACACAGTTTCGTGAAAGTCAACTTTGGCACCCCAGGAAGGGTAATCACGTGAAAGGGTAATGGGGGATACATCATGGTTTGGAAATAGGTAAAAAAGGTGAATCGGAGCTACAACTCTTAAAACCAGCTGAAATGATAGAGGAGGGTTCCTGATGGAGTGCTAGAGGGTCCAAACACAGTTTCATGAAAGTCAACTTTGGCACCCCAGGAAGGGTAATCACGTGAAAGGGTAATAGGGGATGCATCATGGTTTGGAAATAGGTAAAAAAGTGAATCGGAGCTACAGCTATTAAAACCAGCTCAAATGATAGAGGAGGTTACCTGATGGAATGGTAGAGGGTCCAAACACAGTTTCGTGAAAGTCAACTTTGGCACCCCAGGAAGGGTATTCCCGTGAAAGTGTAATAGTGGATACATCATGGTTTGGAAATAGGTAAAAAGGTGAATCGGAGCTACAGATTTTCAAACCAGCTGAAATGATAGAGGAGGGTTCCTGATGGAGTGCTAGAGGGTCCAAACACAGTTTCGTGAAAGTCAACTTTGGCGGCCCAGGAAGGGTAATCAATTGAAATGGCAATAGGGGATACATCATGGTTTGGAAATAGGTAAAATGGTGAATCGGAGCTATAGGTTTTCGAACCAACTGAAATGATAGAGGAGGGTTCCTGATGGAATGCTAGAGGGTCCAAACACAGTTTCGTGAAAGTCAACTTTTTCACCCCAGGAAGGGTAATTCTGTGAAAGGGTGATAGTGGATACATCATGGTTTGGAAATAGGTAAAAAAATGATTCGGAGCTACAGCTATTAAAACCAGCTCAAATGATAGAGGAGGGTTCCTGATGGAGTGCTAGAGGGTCCAAACACAGTTTCGTGAAAGTTAACTTTGGCACCCCAGGAAGGGTAATCAATTGAAAGGGTAATAGTGGATACATCATGGTTTGGAAATAGGTAAAAAGGTGAATCGGAGCTACAGATTTTAAAACCAGCTGAAATGATAGAGGAGGGTTCCTGATGGAGTGCTAGAGGGTCCAAACACAGTTTCGTGAAAGTCAACTTTGGCACCCCAGGAAGGGTAATCCCGTAAAAGGATAATGGGGGATACATCATGGTTTGGAAATAGGTAAAAAAGTGAATCGGAGCTACAGCTCTTAAATCCAGCTGAAATGATAGAGGAGGGTTCCTGATGGAGTGCTAGAGGGTCCAAACACAGTTTCGTGAAAGTCAACTTTGGCACCCCAGGAAGGGTAATCCCGTGAAAGTGTAATAGTGGATACATCATGGTTTGGAAATAGGTAAAAAGGTGAATCGGAGCTACAGATTTTAAAACCAGCTGAAATGATAGAGGAGGGTTCCTGATGGAGTGCTAGAAGGTCCAAACACAGTTTCGCGAAAGTCAACTTTGGCAGCCCAGGAAGGGTAATCAATTGAAATGGCAATAGGGGATACATCATGGTTTGGAAATAGGTAAAAAGGTGAATCGGAGCTATAGGTTTTCGAACCAACTGAAATGATAGAGGAGGGTTCCTGATGGAGTGCTAGAGGGTCCAAACACAGTTTCGTGAAAGTCAACTTTGGCAACCCAGGAAGGGTAATTCTGTGAAAGGGTAATAGTGGATACATCATGGTTTGGAAATAGATAAAAAAATGATTCGGAGCTACAGCTATTAAAACCAGCTCAAATGATAGAGGAGGGTTCCTGATGGAGTGCTAGAGGGTCCAAACACAGTTTCGTGAAAGTTAACTTTGGCACCCCAGGAGGTGTAATGAATTGAAAAGGTAATAGTGGATACATCATGGTTTGGAAATAGGTAAAAAGGTGAATCGGAGCTATAGGTTTTCAAACCAGCTGAAATGATAGAGGAGGGTTCCTGATGGAGTGCTAGAGGGTCCAAACACAGTTTCGTGAAAGTCAACTTTGGCAACCCAGGAAGGGTAATTCTGTGAAAGGGTAATAGTGGATACATCATGGTTTGGAAATAGGTAAAAAAATGATTCGGAGCTACAGCTATTAAAACCAGCTCAAATGATGGAGGAGGGTTCCTGATGGAGTGCTAGAGGGTCCAAACACAGTTTCGTGAAAGTCAACTTTGGCACCCCAGGAAGGGTAATCACGTGAAAGGGTAATAGGGGATGCATCATGGTTTGGAAATAGGTAAAAAAGTGAATCGGAGCTACAGCTCTTAAAACCAGCTCAAATGATAGAGGAGGTTGCCTGATGGAATGGTAGAGGGTCCAAACACAGTTTCGTGAAAGTCAACTTTGGCACCCCAGGAAGGGTAATCCCGTGAAAGTGTAATAGTGGATACATCATGGTTTGGAAATAGGTAATAAGGTGAATCGGAGCTACAGATTTTCAAACCAGCTGAAATGATAGAGGAGGGTTCCTGATGGAGTGCTAGAGGGTCCAAACACAGTTTCGTGAAAGTCAACTTTGGCGGCCCAGGAAGGGTAATCAATTGAAATGGCAATAGGGGATACATCATGGTTTGGAAATAGGTAAAAATGTGAATCGGAGCTATAGGTTTTCGAACCAACTGAAATGATAGAGGAGGGTTCCTGATGGAGTGCTAGAGGGTCCAAACACAGTTTCGTGAAAGTTAACTTTGGCACCCCAGGAGGTGTAATGAATTGAAAAGGTAATAGTGGATACATCATGGTTTGGAAATAGGTAAAAAGGTGAATCGGAGCTATAGGTTTTCAAAAAAGCTGAAATGATAGAGGAGGGTTCCTGATGGAGTGCTAGAGGGTCCAAACACAGTTTCGTGAAAGTCAACTTTGGCAACCCAGGAAGGGTAATTCTGTGAAAGGGTAATAGTGGATACATCATGGTTTGGAAATAGGTAAAAAAATGATTCGGAGCTACAGCTATTAAAACCAGCTCAAATGATGGAGGAGGGTTCCTGATGGAGTGCTAGAGGGTCCAAACACAGTTTCGTGAAAGTCAACTTTGGCACCCCAGGAAGGGTAATCACGTGAAAGGGTAATAGGGGATGCATCATGGTTTGGAAATAGGTAAAAAAGTGAATCGGAGCTTCAGCTCTTAAAACCAGCTCA